>NC_135826.1:3631835-4004024 GCF_964213995.1 Mustelus asterias | reverse complement strand
AGGGTGAAGGAGGGTGAAGGAGGGTGAAGGAGGGTGAAGGATGGTGTAAGAGGGTGAAGGAGGCTGAAAGAGGGTGTAAGAGGGTGAAGGAGGGGGAAGGAGGGTGAAGGTGGGAGGGGGAGGGTGAAGGTGGGTGGGGGAGGGTGAACGAGGGTGAAGGAGGGTGAAGTAGGGTGAATGAGGGGGAAGGAGGGTGAAGGAGGGTGAAAGAGGGTGAAGGAGGGTGAAGGAGGGTGAAGAAGGATGAAGGAGGGTGAAAGAGTGTGAAAGAGGTTGAAGGAGGGTAAAAGAGGGTGAAGGAGGTTAAGGAGGGTGAAAGAGGGTGAAGAGGGTGAAGGAGCGTGATGGAGGGTCAAGGAGGGTGAAAGAGCGTGAAAGAGCGTGAAGAAGGGAGCAGGAGGGTGAAGGAGGGTGAAGGAGGGAGAAGGAGGGTGAAAGAGAGTGAAAGAGGGTGAAGGAGGGTCAAGGAGGGTGAAGGAGGGTGAAAGAGAGTGAAAGAGGGTGAAGGAGGGAGCAGGAGGGTGAAGGAGGGTGAAGGAGGGTGAAAGAGGGTGAAGGAGCGTGAAGGAAGGTGAAAGAGGGTGAAGGAGGGTGAAGGAGGGTGGAGGAGGGTGAAAGAGGGTGAAGGAGGGGGAAGGAGGGTGAAGGAGGGTGAAAGAGGGTGAAAGAGGGTGAAGGAGGGTCAAGGAGGTTGAAAGAGTGTGAAATAGGGTGAAGGAGGGTGAAAGAGTGCGGGGGAGGGTGAAGGAGGGAGAAGGAGGGTGAAAGAGTGTGAAGAGGGTGAAGGAGGGTGAAGGAGGGTGAAGGAGGGTGAAAGAGGGTGAAGGAGGGTGAAGGAGGGTGAAAGAGGGTGAAGGAGGATGAAGGAGGGTGAAAGAGGGTGAAGGGGGGTGAAGGGGGTGAAAGAGGATGAAGGAGGGTGAAGGAGGGTGAAGGAGGGTGAAGGAGGGTGAAGGAGGGTGAAAGAGGGTGTAAGAGGTTGAAGGAGGCTGAAAGAGGGTGTAAGAGGGTGAAGGAGGGTGAAGGAGGGTGAAGGAGGGTGAAAGAGGGTGAAAGAGTGATAGGGAGGGTGAAGGTGGTTGAAGGAGGGTGAAAGAGGCTGATGGAGGGTGAAGGTGGGTGGGGGAGGGTGAAGGAGCGTGAACGAGGGTGCAGGAGGGTGAAGGATAAAATTATTTTGCAACTGTAAAATTAACTGGGCTGGAAGATAACTTATTTTACAAAGCTCACATACACTTTCACGGGAATCGAACTTTACGTTACCCGTTAACACAATCTGTAGAAGCCCTATTTGTAGCCACCCCTGGGTGGACCCCTCAGGACTTATATACTGTAGATACATCAGAAACACCCTGCAAGGGACAAATTGGCAAATATAAAAGAGGTATACAGGGGAGATGTGTGGGACTTGTAAACCCCACAGATCCTGCATGCGGGGGGTCCCAACAGGTGGGAGGAAAAGCTTGTTCAGATACTGCAAGCTATCCGCTTTGTTTTACGGGGCAGGGATGGGGATGTGACTATGCCTTAGTCCCTAAGAATGATTCTTGTGTCCAGACACAGTGTGTCCGTCAACATTGTCGGATTAACAAGGGACAGATTACTTGTATTTGTGACGAACGGAAATGTTTAAATATAACCGCGGGAAGACAGCTTATTTGCGGGCAATGTAATGGAACTCACGTAAGCTCAGCCAAATGGACATACCCCTTTGATACTTCCCAGGTGGTGGGATCAAACGGGAAGCCAAATAAACTGAACAATTGGCAGTATGAGCAAACTCATAATCAGGACACTAAGTGTTACCGGGCTAAGATGGTACCTTCATGACAGAAACATCAAACCTCCCAAACCATTTTGCGGTAGGAACAATCGGGCCACTGACTGTTCCATGCCCTCAGAAGGGGTACATTCAGAGGAGAATAGTAACCCAGGCTATTAGCAGGGAATTCTGCGCTGACTGGGAAGCCCCGGGTACACTGGGATCCTCACTGGGGTATGGGTTCCACGGAGTTTTATCTCTGGGGGGGTCAGCCGGGGTAATTGGAGCAAAGAATAGAAACCATATTGTTTGTGGACTAACAATCCTGGGAAACAGCACTTCAAAAGCATTGGAGGCTGTTAACCAAGAAATGGCTGAACTGAGATTGTATGCGCAGCAGACACGATACGCAGTGGACTACCAGTTAGCACAACAAGGGGGAGTATGTGCCATCATAAGCAACAAATGCATAACCCATGTCACAGATGAGTCTTACAATATTACACAGGTCATCAATGACATCAGGAAACAACTTGATAACTTTAGACAGGGACCCAGGAGAGGATGTAGTTGGCTGGCATGGCTGGTGGGGGAGTCCTGGGAGTCGTACCTGTTACATGGATTGGTCATACTCATGGTCATTATAATTGTCTGTTGTCTGACTGTGGGATGCCTTAAAGTCTGTTTTAAAATAATGTTGACAAGAATTGTGCCAGGAGCCAGTGTGTACGTTGAAGAAGAGCCCCTAATGAAGATCCCTGAAGACATCGGAAGAAATGAAGATACTGGAAGAAATGAAGACATCAAAAGAAGCAAAGAAGGAGAGAAGAACGAAGAATTGTATATGTGAATGTATAATTGTTGGTCTGGGGATTGTTGAAGCCATAATCCGACCAAAAGGAGGGACTGTAAGGGGAAAATATAAGGAAAGCACACTTTACAATGGCTGCCTGGCACATAAAGAGTTAACTGGGAAAGGAGCCAAAAAGCAGACACCGGCTCCCACTTATCAGAAATCACTTTAAATCAAAACCTAACAGACAAGCCATTTCTAAATCACAGACAGTGACTCATAGCAAACAAACACCTCAGGAAGCCAAGCCAAGGGTCGAGACATCTTTTAAGACAAGGAAAACCCAAAACAAAGGGAATAGATTAGCCATAGGAAGAGCGGGAAAATATGAATGCGAGGAAACCAATTAACACCTGAATGAGCCGAAACCAACCATTGATAGATACAGACATGAGGAAATGTACCCATTCATAAGAACAATACCATGTTAAATGTCTATATCTGTTTGTACCTGCCTAAACGATGTGATAATGTTCAAATCACCGGTCCATCCATTGTGTAAAGAGTATAAAGATGGACTACTCCTGACATCTTACTGAGAGAAGGTTTGCTACAGACATGTGCCTTGTCTCCACGGAGCTCCGTTAAATAAATTGTATTTTCTGAATCTCGAAGTCTGACTACTAGTGGATTTTTCCCACAACAGATGGGATCATTCTTTGGGAGCCCCGAGTAATTGTTCCACTCACAGGACGATGCCCTATATTCATAAAGGCCAAGTGGCCAGGAGCTATGTCTGCTGGCCTGGTCTTGATTCCGACTTCACAGACTTGTGACACCATAGCAGAGGCTCGTCCAATGAGAAGCGGAGAGCGGGAGTTTATAAACCTGCTGCTGAACCCGGAGCGATGTTGTCGGGCCCGAGGTGTAGACTCTCTCGCTGTAAACCACGGGTGTGGCCCTTCTCAATTCATTTGGTTTGATTAATTATTGTCACATGTTTTGGGACACAGTGAAAAGTATTGTCTCTTGCGCGCTACACAGACAAAGCATACCATTCATAGAATACTTGGGGGAGAAGGAAAGGAGAGAGTGCAGAATGTAGTGTTACATTCTTAGCTAGGGTGTAGAAAGAGATCAGCTTAATATCAGGTAGATCCATTCAAAAGTCTGACAGCAGCATGGAAGAAGCTGTTCTCGAATCGGTTGGTACATGACCTCAGACTTTGGTATCTTTTTCCCGACGGAAGAAGGTGGAAGAGAGAATGTCCGGGGTGCGTGGGGTCCTTGATTATGTTGGCTGCTTTTCCGAGGCAGCGGGAAGTGTAGACAGTCAAGGTTGAGAGGCTGATTTGTGTGATGGACTGAGCTACATTCACAAACCTTTGTAGCATCTTTCAGTCTTGGTCAGCGTAGGAGCCATACCAAGCTGTGATACAACCAGAAAGAATGTTTTCTATGGTGCATCTGTAAAAATTGGTGAGAGTCATAGCTGACATACCAAATTTCCTTAGCACCTTGAGAAAGTAGAGGCGTTCTTTTGTTTGGTGACAGGAAACTGGCATTTGGCTAAATTACTACAAAGGCCACAGTGTGAGCAACAGTTACTGTATCCTACAGAAACCAAACTACCTGTTTTAGTAATTGAAAGTTAAGTGCCTAATGTGTTGATATTCATTAAAGCAGATAAAATTAAACTGGTTGTAAGTATTAAAGCTACAGAAAGGTGGATTTGAGGAGTTGCTGTGTAAATACTCTGCAATTTTCCAAATGAAACTGGGACGACAAAGGGGCTAAAGACAAAATGTATTGGAGTGCCGACACTATACCAAAATATTTTCAGGCCTGCATTGTTATGCATTTCATCCTAAGGTTGAAGTAGAGCTTGGGAGATTGGAAGAAAGTCTGTACAGCTCTCTGAATGGGCTGCTATAGTCCCTATCCTCAAACCGGATTGTACAATAAGAGTCTGTGGGAATTATAAACTAACTGTTAACGAAGGAGCTCAGGTTTATAGACAACTCATTTTGAGAATCAAGAACCTCTCTGCCAGATTAGCAGGGGGACTTAAGTAAACCGAGTCAGTTACCCTCACCAGCAGCTGGAGTTGGATGAAGATTCCCAGCATTTAGTTACCATCAACACCCGCAAAGAGTTAGACCAGTGCATACGTTTACCCTTTGGAGTCTCTGCCATTTTCCAGTGTATGGTGAAAAGTTTATTGCAGGACACAATGGTTAGCACTACTGCCTCACAGCGCCAGGAACCTGGGTTCGTATCCCGGCTTGGGTCACCGTCTGTGTGATGTTTGCATGTTCTCCCCATGTCTGTGTGGGTTTCCTCCGGGTGCTCCGGTTTCCTCCCATAGTCTGAAAGACGTGCTGGTTGACCAGAGCAGGTGCCGGAGTGTGGCGACTAGGGGAATTTCACAGCAACTTCGTTGCAGTGTTAATGTCAGCCTACTTATGACTAATAAATAAACTTTAAACAGTGCTGTACCTGGACGATAGCTTATTGACTACAGCAATGTCTAAAAGTGTACATTCCTATTATATTGCTCCAAACCTCACATTGGGCACTGGAAAATTATTCAGCTATCTTGTTACTGGTCTTTACACAATTGTAACAACCTCCTCACTCAGCCCCTATGCTATGTGGGCATCTCAAAATGGGCGAGATACTTGCTACTCTCACCTATTATAACCAATAGTTATACAGCTAGTCTAGTTTCTGATCACTGGTAATCTCCTGGATGTTGCTGGGGTGGGGATTTCAGCAATGATAAGGCCATTGAATGTTAAAGGAAGATGATTAGATTGCTTATTGAAGATGTCATTGCCTGGCACCAATGCTACTTGCCACTTCAATTATCAGCCCAAAGCTGATTTGCTGTGCATGGGGACAGACTGCTGCATTATCGGTGGAATAAATGACATATCATCCCTTCTGACTGAAGGACATTGATACAGTAGCTCAAATTCTTGGAGTGGGAACTGCATTTTAGTCCCAGCTGGATCTCATTATGGCAATGCTCCATACTCCTGGTATAAAATGCCAACCTTATACTGCAACTTATTATCCCCTGCTTGAATGCCTTTATCAAATTGCTTGTTTGCCATAGAATGCAGGAGGGGGTTTGCACTCAATTTAAAAGCCAAGAGGGAGAATTCCCAAGAAAACTTCACAGGGCAAGATAGGGGAGGCAAAGAAAGCTTCTATTGGTTCCAAGGGAAGCAATGTCTACTTGGGGGAATTTGGTTGTTCGAATAAGACAAGTAAAAATAGCTCTGGAGTTTTAAACATCAAACCCTGTGCATTCTCTCAGCTAATAACTTAGTTGCTGCAGAGGTCATAGAATCCTACAGTGCAGAAAGAGGCCATTTGGCCCATTGAGTCTGTACCAACCACAATCCCACCCAGGCCCCATCCCCACATATTTACCCTCTAAACCCTTTAACCTATGCATCCCAGGATACTAAGGGGCAATTTAGAATGGCCAATCAACCTAGCCCACACATCTTCAGACTGTGGGAGGAAACCGGAGTATCTGGAGGAAACCCATGCAGGTACGGGGAGAATGTGGAAACTCCACACAGACAGAGACCTGAGCTGGGATTTGAACCCAGGTCCCTGGAGCTGTGAAGCAGCAGTGCTAACCACTGTGCTACCATGCCGCCCAGGTCCTCCCAGAAAATGAGACAACTTCAAAAGGCTGGTTTGGAGTTATTAAAAGGGAATGAAGTTGTACCTGTAGTAGTGAAGGGAGAGGACAGCAACATGGTGTGCTCCAAAGAGTTTAGTCAATGTGCTAGCAACAATGCTTTTGAGACCCATTCTTTTCCCACCCCAGGGCAAGGAATGTTACAAGCTCTTCACTGGTTAGTTATTTTGGAGTAAGTTGTGATCAGCAAATTCATCCCTTCAAGAGGAGTATAGCAAGGAACTTTAGTATTGCCTCCAAGGCCCCAACATTAATGACATTCCCTCCAGCACTATTTGCAACCTCAGATACTGAAGCAGCCCATATGCAGCAAGACCTGATCAGCCCAAGTGATGGGGGCCAGGAAATGACTTGAAATAATAGAAATCATAGAAACCCTACAGTGCAGAAGGAGGCCATTCAGCCCATCGAGTCTGCACCGACCACAATCCCACCCAGGCCCTACCCCCACATATTTACCCGCTAACCTACGCATCTCAGGACTCTAAGGGACAATTTTTAACCTGGCCAATCAACCTAACCCACACATCTTTGGACTGTGGGAGGAAACCGGAGCACCTGGAGGAAACCCACACAGACACAAGGAGAATGTGCAAACTCCACACAGACAGTGACCCGAGCCGGGAATCGAACCCAGGACCCTGGAGCTGTGAAGCAGCAGTGCTAACCACTGCTACCGTGCCGCCCCAATTGATTGACAGCATTACTAGTGGTAGTAACTATATTAGTTACTACCACTAATATCCAGGGTTACTAAACTAGCCTGACAAATACTGTGGCTACAAGAGCAGGCCAGAGGCTGGGAATTCTGCCTACCATCTACAAGGCACAAGTCAGTGGTGTGACGGAATACTGTGTACTAACTGCCTCAATAAGTCACTAGTTGAGCTGAATGGCCAGGAGGAATTTATTCAGCACCATAAACATTTAGGTACTTAATTTGTTCATGGGATGTGGGTATCACTGTCTGGACCAGTATTTATTGCCCATTTGCAAGTCAGCCATTGCTGTGGGTTTGGAGTCATGTAGGCCCGACTGGGCAAGGATGGGCTTTTACAACCAAGACTTCAATTCAAATTTTGTCATCTGCCATGGTGGGATTTGAAATCTGGTTCCTAGAGCATGCCAAGAAGTTTAACAACACCAGGTTAAAGTCCAACAGGTTTATTTGGTAGTCAAAGCCACACTTTTACTCCCAAATAAACCTGTTGGACTTTAACCTGGTGTTAAACTTCTTACTGTGTTTACCCCAGTCCAACGCCAGCATCTCCACATCCTAGAGCATTGCCCAGATTAGTCTAGTGTACCACTATCACCAAGCTTTCTGTATCCAGACTATTTGTTGGCAAGGTCAACAGCAGGAAGCAATTCTCACACCCCACTCAGACGGAGACCTGGAAGGGGTGGCAAAACAGAAGTTCTCATTACATTAATATATAGACCCTCCAGGGTAAAGGGATTAAAATACACAGATATGGCTGGATACTGGGTCTAATTGTGCAACTCTTGAACATTAAGAATTATGGGGGGCAGGAAGGAGACATCAATTTGGTCTGAAAGGAGGAAGAAATGGTTGACCATAACCCTTGGTTTAATAATGCAATTAGGCTTTTGTTGTGAATAAGGATTACAAGAACACAAGATTACAGTTCAATAAAATATTTAATATTGCACATTAAACTATCTTTTGATACCACAGCCAGAGAACTTGCATTCTATAAAAAGGTCCAAAGAACAGATGGAGTAGCATTGGAATGAAGCCACGATAATACAAGTTGAAAGGAGTTACTACATTTTCACATCAATCCAGAGACAAAGTGCTTCTAGTAAGGATAGTGAATTAACACCCAGAACATACAAAACCAATAAATTGTCAACTTTTACCCAGTGTACAGTAGCAATAAAAGACAACAAGTTGCTTTCTCCTGCTAATCTGAAAGTTAGCTCAAGAATAATTAGATGGAACAATCTTTTCCAGAGTAGGAAATTCTCAACTACAAAAAGGATCTCAATCTGTAGCAGCAAACATCCAGTTGAATGGAATTGTGGGGGTGGAGGGAGGGGCAAGGTTGTGAAAGCAGCTCGCTTCTGTTAAACAACTATTTAAAACTGATACAAATTTAGCCTTTAGTGGTTCCATTTGGAAAATCATTACTGTAGAAAGTTACTGCAAAGGTTGAACTGTGCCTTGTTTTTTTTAGTGTTCTTTCACTGAAGATGTTCCATCATTCAGTGACATATAAACTCTGCGTTTCCTGTAGAGAATGTAGTGCTGCACCAAGAAGAGAATGTCAAACAACATGGATATCAGACCAAGACCAAACTTGGTTGGATCTCCGAAAATCAGCATCTCTTCATCTGCAAAAAAGATTAGAGGAGATGAACACAAGTTCCATTCTGTATCTAGATCTAAAGAGCTTTCCAATCAACTGCAGCATTGTGTTGAGTCCAATCAAAAGCAAGGTGGGGTATGGGGCTAGTAAAGCTACAGAGAGGGGACTTTCACCACAAACTATTGCTAATGATAGCCTGCCAATTTCAGGCCATTGAAACAAGAGTTATGGCTTACATCAGTAACCCAAAACATTCCAGCTCCAGCACAAGTTACATAGCATGCACAAGTCAATCATGATGCTCATTAACAGGACAAAGAATGCATGGCTAAGATAGTGACCAACCTATCCCCCACCTTCAATAAGCAGGGCTCTGGGGCAATGTCACAAGTGGCAGACTGAGGACCTCATTCACATTGCATGCTGTCTTACCATTGTTATATGACTGCAGGAACATTTGCAGAAGGCTGAAAATTCCTCCAGTAATATCCAGCAGTGCATTCCAAATGCTCCATCCAACAGTGCTCTTTCTCTGGTAGTTCATGTAGGCCTGGGAGAGAGACCACAGGATTGAAAGAGAGAAGCCATTGATGTTCTAAACACTTTAAAATGCAATGGTGATACGATGAGGGGATATTCCACAAGGTGTGAAGTATAAAATGAGAATTACAGACAGAAGACATTTGGGCTTCATCTGCAGTTTGCTCTCCCACAGTGCATCACCAAGTGTCTCTTTAGAGAATTGGATTCAGAATGGGCCATTTGTCTACACTACGGTACCCATTGCACAAACTACCTCTGGACACTCAGTATCCGAGATCAGCTCCAGCCACAAGAAGCAAGGGGATTACAATGTCTGTTGAAATGAACCCAACTTCCTAGATGCAAGAAAGCCAGTTTAAAAAATAGGATAAGTGGGTTGGGAAATAACAAGTCTCCTGCACAGTGAGAAATGTCCTTGGGTCTGATTATACCTTTGGTCTTGCTCATGAACTGCATCACAGACATGTCTGGGCTTTAATTGAAAGCAATTCCAAAAATGGATCGCAAGATACCTGACAGATGGGGTTCAAGTTATTTTCATCCAGCCTCTATGTTGGAGGAAGTTATTCCATTTTCTCCCATTCCAACATTAGGGTGAGAAATTGTGTCTCTTATGGAGGGACAAATATTGACCAAGCACCCTCAAATCATGCATCCATTTGACAGACAGTTTGGAGTGTGGTACTGAAGCAGCTGTCTCAATGCAGGGGGAAGCTGAACAAGCTGCTCTTGGAGTTGGTGCAGACTTGATGGGTTGTATGGCTTCCTTCTTCAGTAAGAAGTTTAACACCAGGTTAAAGTCCAACAGGTTTATTTGGTAGCAAAAGCCACACAAGCTTTCGGAGCTCTTAGCCCCTTCTTCAGGAGAGTGGGAATTCTGTTCACTAACAGAGCTTATAAAGACACAGACTCAATTTACATGAATAATAACACCGCAAACTACCAGCTCCAAGTGGAGAGGATCGCCAAGAATTTTAACCTGGTGTTGTTAAACTTCTTACTGTCTTTACCCCAGTCCAACACCGGCATCTCCACATCATTCCTTCTTCAGCACAGGCATTCTTCAAATGAATGGCAACTAACAGCCTCTACTGATTATTGGCCTGTGTATGAATACAACTGCTTACACTATGGTTCAATTTGCCTTTAGACAGCATATAGCCCTTACCTGAGGGACATATTTGACAATTACGATGCCAAGTTTGATATAGGAGAAATAGTAGACAAGTTGAAGCCATGTTATTTGGCTTGCTAGTGCCAGAATGAAAGTGACAAGAGCACAAAGCCATGCACTGACCACCAGTCCAGTAGCAATCTTGGATACTTTCTGATCCCCTTGCTGTTATTGTAGCAAATAAAAAATTCAAACTGATTAGTAATAGGCATTTATATCATCTTTAAAGCCTTATGTAATTCACTTGACACTGAGCTACAAGGAGACTGAGTCCACCAACCTTAATTTCATGGCCAAAAATAAAATTCATGACAGTGTTACCAAAATCTATTGACGGTGGGATGGTTTTATAATTTGAGCATCACAAGTGGTTTCAATAAAAAGGCAACTACTCAAGTGTGGGGACATCAATTAATGGTCCAAATGAAAAGAGAAACGGAAGCCCAAATAAAAACTTGCAATTACTGGAAACATTTGTTCCAATAGTGGGCTATTGTAAGCAGTAATGCCCCAGGAAGGCCAAGAGAGGCAATGATTGGGTTTTTTGATTCATTAATAGGATGAGGGAATCACTGACTGGGCCAGCATTTATTGCCCAGGGATGGTGCACAGTTGTGCTGCTGTGGATCTTGGGTCATGGTTGCAGTGGTTAGCACAGCTGCTTTGGTGCCAAGGACCCAGGTTTGATTCCCAGCTTGGGTCACTGCAGAGCCTGCATGTTCTCCTTATGTCTGTGGGTTTCCTCCCAGTCCGAAAGGTGCATGCTAATTTGCCCTTCATGTTCTCAAACAGGCACTGGTGTGGCAGCTAAAGGATTTTCACAACAACTTCATGTCAGTGTTACATGTGACACTAAATAGACTAGGCAAGGACAGCATTTCCTTCTGAAAAGCATTTGTGCACCAGGTGGGATTGACAAAGAATTTTGAATCCAAGTTCCCTCAAGTCTGAATTACTTGTCCCATGGCAATATCATTACTGCCCTGGGATACAAGGCCAACCATGTTAACCTGTGACAAATTGCATGGAGACACTCACCTCATAGATGCAACACTGATAGATTGTAACTGTAGTTAACAAGATAGCATGGAGGCTGAAAAATACATCATTTGCTTCCACTGGGTTCACTCCTTCTGGGTTATGCTCAAGAAATTGTTTCTGGAAAGAGAAGTCATTGAATAGGGAACAATGCTTAGACAAGTCAGTTGTGATATGGCTATGAACGAGTTTCTTGGCCAGCATTGACCTATGGTGCACTGAGTTAAGCAGGGGCCTTCCTCACAATATTTCCCTATTGAAAATACTCGAGTTTGTATATCCTGGATTTACAAAAGTCATCTTCATTCAAACAAATGAGCTCCTAATGTTTTATACAGGCACTGATGAACATCAGGAGTAGCAGTGCATCATTAGTTGGCAAGATGAATCTAGCAAATAAATTCTTCCCAATTGATGTGGGTGGGTACAAGGAAGAGGTAAAGTACAATTCCTCCTTTGGTTGAACAAAGAACAGTACAGCACAGGAAACAGGCCCTTCGGCCCTCCAAGCCTGTGCCAGTCATTGGTCCAACTGGACCATTCGTTTGTATCCCTCCATTCCCGGACAGCTCATGTGACTATCCAGGCAAGTCTTGAACAATGTCAGCGTGTCTGCCTCCACCACCCTACTTGGCAGCACATTCCAGGCCCCCACCACTGTAAAAAAACGTCCCTCTGATATCAGAGTTATACCTCACCCCTCTCACCTTGAGCCCGTGACCCCTCGTGATCGTCACCTCCGACCTGGGAAAAAGATTCCCACTGTTCACCCTATCTATACCCTTCATAATTTTGTACACCTCTATTAGGCCTCCCCTCATTCTCCATCTTTCCAGGGAGAACAAGCCCAGTTTACCCAATCTCTCCTCATAGCCAAGACCCTCCATACCAGGCAACATCCTGGTAAAGCTTCTCTGCACTCTCTAAAGCCGCCACGTCCTTCTGGTAGTGTGGCGACCAGAACTGGATGCAGTACTCCAAATGTGGCCTAACCAGCGTTCTATACAGTTGCAACATCAGACTCCAGCTTTTATACTCTATACCCTGTCCTATAAAGGCAAGCATACCATATGCCTTCTTCACCACCTGTGACGTCACCTTCAAGGATTTGTGGACTTGCACACCTAGGTCCCTCTGTTTCTATACTCTTGATGGCTCTGCCATTTATTGTATAACTCCTCCCTACATTAGTTCTTCCAAAATGCATCACTTTGCATTTATCCGGATTAAATTCCATCTGCCACCTCTCATTGTACAGAGCATTGTGAAATGACACAAGGCCACATTGATATTAATTTGGAGAGAGATAACAGTATTTAGACGACAAGGTTAACCACATGAGCATGCAGATCTGAAAGGATATATGAGGAAATAAAAATAAAAAAATCAGATCTTGGGTTGGACTCCACTTTGGACTGGGTTGCAACTGGTGCCAGGCAAACAGAAAACAAAGGACATGTTGCAGTGACCAGGGGTCCCCAGCACACATTGAGTAACCTTGGTGATCTTTTTTCCTTTGTTAAAAAAGAACTTGTGATTAAAACCCAAGTTTATCCTCTTTGTTGGCAAATGACTGGTGTTGAATTTGAGAGAACAAATAAAGAGGTTGAATTTGTCTTGCAACAGTGAGGCCCAGATCAGCATACACCAGTGTTAATCCCCAGCAGTCAAATTGGATTAAGCTTCAGATTGCAGTAGTTTATGAGTGGGATTGGGGAAAACCATAGTGCCACATTATGCAAGATAGTGGCAAATGATGCATCCAATTAGAGTTGTATCCCTGTACCAGGGAACAGCTTCTTCCCTGCTGCCATCAGACTTTTGAATGGACCTACCTTGCATTAAGTTGTTCTCTGCACCCCAACTATGACTGTAACACATTCTCCATTCTCTCATTTCTCTCTAAGAAGAGTATGCTTTGTCTGTTTAGCATGCAAATAATGATACTTTTCACTATGTTAATACATGCGACAATAAATCAAACCTTGCAGTGTGTAGTTACATTAACAGATCCTCTAGGCCTCTTCATAGGCGTACAAACATCTATCTGTAATTCACACCCCAAGTCAAAGTTTCTAGGCAATTTAAAAACTCTTACCTTAATACTGGGAATCCAGAAAAGGCTAACATTAAACACCCCGTATGCCAAGTGACCAGTCAGGTTCAAAGCCAGGAAGTCAAAATTCAATCCAATTACACTGTTGAGAATGGAAAAATTAACAGATCATTTCCAAACTGCAGGCTGGCTCAGCAGAATGAGCGAGCACAGGAACAGTGCTCAACGACAGCTTTCTCCATGGCTGCATGGATTGTTGTGGGAAACCAACCAGCACTGAGGCAGTAAGTTAATGGTGACTCTTGCTGGCTTAGAACTACCAGTTCCAAGTATTATAGATTCTTTTGAATAGTGTTCAAGCCCAGGCAAGATAATTGCATTCAAGCATACACAAACAGAACATTCATTGCAGTAAAGTGCATGAACACTGCACCACAAGGATTGCCTATAGAATCCTACAGTGCAGAAAGTGGCCATTTGGCCCATTGGGTCTGCACTGACCACAATCCCACCCAGGCCCTATCCCCATGTATTTACCATAGCTAGTCCTCCTGACACTGATGGGCAATTTAGTGTGGCCAATCCACCTCATCTTTAGATGACAGCACCTGGAAGAAACCCATGGAGACACTGGGAGAATGTACAGACTCAGCACAGACAGTGACCTGAGCCAGGAATCGAACCCAAGTCCCTAGCACTGAGGCACCAAGAGAAGACATTTGGGTCAAAGAATACCCGGAATTATTTTATCTGTATTGAAAGGGCTGGTGCTATGTAATCAATGTCAAGGGAATTCACTTGATTAGCAGGGACAACAAGACCATTGAAGCATACCTGATAGTGAAGGACATGTGGGAGGTTAACCTGTTGCTCTAGCCTAGACTATTGTAGGCCCTTGGGTGGAATTAGTTACAAGTTCCATTAAAAGGGCTGAACAGGAATTTATTGGTTTTATTAGATTTCTATCAGAAGTTTAAGTTGAGGCTTTACCTCTTACGCCGCCAGTTTTCAATAACCTGAGGGTAGAATGAAATGGACCAAGCCACAAAGTAAATCCAACCAATCACTTGGTTTATAATCTTCAGGGCATCGCTGTGCACAACTAGAAAACGCATCCGAGATGGACTCCTGCAAAATAATTCAGGCTGTTAGATATTTGAAGAAATAAGCAACATTGACCCATTTCCAAAAGGAAGGCAATAGCCAGGAAGAGATGTGATTTGAAACTTGTCAAGGTTGAAATTCTTGCACTCAGAACAAAAAGAAAGAATGCCAACTTGAAAACTAACAATTTATACTAAAGAAAAAGGATGCCAATTGGTTGGCAAGTTGACAGGTTGCAATGGACAAAGCAACCTCAACCAAAGGGAATTATAGGCTCCAAACTCCTGGGTGAACAATCACATTTGGCTTGCTGGAAACACCAGGATTCCCAAAGTGGGATGAAATGGATCATAGGTAATTATTATTAAAGACTTGTTTAGTTGTAAGTATTCACATTCCAACCATTATTCATGCAAATTGAGTTTGTGTCTTTATATGCTCTGTTTGTGAACAGAATTCCCACTCACCTGAAGGGGCTTGGAGCTCCGAAAGCTTGTGTGGCTTTTGCTACCAAATAAACCTGGTGTTGTTAAACTTCTTACTATTATTAGCACACTCAGGATTGTGGAACAAGTGCTCCCAAAGAAGGTTCACATCCCACCACAGCAACTGATGCAAATTCCATTAATAAGTCTAGTCCCAGTAACCCAATGGAAGACATTGGTATGAAATTGCTAAAGAAGTCATAGCACATGGACTGCATGTCACCCCCTATCAAGGGTAATTAGGGATGAGAATCAATGCTCATCTTACCAGTGGCTGCATAGCCTCCTTGTGTTGAGAATAAATAATGGATTTAGCAGTGCAAGGTTTCACCATTTCTAAACCCCCTCATCCACAAGTGTATAGTCAAATCCTTTTCCCCATTGGTACCCCCCCCAAATCCCCATTAGAGAAACATGGGTTATAGCTTTGACCACCAGAGTGGTCAATGTAGCAGGTTCCTTTGGGAAAAATTTGATTGTCACTTGTATTAGAATAGTGAAAAGTATTGTTTCTTGTGCACTACAAACAAGGCATACTGTACATAGGAAAGGAAAAGAGTGCAGAATCTAGTGTTAGTCATAGCTAGGGTGTAGAGAAAGATTAAATTAATAAGGTAGGTCCATTCAAAAGTCTGATGGCAGCAGGGAAGAAGCTGTTCGAGTTGGTACATCACCTCAGACTTTTGTATCTTTGGAAAAAAAGAAGGAAGAGAGAAGGTCATGGGGTCCTTAATTATGCAGGCTGTGAGGCAGTAGGAAGTGTAGGCAGAGTCAATGATGGGAGGCTGGTTTGTGTGACGGATTGGGCTACATTCACAACCTTTTTAGTTCCTTGCAGTCTTGGAAGAGCAGGAGCCACACCAAGCTGTGATACAACCAGAAAGAATGCTTTCTATGTTGCATCTGTAAAAGTTGGAGTTGTAGCTGACATGCCAAATTTCCTTAGTCTACTGAGAAAGTAGAGGCATTGAGACCAGGACAGGTTGATGATCTGGACACCTAAAAACTTGAAACTTTCAGCCATTTCTACTTCGTCCCCATTGATGTAGACAGGGGCATGTTCTTCACTATGCATTCTGAAGTCGATGACAATCTCCTTCATTTTGTTGACATGGATCGTTGCACCAGATTCTCTCATTCCTGTACTCGGCCATTGTTTGAGATCCGACCCACTATGGTAACGTCATCAGCAAACTTGAAAATCAAGTTGGAGGGGAATTTGACCACACAGTCAGATGTATAAGGAGCATAGCAAGGGGTTGAGAACAGCCTTGTGGGGCACTAGTGTTGAGGATTATGGGGGGAGGTGTTGGTGCCTATCCTTACTGATTTTGGTCAGTGCGTTAGGAAGTTCAGGATCCAGTTGCAGAGGAAGGAACTGAGGCTCAGGCCATGGAGTTTGGAGATGAGTTTTGTGGGAATAATGGTGTTACAGGCCGAGCTGTAGTCAACAAATAGGAGTCTGTTATCTTGGTGTTCCAGGGTTGAGTGCAGGGCCAGGGAGATGGTGTTTGCTGTGGACCTATTGTGACAGTAGGTGAACTGTAGTGGATCCAGGCAGTCCAGGAGGCTGGAATTGATTCATGCCATGACTAACCTTTTTGAAGCACTTAATGGACAAAAGTCATTATGGCATGCGAAAGAGGAACTTGGTCTTTGATTCCATTGAGATAAAGTAAATCATATTGCAAAGCTGGAGCTAAGTCACAAACCAACATTACACACCACATTGGAATGTCTCAATTTGTAGGAAAGTTAAATCTATAAACCAAACCTTGGGATAAAGTCAGACATACCTGATCAGTTTGCTGTTTGTCTGGAGGTAGGCAGTGACCTGTCCAACGTCAACTCCTTGAACGGTGAAAGATGAGGAGTTCACAGATTTAGGCAACTTGATCTGATAAAAAAATATTAGAAAGGTAACCAAAAGCATTCAAGATTAGGTGGCAGCAGCCAACAGTAATGTTAAGGGGGTGTGGAGACGGTCATATTGGCAGAAGTGCAAGTCCATTTAGTTAGTTATTGAAACCAATATTATAGATCATGTGATAGAGCGGAGGATGTGGGCAGCAGGGTGTTGGATGAACCAAGTCTGTGCATGATATGGATAATTTTTAAACAGCAAAGTCTACTGGTGAGGTATGGAATGTGCAGCAGAGATGGGAGCAGGCAATATTTGCAAAGGAAAGGACACAAGGTCAGAAGTCACAGTGCCAAGCATGCAAGATACTGCTTCAGTGACAAGGGTATGAAACAGAGAGCAGGGACTAATGGATTTGATCAAGTTATGGCTGATTCAGAATTGGATGTTGGACAAGCAGTACAAGGTAGGGCTGCACGAGGTTAGTGAAAGGGTTAAAAATCAAATACATGTAAGAATTTGTGAAGCAGCTGTGACTGTACAAAGAATAATGGACAAAGTAATTTGGGAACTACACGGGAGCATTTGTTAAATTACAGACCTTCAAGGACTTGATAACATAGCAAATTATGTAGAGACTTACATATTGTAATTAGATGAGTATTGATGCTGTAACTGCTCAACTAAAATAGTCTGTCCAGAGTCATAAAATTTAGTTTGTCACATGTAACTAAGCCTAAAGGTATAAATATCATGAATTCTTTGTTCAGGAACCTGCAAACTACATGGGAAGCTGGTTCTCACAAAAGCTTGACTGTCAGCTAGTCAGTTATGAGGTGATATACACCAATACTCAACAACTGAAACTCAAGAGGAACGGATTAATTGCCAATAAGCACAAGAGTAGAAGCGTGTGATGTACCCAGTGCAACAGAAAACCAGATGGGCATCTGATAAGATCAAAGAGAACAGTATAAAGCCAAACAAGGATATTTTCATCCCATTGACTCTCCTGGTAAGATTCCCCATCACTGTTTGTATGGGCATTACCAAAATATCCAAGCTACAATAGTGGAGCAGGGGAAACACACTGGGCCTTCAGGCACTGCCAGCTGAGGAATTCAGTCAGAAAGGAGTTAAGGCGTATGGAGGTAGTTAGTGCATTTGTGACACCTCATCTTCAGAAGTCAACTTTCAGCAGAAGCTACAATTGGCTTTTATTCCAGTAGTCCCAGTTTCCACAATGGTGGAAAACACTCACCTGCTCAGGTAGTTGAACAATGCACGTCTGTTTAGATGAGAAAGTCACATTGAAGGTGATGATTACAGTCTCCTGCACAGGGGCACTGGAGAACAAGACACAAATTAAACTTGTTACCAGGAGCCACACAACCAAGACTCAATTTTCTCCTACTACACAACACCAGAACTTACCTCAATGCAATTTCAACATCCTGAATGCTGTGGATTTCCAAGCTAATAACTTCTGGCACTATTAGTGTCTCAGAGGCTTCTGTAAACAGACAGCAGCCATGATTATTCACTCAGCAGTGAGCCTGTGGAATTCACTACCACAAAGCAGTTGAGGCCAAAACACGTTCAAGAGGCAGTTAGATATAGCATAGAATTTGGGCAAAGGGGACCAGGCTATTGAGTTGGGACGATCAGTTATAATGAATGGTGTAGCAGGCTCAATGGCCTCCTGCTCCTATATAGGAAAGAGATTGACAAATTACCTGGCTTCTCGCACCCTCATTCTAGCAATTCACCAGTTTGGAATCTTAAAGTATCACAAATCAGATCCTCTAATCCAAGATCTCACCCACTTACAAAATGGATGGGTTGCAAGGGTCACAAAGTTACAAAATTCCTATTTATCCCATAGGCTTGACATTGTATTGCAGGAGTCACCAAGAGCACTGTGCTCCGCCAAAGAATCATGGAATTGCTTTTTCTGAAATCAGATTAAAATGAGATTGGGTTTCTCCAAGCAGTGAATAGGAATGACAATAGGTTTGTTAAACTTACCACATTGTAGAGGGTTGAGCAGAGTGTAAACAGTAACCAACAGGAACATCAGGCTCTTCATTGTTGCTGCTTTTACAGTTGTAGGGAAAGACCAAACTAAAGGTTAACATTTGAAAACTAACCCCACATTGTCTAATTACAATATCCAAGAACCAACAAGACCAATTACCCACAGCTTTACAAAGCACTAAACAGCCCCTAGTTTAACAGTTTATTTATTAGTGTCACAAATAGGCTTACACTGCAATGAAGTTACTGTGAAAATCCTCACTATTTGAACCACAGAGTCAGGATTTCATTGCCTCATTCTGAAACTAGCTAGACATGTCTACCCTGTTCTGATCACCATTCGTGCTGTTGTCACTGCACTTGTTAGCATTGAAGGACAGAACATAGAACAGTACAGCACAATACAGGCCCTTCGGCCCTCAAAGGCAGAGGGTGATGGCTGGGCTTTTCTTAGAGATGGTCATTGCACACTGGCAGAAATGGTAACTGGCCTATCAGGGTGGGTTAGATCAGGAAGCTGCACTGTTACACATCCAAGGCCATTATATCCTTGGTGTGGTGTCCAACTAAAGCTTAATCTAACAATGTCCATTCACCCTTTGTATTCCAGTCCCCAACTGACAAAACCAAATTGCTACCAGCCAGTGTTTATAGCTTCACATCAAGGCTTGGAAGGAAAACACGTACTCGAGATTCCAGTCACCTCAGTTGTGATAGAATTTAGTGGAGTCAGATATGAAAACTAGGGCAGTTGGGTTTAGAAAGGAATTGGGTGATGTTTTCGTCTGCCTAAGGTAGATAAATTAAGCCAAATTGGCAATACAGTTTACAGGAGGTTACAAAGATAAGAGGGACCAGGGTGCATTTGGGCTCCTGGCCTAACATTTGTCCAGGCCAATGGGTGATAAGAACTTTGTTAGGATGGAGACAGTTTCCCTTGGCATTTAGGTCCATGCTAGCCAGAGCATTGAGATAGTCACACCTAGCATTTTTTAAAAAAATTTGTGGGACATGGGCATTCTGGCTGGCCAGCACTTATTGCCCATCCCTAGTTGCCCTCAAGATGGTGAGCCACCTTGAATGCTGTAGTCAGTGTGCTGACCCACAATGCCATTAGCAAGGGAATTCCAGGATTTTGACCCAGTGACTACTAAGGAACGGCAATGTATTGCCAAGTCAGGATAGTGAGTGGCTTGGAGGGGAACCGGCAGATGGTGTTCACATGCATCTGCTGCCCTTGTCCTTCTAGATGGAAGTGGTCATGGGTTTGGAAGGTGCAGTCCAAGGATCTTTGGCGAGTTGCTGTAGTGCACCTTGTAGATAGTACGCACTGCTGCAACTGTGTCAGTGGATGTTTGTAGATGTGGTGCCAATCAAACGGGCTGCTTTGTCCTGGATGATGTCATGATGAGCTGCATCCATCCAGTCAAGTGGAGTATTCTATCACACTCCTGACTTGTGCCTTGTAGATGGTGGATAGGCTTTGGGGAGTCAGGTGGTGAGTTACTCACCAGTGTTTCTCCCCTCTGACCTGCTCTCGTAGCCACTGTGTTTGTGTGGTGGGTCTAGTGGAGTTTCTGCTCAATGGTAATCCCAGGATGTTGACAGTGGGGGAATTCAGTGATGGTATGATTGAATGTCAAGGGGTGGTGGTTAGAGCATCTCTTATTGGTGATGGTCATTGCTTGGCACAAATGTTACTTGCCACTTGTCAGCCCAAGCCTGTATATTGTCCAAATCCTGTTGCATTTGAACATGGACTGCTTCAGTATCTGTGGTGTCAGAAATGGTACTGAACATCCCACTGCTGATGTTATGACAGTCATTGATGAAGCAGCTAAAGATGGTTGGGCCTAGAACACTACCTTGAGGGACTCCTGCAGAGATGACTGACCTTCCACAAATATGTACCAGGTATGACTCCAACCAGCAGAGTGTTTGTCCCTAACACCCATTGGTTCCAGTTTTGCTAGGGCTCCTTGATGTCACTCACCTTAGGATTGGCAGAGTTCTGATAAAACAACGTAGTCAGAAGTAGAGGAGATCTTTCCCCAGAGGGCAGTCTCAGAATAAGAATTTCTCCCCTCAAAGGTGGAGAATCTTTGGAATTTTCTGGCTTCCAAGGACTGTGGAAAGTACAATCATTAATCACATACAAGACAGATTGGGGAAATTTCTAGGTACTAAAGCCATTGAGATAGCACAAGAAAAAGTGACACAAGGTTAAAAAGTCAACCATGATCCAATTGAGTAGCAGATCAGATTCAACAGGCCCCATGTTCCAAATCAAATACAATACCAAGATCACAGTTCCATTCAGCCTCAGTTGCCAAGGAGATAGTGCCAGGGAGAGACAGTGCCCAGGGATCACAATGGCTCCAACTTTCTCAGCATTTGGTTGAAGTTTCTGCTCATCCAGCATTGGATGATAGTGTAACTAGTAGGTGAGCAATATAGGGATTATCACTGCTCCCTCAACACCAGGTTCAATTCCAGTCTGTGCAAATCTCCCTATGGCTTCATTGTTTTCCTCCCACAATGCAAAGATTAGGTGAATTGCCTTTGCTAAATGCACAGGCTACAGAGATAGGGAAGGGGGCTGGGTGAATACTCAGTCAGTGCAGACTTGATGGCTTCCTGCTGGCCCATAGGAATTCTATAGTTCAAGCAGTGGGAGCAGAAAGTCATGAGCATGCATTTAGAACCCAAGTGTTTCACACAAGAGACACCACACAATGAACTCTAGGAAGGCAATTAAAAATGTTAATCAACTTAAGAGCCAGCTCCAATTAGTAGATGAGTACTTAGTTCAAAACATTCATTTCCAGAATTTCCCAACATCTTTTCTTTCAACATTAGTTTGATTTAGTTAGAAGTCAAGGACATCAAGCAAGCTATGGAAATGATACAGGTCAGTATGCCTAATCATGAGTATCTAGTGTACTCTAAACACTAAATAGCCCTTAAAGTTAAGGTTAAACTAAAAACAAACAGTCACCATCCATTGCCTCAAAAATAAGCTAAGTACTTGAGTCAGTACCACAAAGCAACTGCAATAGATGTTATACACCAAAACCATGAGTGGTAAATCCACTCTAGAAATATACAGCATTTTCTTCTGCCACACCTATTTAAAGAGTAAGGTACTCTTCAAATCAGAGGTTACAAGCAACAGCAATTAGAATGACAAGTTGTGCATTGGGGGAGAACCCACTGCCTATATCCAGAGACAAGGAGGACCACATTACACCAATGAATAATTACATTGCCTCAAAAATGATGTATAAACAGTGAATCATAGAATCCTACAGTGCAGAAAGAGGCCATTCAGCCCATCAAGTCTGCACCAACCACAATCCCACCCAGGCCCTATCCACATATCCCTACACATTTCCCCTCTAACCTATGCATCCTTAGAGGGATTACCTAGGGGGAAACTATACTTACAAAACTTAAACAAGGCAACACTTCATAATGACCTAATCCCCCAACTCACATTGTTCCAGTTTTTATAGCACCTGTCCTACACAATTATCTAGGCCCCGCCCAGAGGCAGGGCCAGGAGAGTTGAGTTCCAATTGGATGATGAGGTTTATCACTGAGTGATCAGGTCAATAACACTGCTGGAGTTTGAGTGGAGCTGTCACTGGGGAGAGGGAGAACAGCAAATGTGTAACCAAGGTTAGAGGGGTGGGACAATACTTGAGTGTCCAGAGACAGCTCTCAACAAATCGCTAACTGCTTAAGGATCCAATTCTGCTCACCCAGGCAAACAACGTGTTAAGAGCTGGTGTTCCGCCAGTACTGGGGAAAAAACAATTCATTCAGATAGACCTTACCTTTTCCACATGGCACCGTACAATTGCTTCATATTTGAATCCCAGGTATTATCTCCCTAGCGTGGGGTCAATTTCAGGTACAGATTCTCATAATTTGGGCATCACCAGTAAATACCTGCCTTTAGTGCCCAAGCGAAGGTGATGGTGAATGTCTTCCTTGAGTGAGTACGGTCCATGTGATGGAGATACTGCCCAGCTCTGTTAAAGTTCCAAGAATTTGAGTCAGTGATGAAGGAATGGTCAGGAATCAACAAGAACAATGAGGACAAGTCAGGAGTGTGATGGAATACTCCCCACTTGCCTGGATGGGTGCAGCTCCAACAACACTCAAGAAGCTTGACACCATCCAGGACAAAGCAGCCCCATTTGATTGACACCACATCCACAAACATCCACTCCCTCCACCACCGACACTCAGTAGCAGCAGTGTGTACTATCTACAAGATGCACTGCAGCAATTCACCAAAGATTCTTAGACAGCACCTTCCAAACCCACGACCACTTCCATCTAGAAGGACAAGGGCAGCAGATACATGTGAACATCATCACCTGCAAGTTCCCCTCCAAGCCACTCACCATCCTGACTTGGAAATATATCGCCGTTCCTTCACAGTCACTGGGTCAAAATCCTGGAATTCCCTCCCTAACAGCATTGTGGGTCAACCCACAGCACATGGACAGCAGCGATTCAAGAAGGCAGCTCACCACTGCCTTCTCAAGGACAACTAGAGATGGGCAATAAATGCTGGCCTAGCCAGCAATGCCCATGTCCCATGAATGAATAAAAATATATATTTCCAAGTCATGATGATATGTTACTTGATGACAAATTTGGTCCTCTATGCCCCACAGGCAGCTTGTTCCCAGTTTGAATCTGTATCCCTATCCATTAACTTTCAGATGAGCTATGGGAAGGCTGAATTCATCATCTTGAAGAAAGGAAAGGGTTAATGTTTTTTGTACTCAATGGATTTTGTACCTAAAGGGTTAATGGATTTTGTACCTTGAATATATCACAAGCATAACCCTTCATTATGGTTAATCCCCTTGTTTATACTGCTTCTGACATTAATACAAGTTATTCATTCTTTAAACTTTTATTCTTGTAGTGATAGACAGTCAAATGTAAATGTGAATGTGTTTGTGAAGTCTTACCTTTCCTACAAGCTTGTGTGTGATTTGAACGGAGAAGGCAGCTGCAAGATGTGGAGTGCGATACGGCCGTTTGAAGAGGAACTCCCGCTGGGGCAGCTGCAAGTGCGCCGGTAACTTCAAAGGGAAGCCGCGGGAAGAACAGGAAACAGAAGACTTGCGCTTCGTGACATGAGAATGCCAGATACACTGGTTTATGGTCAGAAGTTGTAAATAAGTTTTTGACTTGTAACTGGTCTGAGGCTTGCTTCGTGACCAGAAGCTATATTTTTGATTTGTAGCTGGTCTGGAGCTTGCTTCGTGACCAGCAGTTGTAAATTGTATGTTTGGGTCGTGACTTGGTCTGGGGTTGATTCGTGACCAGTATTAGAAGCCATGCTGTATATATATCCCCACTTTTCTGTGTTCAGGGAGAACTTTGGCTTCCGCTTTCAAGGGGTCAAGTTCTCCCGCAAGCTTGTGAGAATAAAGCATGACTGTATTTTGACTCGGACTAGCCTCAGAGGTATTTTTCACCTACAACAATCTTATGCCCCAGCATTAACTGCCCTCCCTCACCATGGCCACTGTCTCAGCCTGTACTGTTTCCATAGCTTTGATATCCTTCTTAACCCTGAACTGAGTTGCTAATCCAACCGACTCTCTCTTTGTTTAGTCATGGTGAGGAGAGGCATTAATTAATTTTTAAAAAACAATCATTGGGGAGGCAATGGCCTGGCAGTATTATCACAAGACTATTAATCCAGAAACTCAGCTAATGTTCTGGGGATCCGGGTTCGAATCCCGACACAGTGGATGGTAGAATTTGAATTCAATAAAAAATATCTGGAACTAAGAATCTACTGATGACCATAAAACCATTGTTGATTGTCGAAAAAACCCATCTGGTTCACTAATGTCCTTTAGGGAAGGAAATCTGCCTTCCTTACCTGGTCTGAACTACATGTGACTCCAGACCCACAGCAATGTGGTTGACTCCCAACTGTCCTTGGTAACTGGGGATGGGTAATAAATGCTGGCCAGTCAGCGACACCCATATTCCACGAATGAATGTAAAAACATTAATTCATTAATTGGAGAGCAGCAGGAATGAGGAAGAGTGGAGAGGGACATAAAAAGGGGCTGATGGGTGCAGAGTATAGGCTGAATCCAAAACATGATGTCAGGAATAAAGAATAACATTGGCAAAGGAAAGTAGTTTATTGGTAAGTAGCTGGTGAATAATTCTACTTTCCAGTTTACAATGAATAATCTGTAAAGTTAAGGCATAGCAGCTCAGCTGTATGGTAAGTGCATCCTGTGACATGTGGGTAGTTGTAGACTTTTTCCATGGCAAATGGTAAGTTGGTCTTTATTGTAGGAGGATTTGAGTACATGAGTAAAAATGTCTTGCTGCAATTGTAAGACTGCACCTGGAGTATTGTGTGCAGTTTTGGTCTCCTTACCAAAGGAAGGATATACTTTCCATTTAGTGAGCGCCACATGGGTTCACCATTCTGAATCCTGGATGGCAGGGTTGTCTTATAAGGAGAGGTTGAGGAGACTGGGCCCATATTCTCTCGGGTTTAGAAGAATGAAAGGTGATCTCACTAAACTATAGAAAATTTGTACAAGGATCGACAGGGAAGATGCAGGAAGGATGTTCCCTCTGGGTAAGGGGTCTAGAACCAAGGGGCACAATCTCAGAATAAGAGGCAGGCCATTTAAGACTGAGATGAGCAGGAAGAATTTCTTCACTCAGGGGATTGTGAATCTTTGGAATTCTCTAACCTCGAAGGCTGCGGAGGCTCAGTCATTAAGAATGTTCAAGGCAGAGCTTGATGGGTTTCTATTCATTAAAGATATCAAGGGATACAGGGATAGTGCAGGAAAATGGTGTTGAGGTAGAAGATCAGTCATGATCTAGTTGCACGGTGGAGCAGGTTTGAGGGGTTGAATGGATTACACCTGCTCTTATGTCCTACATTCCTGTGTTCCTATCATGAATCCTCAGCCACCTCTCTATCTAACCAATCTACTGCTCAAAATCCCCCACGTTCTTCAGCAACTCCAGATTCATACTTTTATATTCATCCACTCTGAATATACTCCAGTTCCCTCCTGTTCAGCCTCCCAATCCTCACCCTTTATACATTGCAACTTGTCCAATCTCTGATGCTCATATCTGATCTCTCACCATGTCCCACTCACTCAGCGCTGATCTCTATGGACTCCTGATCCAGGACTGGGATTATTGATCCAGGAGTTGGATTATTGATCCCTGGATTGGGATTATTGATCCCTGGATTGGGATTATTGATGATGTGGAGATGCCGGCGTTGGACTGGGAGCACTGCTCCTTCGTCAGATGGAGTGGAAATGTTTCCACTCCATCTGACGAAGGAGCAGCGCTCCGAAAACTTATGGTATTTGCTACCAAATAAACCTGTTGGACTTGAACCTGGTGTTGTGAGACTTCTTACTTGGGATTATTGATCCAGGAATGGGCTTATTCAAAGAGGGAGGTGGAGAGTAAACAGGGAACTATAGACCAGTGAGCCTAACGTCGGTACTGGGGAAGTTGCTAGAGTCTATTATCAAGGATTTCATAACTCAGCATTTGGAAGGCAGTGGTATAATCAGACAAAGTCAGCATGAATTTACAAAAGGGAAATCATGCTTGACGAATCTATTGGAATTTTTTGAGGATGTAACTAGTAGAGTTGACTGAGGAGAACAAGTGGATGTGGTTTAGTTAGACTTTCAGAAGGCTTTCGACAAGGTCTCACATAACAGACTACAATGTAAAGTTAAAGCACATGGGATTGCAGGTAATGTCTTGAGATGGATAGAAAGCTGGTTAGCACATAGGAAGCAAAGAGTTGGCATAAATGGGTCTTTTTCTGATTGGCAGTCAGTGACTAGTGGGGTTCTGCAGGGATCTGTGCAAGGACCTCAATTGTTCACATTATATATTAATGATTTGAAAGAGGAAACTGAATGTATTATCTCCAAATTTGCAGATGATACAAAGTTGGATAGGAGGGTGAGCTATGAGGAGGATGCAGAGATGCTTCAGCGTGATTTGGACAGGCTGTATGTGTGGGCACCTGCATGGCAGATGCAGTATAATGTGGATAAATGCGAGGCTATCCACTTTGGTAGCAATAATAGGAAGGCAGATTATTACTTGAATGGGTGCAAATTAAGAGAGATGGATACTCAATGAGACCTTGGTGTCCTCGTGCATCAGTTGCTGAAGGAGCCTCGGTGAGTTGCTGCAGTGCATCTTGCAGACAGCACACATTGCTGTCACTGTGCATTGGCGATGGAGGAAGTGGATGTTGCAGGTGATGGAAGGTGATCAAGTGGGTTGGATGGTGTCGAGCTTTCTGAGTGTTAGAATGGCTGTTATAATTGAGAAAGCATCAAGTGGGAAAAATTCCCAGGCTGGAGGTCTGAGAATAACCTTTAAAATGGTGAAGACCTTTGATAAGGTGGTTGTAGAGAAAGACACTCATCAGGGCCCAATCACAAAGGGACTCTGCAGCCAATGCGGTGCGAGAGTGCAGTCACTGATGTAATGTAGGAAAGGCAGTAGCCAATATATGCACAGTAAGATCCCACAAACAGTAGTACCGCAATGATCAGATAATCTATTGTCCTGTCTATTGAGGGATGAATATTGGCCAGGAGGCTGGGGAGAATTCTTCTGCTTGAGTTAAAAATTATGTCTGGGGATCTTCTCTGTCCCCCCCTTGCCGGGGGTGGGGGGGGGGGGGGGGGGCGCCAGGGTTGAACATGGGCACCTCCAGCAGCAGAGAGCTGGAATTGATGCTGTGCTGACGCCACTGAAAGTGGACCAGAATCTACAGCCTGCTGCCTCAGAGGAACAGTTAGTGTTTGTGGCTGGGTAAATCCAGCACATACAGCAATGGGTGTCCCAGAATCTCTTTACCCTGAAAGAATGTGAAAGTGGCTGCTGTCATAGGGAGTGACTGAAGCAGAGAGCAGAATATATCTGAGGAGGGCGTCAGAGGGGCACAGTGATTAGCACTGCTGCCTCACAGCGCCAGGGACCCGGGTTCGATTCCCGTCTTGGGTCACTGTCTGTGCGGAGTCTGCATGTTCTCCCCGTGTCTGCGTGGGTTTCTTCCGGGTGCTTCGGTTTCCTCCCACAGTCTGAAAGACGTGCTGGTTAGGTGCATTGGCCATGCTAAATTCTCCCTCGGTGTACCCGAACAGGCGCTGGAGTGTGGCCACTGGGGGATTTTTACAGTAATTTCATCTCAGTGTTAATTTAAACCTATTTGTGATTAATAAATAAATATAGGAGGAGGAAGGGAAGGAGGGTGGGAGGAGACCACTAAGTGGGTGTGTGCGCACCCAATTTATATTGGGGTGGGGGGGGGGGGGCGGGTGGAATGCAGAACCAGGCGTGGATTTCTCTGGATTGGGTCTGGAAATGGTTAAACCTGCTTCTGCGCAGCAAGCAGCCCAAGCAAGGAATTGTGCAAGTCAATGGCTCTGAAAGTGGTTTCCTCTGTGTGGAAGTTGCTCTTTTATTTTTGAAAGGTCGCTGTTATTTATTATTCATCAGCGCAAGAAGCAAATCCCTGTATCTCTGTGTAACACACTGCTGAGATTCAGTCTGGCTGGAGCAGGCGCTGGCTGAGATTGGGGGGGGGGAAACTTGCCCCTGGTTCTGTTCTGTTCTATTCCGGGCTCAGCCATGGCAACTGCTGCCTCCCAGCAATGGTTAGACGAGGAGTTAACCTGCTCCATCTGCCTGCAGATCTACAGCGAGCCAGTCACCCTGGCCTGCAAGCACAGCTTCTGCCGCCCCTGTATAGAGGAGTGCTGGCCGGAGTGGAGCTCTGACCCTGCCAGTTGCCCCGAGTGTGGGGCAGGGGAGGGGGTCCAGCCCCCTGGGCAGAGGAGCTTCCGAGTGGGCAAGGGGCGCGGCGGCTACCTGTCCCTGGAGAGAGCTCAGGCTGGAGTCCTGTGCAGTTACTGCATCCGCATACAGCAGGCAGCCGTCAAAACCTGCCTGAAATGCGAAGCCTCCATGTGTCCCCTCCACCTAAGGCTGCACACTGGCAATGGGGTTTTCAAAAACCACCCCCTGGTGGACACATCCACTGACATGTCCGTGTGGAAATGCTCAGAGCATGAGAGACTGCTGGACCTTTACTGTAAGGATGACAAAGTGTGTGTGTGCACTCTCTGTACCCTCATCGGCAAACACAAGGACCATCGCTGTGGCAGCATCGCTGAAGGGGAGAAGGAGCTGAGGGTAAGTGTGTCTCACTAACCTGCCCCCCTACACTGCTGTCCAGGGGGCTCACACTAACGTGCCTCCATGTCTGCTGTTTTGTGTTAGGATAATTTACAACATCAACTCAAGACCATCCAGCACAATGTTGCCTCCATTCAGGCTTCTCTCCGTGACCTTCACACTCAGAAGATCAACACTCAGGTGAGTTTGGATTCTGCAGTTAACCCCTTCGTTGTCACTCGCCTCAGCTCGGGTAATTCCAGTTTATTGACTCTGAAATAATCTCCATACCTCTTCCCACTTTCTTAACCGCACCCCCCCCCCCCCTTCCCCCACCCCACCTCCCTGCCATATCATCTCTAACAATTGTGATGATGTCACTCATTTTGTCTCTGGAGACCTTCTGTTTCGCCCTCTTGCCCAAGGCCAAATCTGGAATCCTAGAACCCCTACAGCACAGGTGAGCCCATTCGGCCCATCGAGTCTGCACCAACTCTCTGACAGAGTATCTTACCCAGGCCCTACCCCCCACCCTATCCCCGTAACCCCACACATTTCCCAATCTAACCTACACATCTTGGGACACAATTTAGCACAGCCAATCCACCTAAGTAAGCAAAACATTCCTGAAGATCCGACATCTGAAGGATCTGGAAAGTCAGTCAACCAAATATTAAGAAGATTAAAACCCTTGACACAAGCTCCGGTCGCTTTACCACTGACTGTAGCCCCCCCTTCCAGTCTGGAACTGAACCAAATCATTCTCCACATTGGCTTGCATTCCAACCCAAAGTGAGATTCCTGTTCCATATCCTCTCCATCACAAAGACTGCCCAGTTCCACCTCCATAACATCGGTCACCTTCACATTCACCCCCTGCCCCCCACGCCCCCCCCATCTGATATCCAAACCTTTAACCTTTCCTCTTTAGATTATTCCTCTCCTCCTCCACAACCTCCTCCGCCAATCCTGTCTTATACCGAGTCCCACTCACCTCGTTTGACTGACCTCAACGTTTATCAGTGCATAAGGTTTTAAAATCTCCTCTTTGTGTTTAAATCTTGAAAAGGGCCTGCACTCCTCACTTTCTCCTATCCCCATCACTCACCCTAAACTCTCCATTCCTCTGACCTCTGTACATACTCGCGACCCTTCACCTCACAATCCACAGCATGCATCCCGACATCCAGTGTCACGCTTTGGTGAAATTCCCTCTCTCGCTCCCTGACAATCGACCTCCTTTGCGACTCTCCTCTTTTGCCCTGGATTTTGCTTCCCCTTCCTTACCTCTCCAGCTTTGTTTACTTTTCCTTCCGTCCCTGTGAAGTGTGCTCTGGACGTTATGGCTGTGTCAAAGACACAGAACGGATGCTGTTGTCATTGATACCATTGCAACCAAAGTTACATTTCTGATTTGTCATACTCTAACAAATTGTACTTGATAATTCGCCCTGAGAACTGGTGCATTAACTCAAACAATGACTGTTTTATTTTGGGGCAGAAAATGCTGGAAAATCTCAGCAGGTCCGACAGTGTCTGTGGAGAGAGAGAATAGAGTAAGAAGTCTCACAACACCAGGTTAAAGTCCAACAAGCTAGTGCTGCCAAATAAACCTGTTGGACTTTAACCTGGTGTTGTGAGATTTCTTAATATGCCTACCCCAGTCCAACGCCGGCATCTCCACATCAGAGAGAGAATAGAATCATAGAATCCCTGCAGTGCAAAAGGAGGTCATTTGGCCCATCGAGTCTGCACCGACCACAATCCCACCCAGGCCCTATCCCATAACCCCACTTATTTACCCTACTAATCCCCCTGACACTTAGGGTCAATTTAGCACAGCCAATCAACCTAACCCGCACATTTTTGGAGTGTGGGAGGAAACCGGAGTACCCAGAGGAAACCCACACAGACATGGGGAGAATGTGCAAACTCCACACAGACAGCAACCCAAGCCAGGAATCGAACCCGGGTCCCTGGAGCTGTGAGGTAGCAGTGCTAACCACTGTGCCACCGTGCTACCCTTGGTTTCGAGTCTGGATGACAGTGGGTTGTGCTCTGACGAAGGGTCATCCAGACTCGAAACGTTAGCTCTATTCTCTCTCCACAGATGTCAGACCTGCTGAGCTTTTCCAGCATTTTCTGTTTTTGTTTCAGATTCCAGCATCTGCAGTATTTGCTTCTATTTTGTTTTAGATTGGTTTTGATTGTGATGCCCATTATAGTCAAATAGCCCATCAACAGTTGCACATGAAGAATAGCTATCTGAGCATGGCAATGGGGTACGCAAGCATGTTGCTACCTGTGAAAGAGGAAAGGATCAATCCCATTATATACACTTCATTCTTTCAATAGCCCGGTGATCTCAATTTTAGTTTGATAGTTAGAGTGGTGTGTAATGTGACATGTACGAGACATAATTAATTACTGAATAACCAGAGCTAACCCATCTCTTAAGAGTCTGATAACAGAGACGAAGAGGGAAGTGAAGGAGAAGTATGATGCATTGAGGAAGCATATTGAGAATGAAGAGCGAGATGTTTTCCTATGTCTGGATAAGGAGCAGAGTCGCGTGACAATAGCAATTGACACCCACGTCCGGAAACTGGAAAAGGAAATTAAATTCTTTGAGATGTGTCTGGTCAATCTCACTGACCTTTCACAGAAGAAAGAGAAGCTTGCATTTATACAGGTAACGTGTGATGTGTAATGTGCAATTCATTATAGGTGATGTGTGATTTACGCAGGTAAATCATAGAATCCCTACAGTGCAGAAAGAGGCCATTTGGCCCATCAAGTCTACACTGATCACAATCCCTCCCAAACCCTATCCCCATAACCCCATCTAATTACCCTGCTAACCCTCTGAAACTAGGGGCAATTTAGCATGGCCAATCAACTTAACCTGCATATCTTTGGAGTGTGGGAGAAAACCCACGCAGACATAGGGAGAATGAGCAAACTCCACACAGACAATGATCCAAGCCGGGAATCGAACCCGGGCCCCTGGCGCTGTGAGGCAGCAGTGCTAACCACTGTGCCACCGTGCCGCCATAGTGTGATTTTTACAGATAAAGTGATTTACACAGGTAATGTGTGATTTATATAGGTAATATTATGTTATTTGTGCGATGTGCGGTTTAAACAGCTCATATAATTAATATTTACATTATAAAAGATACACGATCAGCTTTAATCCTGTTCAAGTAGTCACTTGTGTTTTGAATTTGCACAGGACAAGTTGTTAATATATTCCTAGCTGTGCTGTGTTCACACTGTAACAGGCTAAGTCTAAGTGAAGATGGTGTGTCAGAAATGTGCTCTGAAGACCAGCAGGCACAGTGAGAGCTGCCCACAGCCATTGCCGCAGGCTGTTATGGTGCCACTGTTCTCAGTGTTAATGTGTTGCCAGTCTCATATTGCTGATCTCTGCAGCATCAGCAAGTTTGCCATCCACAAATGTGGAAGGAGTTCACAGATGAATTGCCTTAGGCCAAAAATTCCACCACCTTCACCTCTCATCAGCAAGGGTATGGTAGATCATTTGCTTGGTCTCCAAGAGTCTTTTGGTCCTCTGTACACATTACAATGCCCTTTATGGACCAGGTAGGCCTCAGAGTATCAATATGTCACTGATATGCAAGCAGCAGCCTGTAATGATGCAGATAGATACTTGCTTTCCAAACAGCTACAAAGCCTGTTTTAAGGCAAGCATCATTTGCGTTTTATTTGAAGGGAGTAATAACTCCTGTGAAATTAAAGCTTAACCCATGGGCAGAAATGAAGATTGAACAGAAATGAAAATCTAGAAAGACAAATGCTAGAATAATTATCAAATTTGCACTGATCAGGTGGTTTGGATGTCATGGGATGGAAGTGGTTTATTTTATTCATTCATGGGATATGGGCATCATTGGCAAGGCTAACACTATGACCCATCACTAATTGCCCTTGAAAAGGTGATGATGAGCTTCCTTCTTGGAGTGCAGTGCTATTAGGGAGTTCCGGCATTTTGACCCAATGACAGTAAAGGAAAGTTGATATATTTCCAAGTCAGGATGGTGAGTGGCTTGGAGGGGATCTTGGAATTGGTGGTGCTCCCAATGGGAGTATTCCATCACAATCCTGTCTTTGCATTGTAGATGTTGGACAGGCTTTGGGGAATCAGGAGGTGAGTTACTTGCCACAGAATTCCCAGCCTTGGGCCTACTCTTGTAACCACAGTATTTATATGGTTGGCCGAGTTCAGTTTCTGATCGATGGTAACCCCCAGGATGTTGATAGTGGGGGATTCAGCAACAGTAATGCCATTGAATGTTATAGGACAATAGTTAGATTCTCTCTCGTTGGTGATGTTTATTGCCTGGCATTTGTGTGGTGCGATGGTTCAAGGTGAAGGGGGGGAGGTTTAACACAGATATCAGAAGGACATATTTTACACAGAGGGTGGTGGGGGCCTGAAATGCGCTGCCAGGCAAGGTGGTGGAGGCGGACACACTGGGAACGTTTAAGACTTATCTAGATAGCCACATGAACGGAGTGGGAAAGGAGGGATACAAAAGAATGGTCTAGTTTGGACCAGGGAGCGGCACGGGCTTGGAGGGCCGAAGGGCCTGTTCCTGTGCTGTATTGTTCTTTCTTCTTTGAATCTTACCTGCCACTTGTCAGCCCAAGCCTGGATATTGCTCAGATTTTGCTGCATTTGAACATGGACTACTTCAGTATCTGAGGAGTCGCGAATGGTGCTGAACATTGTGCAAACATCAGCCAACATTCCCGCTTCTGACCTTATGATGGAGGGAAGGTCATTGGTGAAGCAGCTGAAGATGGTTGGTCCTAGGGCACTAACCTGAGGGACTCTTGCAGTGATGTTCCCTTGTGGTCTGCATCAACCACAATGTTTTTTTTTGTCAGTTGTGACTCCAGTAAGTACGTGCCTCCTGGCAACACCATTGATGACCCCTTCCATCACTTTACTGATGATCACGAGAAGACTGATGGGGCTGAAATAGGCTGGGTTGGATTTGATTTAGATATAGGACATACCGAGACAATCTTCCTCATTTCTGGGGACATGCTAGTTTGTACTGATAGGGTATGGCTAGTCCTGGAGTGCCAGTAGAGATGTAATGTTAAGGCCCATTGTCTTTGGCCTAACTCCCCAGATGTTAGTAAGGAGGATTTTGCAGGATTGTCTGGGCAGAATATTTCATTATTTGCTCCTTGGCTGACGCCAAGTGCTCTGTCTGGTTTTATTCTGAGATTTTTTTCTGTAGCTGTTTGATACAACTGAGTGGCTTGCCAGGCCATTTCAGACGGAAGGTAAGAGTCAGCCACATGTGGGTCTGGAGTGACATGTAGGCCCAACCGGGGAAGATGGCGGATTTCCTTCCTCGAAGGACTTCAGTGAAGTAGATGGATTTTCACAACAACAGTAGTTACACCATTACTAAGATCAATTTTTTTATTGTCAGTTTATGGAATGAATTGTACTTAAATCCAGCCTTTTCCCCCAGCTACAGTCGTCAGCTTTGAACTCTTGTCCCTATACCATTAGTCATGCCTTCTGGATTACTAGCCCAGTAACAATACCATTGTGCTACTTTTCTCTCAAATGTAATGGGGACAAGGCACTATATATGGAACTCATGTCTATAACCCCTGGCTCAAGGTTGTCATTAACCAATCTCCAGATAGTCCTAAGGTCCCAGCTTCTATAGCAGCAGTGCAAGTATCTCTGAGGGACGGAGCTGCATGGTGGCACAGTGGTTAACACTGCTGCCTCTCAACGCCAGGGACCCGGTTTAGTTCCAGCCTTGGTTGACACTGGAGTTTGCACATTCTCCGCGTGTCTGTGGGTTTCCTCTGGGTGCTCTGGTTTCCTCCCACACTCCAAAGATGTGCAGGTCAGGTGGATTGGCCATGCTAAATTGCCCCTTTAGTGTCCCAAGAGGTGTAGGTTAGGAAGACTGTAGGTGGGGTTACAGGGATAAAATGGGGGAAAGGGTCTGGATAAGATATTCTGTTGGAGAGTCGGTACAGACTCAATGGGTCAAATGGCCTGCTTCTGCACCATAGGGATTCTATGATGACCTGGGTTCAATTCCAGTCTTGGGTGACTGTCTGTGTGGAGTTTACATGTTCTCCCCGTGTCTGTGTGGGTTTCCTCCCACAGTCCAAGATGTGCAGGTTAGGTGGATTGGCCATGCTAAATTGCCTGTTAGTGTCCCAAGAGGTGTAAATTAGATGGATTAGCCATGATAAATGTGTGGGGTTACAGGGATAGGGCCTGGGTCAGATATGCTGTCAGAGAGATGGTGCAGTCTCGATGGGCCAAATGACCTCCTTCTGCACTGCAGGGATTCTATGATGCTATAATTCTGTGTCTATGACTGATGCCGGGACAGGCTCCAGATGCCACTGAGTGTCCACACTCTCCATGGTGACTCTGGCTGTGAGGTTTAATTACATCACACAATATGCAAAGTCCACTCTGGTCAGTATCCCACCCTGTCCATTCTGCTGTACTAGAGGAGGACACATCACCAGGGCTGCATTTCAACCTTGCAGCTATTCAGACTCACTTGTTTGCCATGATGTCCCAGTGATTTATCTGAAGGATTGTTCACAGGGGTGTCTGTGAGATTAACCTTTTATCTCCGGGAGACAATCCTGAGGGTTAGCCACCCGGGCAGTGTGGACGACCGCTCATCCTTTACTCAGTAAATCTGGGTTGTGGATCGCTTTTCCATCTTCCCAAGAGCTAGCAGTGTGTTTGCACGGACGCAGCTGATACATGGGGTTAATTCAGCTCCGACAGCTGTCGCTGACTGTGAGCCGCTCCTTGGGGGATCAGAGTGCCTCAGAACTGAGGCAGGACCCCTGCTGGATAAGTGCCTGTTTCTGATCAGTGAACACCTCTCACTGCTTTCTATCAGCACGCAGTGAGTCAACCCTGTGCTAGCTGCTTAACCTGGCTGTTTACATCCTTCGTGATGCAGCTTGGCTGCTGCGCTGATTATGAAAGTCAGGCGAGAGCTGCAGAGTTGCTTGCTGATTATTCTGCATTCCTGGCTGGAAGAAAGGATCATGAGAGAACGACATTTCAAACCTCAGCAGCCCACAAATGTCCTCAGCAAAGGCACTCCGTGATGTCCCGCAGATCCAGTGTGCTTCATGTGGCTGTCACTTAGTCGGGAGACATTACCGGGATGACTGCCCGGCCCCACAAGCCCAACACAGAAACCACGCCCACAGGGCAATTGGGACAGAGACCAGGCCACACCCTGGAGTCCAGACTTCCTGATCCAGTCACGGCTTCCTGCTGAGAAAATGGCAGCAACTTTGTGGTATCAGCCTCACAGCGCCAGGGACCTGAGTTCGATTCCCGGCTTGGGGTCACTGTCTGTGTGGAGTTTGCATTTTCTCCCCGTGTCTGCGTGGGTTTCCTCCGGATGCTCCAGTTTCCTCCCACAGTCCAAAGATGTGCGGGTTAGGTGGATTGGCCATGCTAAATTGTCCCTTAGTGTCAGGGAGACTAGCTAGGGTAAATGCATGGGATTATGGGGATAGGGCTTGGATGGGATTGTGGTCAGTGCGGACTCGATGGGCTCTAGGATTCTATGATTCTAGCTTCCCCGCTGCTGTCAATCCTTTCTCCAAGGTTTAGGGTGTTTGTACTGTTGAGATCCTTCCCCTTATCACAGTGCATTGTTGAAAGAAAGACTTGCATTTCTATAACGCCTTTCACAACCTCCCAGTGTCCCACAGAGTTTTATAGCAAATTGAAACGTAATCATTGTTATAATGAAGGAATCTCAATTACCAATTTCTGCCCAGAAAGGACACACAGCAGCAGATGACCAGATCATCTGCTCTACGTAATGTTCGTCAAGGGATAAATATTGACTTGAAATGGCGGCACAGTGGTTAGCACTGCTGCCTCACAGTGCCAGGGTTCAATTCCTGGCTCGGGTCACTTTTTGTGTGGAGTTTGCACGTTCTCCCCGTGTCTGCGTGGGTTTCTTCCTGGTGCTCTGGTTTCCTTCCACAGTCCAAAGATGTGCAGTTAGGTGGATTGGCCAGGCTCAATTGCCCCTTAGTGTCAGGGGGACTAGCTAGGGTAAGTGCATGGGATTGTGGGGATGGGGCCTGGGTGGGATTGTGGTCGGTGCAGACTTGATGGGCCAAATGGCCTCCTTCTACAGGATTCTATGATTCTAATTTACACAGAATCTGCTGCATACAAACAGGCCATTCAGCCCTGCTGGCCTATCCCAAAGTTTTTACATCAATGGTCATGGAACCTGAACCTACGACCTTTTGACTCAGGGTGGAGAATACTGAAGTATAGGTACAGCAACATTGCTGATTTACCAGATGCTGCACTGGGGCACCGCCCCCTCTCCGGGGATTAAAGAGCTGCGGAGCAACATGGACTCATTTTGTATGATTGTTGCTCTATTGGACGGCCAGTAGTTCTTTTGGGACAGGATTGAGGTGCGGGAGGGCATAGAGACAGGCGGGTTGGTGTGGTGGCAGGGGTACAATAAGCTGGATGGCTAGCCTACTGTTTTCCCACCCACCCTTGATTAATACAGTGGATGGGTAAGGAAACTGCCAACTCACAGCACCGCACCCCCCCCCCCCCCCCAACCTTAAGTGAATTGAGGCCCTTTAATGTCCCCTTAATTGGCCAGTCAAAGCCTCCACCACCATATTGGTTGGCGATGGAAGGTGGAGGAGAGTGGACACACTGCTTTTTCTGGTGAGAAGGCAGGAAGGAAAGCCTGATACCTCCTTTGGAAGGTGACACGTCTGCATCAGGGCAGACAAGATCATACAACCACACATCCCACACCTCACCACACTGTGTCTTCCCCTGCATTCGAAACCCAGCCCTCTTCCATAAGATCCCCCAAAAACTCCTCACTGAAGACCCTGACTTTCCTTTGTCTGGTATCCATGATACTTCTTCCTGAGGCCTACCTTGTTGACCCAATAATGCCCACTAGTGGTGCTGCAATAAGATTGGCCAGCAGCTCATGAGGGGGCAAGTCTTCCTTTCCCTGAGGGGCTGACATCCTCCATTCCCCTCCCTACTGGGTGGGCAGGGGACCAATACCCCCCCCTCCCCCCCACCCTTCTTAAAATCCATCCAATCAGAAAAAGGTCGCTCTTCCAGGCCAGCCAGCAGCTGTAACCAGGTGCAAAGGGCCTCAAAGCCCCTATGGATCACCGCGGCCCTCTTGTCAGGAGGCAGCCTCCAGCCAGTTGCAGAGCTCCCAACTCTGAGCAAGGCCTGTAGGCCAACTTTAGTCTCTGAGCACTGATTCTTGATTGACCTTAATTATCAGGAAGGTGCCACAGTGTGCCAGGACAGCAGCCAGCACTGCAAAACACTGTGCCCACCTGCCTCCGCTCCCAATCTCACTGGTCTCCACAAATCCTGCCCATGAGATAATGCAGACCAGGGGAACAGCAAAGTCATGGGGTAATGAGGATACTTAACAATAGAGAATAATCCACACTCACTTACAATTTCTAGGTTAACATTTTTGAAGTTCCGAATTAATTAAACCTGGATACTAATTAAATCAATTAGAATAATTCACAGTCCCTTGTGGTTTACAGGCTTGATGGTTTGGGAAACTGGGATTATTAATTATGAGAGTTTGACTACACTTGTATTACCTCACTGATTACACTTACTCTGCTGTTACTTTGCCCACTTCAGAAACATAAAATCCAGACCTTCATTTTTAACTGTCCTTGCAGGTGGTGTCAATCTATGAGGCGTATTATAATTGCCAATAATTTAACTAAGCACAGGGGTTAACACTGCCTCACAGCGCCAGGGACCCGGGTTCAATTCCAGCTTTGGGTCACTGTCTGTGTGGGGTTTGCACATTCTCCCCGTGTCTGCGTGGGTTTCCTCCGGGTGCACCGGTTTCCTCCCACAGTCCAAAGATGTCCGGGTTAGGTTAATTGGCCATGCTAAAATTGCCCCTTAGTGTCAGGGGGCTAGCAGCATAAATAAATGGGGTTACAGGGATAGGGCTTGGTTGAATTGTGGTCGGTGCAGACTCGATGGGCCGAATGGCCTCCTTATGCACGTAGCGACTCTGATTCTATGAAAACACACCCCTTTTCCCAATTAAAGCAAGCAGGAAGACGGAGCTTTAAAATATTGCACAGAATCAAGTAGCATGACATGGTGTCATTATAAAAATCACTGGAAAGAACTTCACCCCCACTTGGACTAACATTCACAATCAGTACATGATCAGGAACTTGGCAGAGCGTACAGGTCACCCACTCTTATATGAGCTCTGAGATGCGTAGGTTAGAGGGATTATCGGGTAAATGTGTAGGGATATGGGGGTAGGGTCTGGGTGGGATTGTGGTCGGTGCAGACTCGATGGGCCGAATGGCCTCTTTCTGTACTGTAGGGTTTCTATGATTCTATGAGCGATCCCCATTTTGATTTTGGTGAAATAATCTTTGTGCCACATCAATGCCAAGTATGGCCTTTCCCTTCAGTAACTGCTGCTCTCGGGCACTGCCCGCCTTTGGCAGTGTAACAGCTCTGGAGGATTTCATTCCTCACTCTTCCCCTTCTATCTGAGACAGTGGCCGGATTTTACCGGCACGCCCGCCCCAATTCCGGGGGCAAGCGAGGCTTGGATAACGGCATTCTCTGTGGGCCTCGTTGGCTGGATCGTACAAACCCCAGGCAGTTGTGCTGGTAAAATTCCGCCCGTTGGTTCCATCACGTCTGTTATATCTTTCTATCACATCGGGTAAGTCATCGGTGTCTTCACTTTGCCACTATGTCTTCCTCCTAAATGAGGTAATGTCCCTGGCCTGGTCATCCAGGGGCCTAGGCTCATGCTCTGGGGAAATGGGTTCAAATCCTACTATGGAAGCTGGTGGAATTTAAATTCAATTAATATAATCACTGACATTAAAATTAATCTCATGAAATTAATGAAACTATCACAGGGGGCTTGACAGGGTAGATGCTGACCTAGATTGTTTCCCCTTGTGGGAGAGTCTAGGATCAGAGAGCATGATCTCCGAGTAAGGGGTTGCCCATTCAAGACTGAGATGAAGAGGAATTTCTTCTCTGAGGGGAGTGATTCTGTGGAATTCTTTACTGTAGAGGCTGGGTCGTTAAGTATGTTCAAGGCTGTGATAGACAGATTTTTCATCAGTAAAAGAATCAAGGGTTATGGGAATAAGGCGGGAAAGTGGAGTTGAGGATTATCACATCAGATCAGTCACGATCTCATTGAATGGCGGAGCAGATTTAATGGGCCAAATGGCCTACTTCTGCTGCTACATGATATGGCCTGACCTCCATCCAGTCTGCGGCATTGCTGCTCTTAAGAGTTGTTGCGTAGAGGAGGAGGTTTTAATTTAAACAGCCCTGATTTCTCTCTCCAGCCACAAACAGCGTATTTCCCAATCCCTCACTTTAGGTGTGATCCAATTTAATAATCCCACATCAAATTCAAGATAGGGTAAACTCAAAGGGTTAGTTTACTTGCACATGCTCAAATGCAAGAAGGGGTTGCAAGATAGCCTCTTTTTCACTCGTACTGTAAAAGAAGGGGATAGAGAAAGAAAGATTTACAGGTCAAAGACCACAGAATAGAGAATTATTGTTTCAAGTGAGCCCAGACTCCAGTGTATTCCTTTACTGAGGTCAGCAGGCTGCAAACTGATGCTGAATAATTGACATTTCCAGTCGAGATGACTTCCCCGATGAGAAAGGTGCGATGGCTTAGAGGTTCCAGTCGAAACAGTGTAGATGAGGCCCAGCATTCAAACCTGGGCAGAACCCCTTTTCAGAGGTGCTGCTTGTTCGATGAAGATTGTAAACTGATTTGCAGCACAGAATAACTGGTTCTCCCAGCTCGACATGACTCCCACCTCTCCACTTTGGCTTTTGACAAAGGGTGTATATTCCTTTGTCTGCATTCCTGAGATTATTAATGTTCCAACCATTAAGAATTTGAATCGAAAGTTACCGGATCCTTTGCCCTAGCAGACCAGTGGACTCCAGTGGCCAGGTCTCACTTTTGAAATGTCGATGGCCTTTGTATAATCTCCTTTGAATGTGGTCTCTATGCTGCCCTCATGGTCGTTAGCATCGCTTCAGGAACTAACCGAGGTGCAAGGATCAGTAGAGAAGCAAAGGTAGATTTGTAAGGGGCTATTTAAAAATACTCAGAATGTTTCTTTATAGTAGGAATATTCTAAGGGGCGAACCCACCATCCATGAGTTTCTGAATATAAATAAATCAGTTGTCAAATCACGTGATGCATCATGAAATGTTCATACATGTTTGCGATTATAAAAGGCCAGTTCTGCAGGCTCAGTACGTCCACAGCAGGAATTAACATGTCACAACAGAACTGTAACTCACACTTGGAATAGAATAAGTGCTTCTATTGTAAGAAGACAGGCTCTCGTGGGGGGGATGCAATTCTGACCTACACTTTACATTCTGTCATCAGGAACATTTTTATCATGAATAAAAACTCATCTGCTTGCATGAATTCTTGATGTGTTTGCAAGGATTTCAGCTCCTGATCTTATACCTTGTAAATTTACATATTCAGTCTTATTTTTTACAGGGCTTCAATTCAATGGTAACCAGGTAAGTGGCAGTAACATTAACAGAACTCATTTACATTTATTCAAATCTTATGCAGACGATATCTGACAGTAATGACCTTACTATGTTCATCTTTGATTTGCCTCTGGCACTTGCATAGTCCCAATTCAGAATAATTAAGTCATTATTGGATTTGATTTCTTATTTTCATATATCTGGTGTTAAATACACATCACCACTGAAATTCAGGAGGAAACTCCCCTCCGTGTGATCATCAATTTTCTAATCCTTAACCCCGGTTCTTCATTGACGTTCTGTGGTCTGGATTCGGCCTCGGGCCTAGAGGTCTGACCATGCAGGGCATAGTATTTCAGCCACTATTTGGCCCCCTGAGCCTATGCAGAGTGCACACATTCATTGTAGATCAGATGTCCATCATACTGGTAAAAACAAGAATATCGATGTGCCAACTGTCAAACTCCCACCTGACACGGGCATTCGGACATGAAAATAAGGTCTGGTTGAGGCCTCGTCCACTGCAAGATGTCCTGAGACAGCTGGAATAGTTTTCTTGAATTCTTTAGGCCATTGGATTTTAAATGACACAACTTATAAATTAATATTTAAAATATTGCAATCAAGGTTTACGGGGAAAGGGCAGGAAAGTGCATGTGAGGAATGTCTGATCAGCCGCGATCCTATTGCATGGTGCAGCAGGCTTGAGGGGCCAAATGGCCTCCTCCTGTTCCTATTTCTTATAGTCTTACACATTGTAATAAATCCCTGTATTTAATGGGAATTCCCATACATTATTCAGGTGATTTGCCAATCCTTCAGGATTGGCCTGGAGTCTCCAGGCATTGACAGTCAATCTCCAGTCGCTGTGTGCGACTCTGGAGAAAAGTCAGCCGGAGTTGAAAAATTATTTTATTTTGTCTTTGAACATTTCTCTTTACCAGATATAAAAAACATTGAAAATGGGGAAAGGTTGCTTGGCTGACAGTTATCCGGTTGGGTGATGAGTCTTTGCTTTCCAATTGGTGCAGGAAAGCAGTACGGCACAGGGATGGATGTGTTGGCGATTAACGGCTGGAGCGTGGGGGAGGATTGTGTGATGAAACATCCAGGAATACATTTAATCCCAGTTGGCGACCATATTCAGATCATTTTCTATTCGTGTTTGTTCTGTCTTTCTTCATCGGTCTTGTGGGGATTCCTTACTACTTATCTGTATTGCTGATCCCTTTACTGGCCAACGCTTCAGGAAATTAAGCTATTGGTGTTCAAGACAGGGCGTTCTATATTATCATGCCAAAGAGTGTTACAGTCGCGTAACACATGGGCCTGAATTTTCAGCATGGCGAGGGGCCAGAGCCCCATCATCTGAAGAGTCAGCAGGAAACACATTCCCGCCGACTGCAGCAGCCCCGTGCCATATTACGAGCACTGATTGGCTAAAGGCACGAACTCCATCCCTCACCTGGGAGTCAGTCTTGCATTGGACTGTCAATCGGATTGGCTGGCAGCTCTTCAGTCCCTCCAGACACAGCGCTGCAGTGGCCGGAAGAGACCACTGCAGGGAGCTGTCTGGCGCTAAATCTGGCAGGAGTCCCAGGGTGGGAAGAGTAGGCAACGCCTGGGGGAGTCACAAGCAGGCACGGGGGATCTCGGGGGATAGGCTGCGGGGTGTGGGCGGTCTGGAGTTCACCAGGTCTGAAGGGGAGGGCACCCCAGTCAGAAAAGGGGTTTCTGATGGAGGCATCGGCCCTCCCTATTCAACCCTAGATTTAACTACCTATATTTAGGCATTTCTCCCCTGAGCTGACACGAACCCCCCCCATGACTCAAAATTGAGGGTGAATTTAGGGTAAATATGTGGGGTTACGGGGATAGTGTCTGGGTGGGATTGTGGTCGGTGCAGACTCAATGGGCCAAACGGCCTCCTTCTCCACTGTAGGGATTCTAGGGTGGGGGGAGCTTAATTGGGGCAAGAGCGGATTTCCTGTCTGTGACCCTGCCCCTCCCAGTGTAAAATCACTACCAGGTTGGGATGGGTAGGACCCGGAGGTAATCCACTCCACACAATTTCACACTCCTCCTTTCCCTGCCCCACAAACTCCCAGGGTATGGGGGAGTGTGAAATTCTTGCCTTGATGTGTTTTATGACATCCCCGTGGGTTTCATATCCCTGTAACAGACAGTGTAATGCGCAGAAGATTTCAAGAGTGCTGTTATGAAATATGTTCATAGGGTCTGTGGTTTCCTAGTAACAGAAATAACGTCAGCACTTTGACAATCTGATGCTCCAGCTCATGTCACATGATCTTGTCTATTGCAGCCTACCGCCTACAACCATTAAAGAGAATGATAGTTTAAAATCTACCTCCACTCAGCCCACTCACGCAGTTCAAAGGAAAACAAAGCGATTTTCACACATGGCCCACAATGACCAGGTCTCTGACTCCCCCACACCCAGCGGCACCCTTCTCGCCCCCATCCCCCCACCCCCACCCTAATGCTCTCACGTTGATCCACCCACTAATCCCGTAGTGATTTGGAGATAGGTGACATAAGAACAAAAGAACTGGACCATTCAGCCCCTCTAGCCTGTTCATCATTCAGTCAGATTTTGACCAATCTGTGCACTGAACCGAGCATGTCCATGGGAATGGTTCATATTGGCACAGCACTCCATTGGTCAGCTAGAGGAGGGACAGAAAGTCTCACCTGTGTAAGGTGGGCACGCTCTCCACTCCATCCTAACACCATCATCCACTCCTCTTCCACCATTTCCACACTCTAAAGCCACCATTCTGGAACCGCTTCTTCAGTTATTCCAAATCCCGACATTCCTCCTTGCCTCCTACAAGCTATTTCTGGTGCTCCAAATCCTAGGACCATCATCTATCAACCACACTTCACCAACGTGCCACATCACCAGTACTGTCACACACTCCAACCATCCTGCTGCCTGGAATCTCTTCACCATCTTATCATGGAATCCCTACAGTGCAGAAGGAGGCCATTCGGCCCATCGAGTCTGCACCGACAATCTGACAGAGTATCTGACCCAGGCCCTCCCACACCCCCCAACTCCATGCCCGTAACTCCACATATTTACCCCACGAATCCCCCTAACCTACACATTTTGACAAACTAAGGGGCAATTTAGCATGACCAATCCACCGAACCTGCTCAACTTTGGAGTGTGGGAGAAAACCAGAGCACCCAGTGGAAACCCACGCAGACAGGGAGAATGTGCAAATTCCACACAGACAATGACCCGAGGCCGGAATTGAACCCGGGTCCCAGGCGCTGTGAGACAGCAGTGCTAACCACTGTGCCACCCATCACCCCGATACTCAAATTTCAATTTATCATCCTTATGTTCAGATTCCTCACCCCCATCCCTCCCTGTTTCTGTAAGCTCCATCAGCCCTAAAAACCTACGGCCACTCGGCACTCCTCCAATTCTACCGCGTCCTCAATTTCCTTCACCTCATTATTGGCGACCTTATCTTCAGCTGCCTTCCCAACCCAAGTGTGGGAATTCCCCCTCCAATCCTCTCTGCTCCTTTAAGAAGCTCGTTAAAACCTACATCTTTGACCAAGCATTTGGTCACCTCTCCTGACATCTCCTCATACCCAATGACGTTCCCATGAAGCTCTCTGGGACATTTGTGACTCCATTGAAGCCACTATATAAATGCCAGTTGTGTAATGAAAAGAGGGCAAACAATACTTGATAATCCAGGTTTCACCTTTACCCTCTCGCCAGTAACCATTTCACCAACATAAGGTAGACACAACATAAAATTATCATGACCAGAGTGAGCTGCTGAACTTGGTTTGTCTGTCTAAGGGGTTAAAGGGCATTTTTCTCTACATTTACCCTCCAAGTTGGTCCAGTTTTTTAATCTGGTTCCTCGTCTCTCCTGGGAGATTATATATTGTAATGTACGAGATATCACAGCTGTGGGATAGATCTCTTGGTCCAGTGGGTTCTTTCTTGTTGGTCATTACTCGTTTGAATAACTTGTGTTAATGTTTCAGGATAAAGAATGCATCGGAGCCATTAACATCCCCTCATCCTGGGCCTTGCCTGGATAAAATTAAACTGGATCGGATAAAGAATCACACACAGAAAAACTTTGAGCTGGTTTCCCAGGTGAAGAGGGACAGAGACAGGCTGATCTCTCTGTGTAAGTAAGACAAAATGAGTGATCATGAGATGCACTGTTTTTCTAATAACAGAATCTTACAGTACTGAAGGAGGCCATTCAGCCCATCATGTCCATGCTAGCTCTTTGAAAGTGTCATCCACTTAGTCTCATTCACCATAGCCTGGCAAATGTTTCCTTTTCAAGTCAATATCCAATTCCTTTTTGAAACTATTAATTTTATTGTTTATCACGGCCATGCCATCTGCTAACTATGTATTTATGCTGCCTTTACCCAAGTCCAGTGGTTAGCACTGTTGCCTCACAGCGCCAGGGAACCGGGTTCGATTCCGGCCTCGGGTGACTGTGTGGAGTTTGTTTGTTCTTCCCGCATCTGCGTGGGTTTCCTCCGAGTGCTCCTGTTTCCTCCCACAGTTCAAAAGGTGTGCAGGTTAGGCGGATTGGCCATGGTAAATTGCCTCTTAGTTTACCAGAGTGAGTATGTGCCACTCAAACTGTTGTGTAAGCCCCTGGCGACAGACTAGCAACCTGTTTCAGAAATAATTAGCTACGGAGACAAATGAAACCTAAGCTCTGTCAGGATGCAGAAAGATAGAGAGAGAGAGAGAGATACCCAAGTCCAGGTCATTAATATATCAAAATGAGCAGTGATGCTAATATTGATATGTTTGGGTCATAATATAGAGTCATAAGGGCACAGGAAGAGGACATGTAACCCACCAGACTCTAGGGTCCAAATCATTCACATGCTTTTGAAATAACTGAGGCTAAAGATGGAAATTACCCAGAAGACAAGACCAACTGGTACTAAAAACAACCACCAAAGCCAACGCAATGTTGAACTGCACAAACATTTTAGGAACATTTGCAGTACTCCAAGGATTGGGCAGAAGAGTGGAAATAATCAGCTAGCATTTCCAAAGAGTAAGGCTGGCCCACAATGTCCTCCTTTTGTCCTGTAGGATTCTCAGTTATAATCAAAACCCACAGTGCTCTGGTGGGACCACAGGTTGGGAACTGTGCCCACTGTGTGTCACTAAGACATGGAAGAGATTGAATCGTTGGAGGTAACACAGAGTAGGGGGAGGAGACTGATCCCGAATGTTGGGTGATGGAAAGATCGGTGAGACTTTTGTTGCACGGTGGCACAGTGGTTAGCACTGCTGTCTCACAGCGCCAGGGACCTGGGTTCGATTCTCGGCTTGGGTCACTGTCTATATAGAGTTTGCACGTTCTCCCCGTGTCTGAGTGGGTTTCCTCCGGGTGCTCTGTTTCCTCCCACAGTCCGAAAGACGTGCTGGTTGGGTGCATTGGCCATGCTAAATTCTCCCTCAGTGTCCCCGAACAGGCGCCAGAGTGTAGGGACTAGGGGATTTCAACAATAACTTCATTGCAGTGTTAATGTAAGCCTAGTTGTGGCACTAATAAATAAACTTAAACTTGTGAACCTGGAAAAAGCATAAAAGTGAATCCAGAGAATTATTTTAAGTAGAATGACAAGAGTAAAGAAAGAAGGATACATGAACGTAACATAGCAACAGGATCAGTAAGCTCCATGTAGGAATGGTCTCTTGAGTTAAAGTGGAAGCTACACACAAAATGGTGACATCTGGATCAGCACATTCCCCTTTTTAAAATCAATGAATTTGTGGAGTCAAACAGTCCTCTCTGATTATTCATTTCCTTCAGTGAATTATATTGGATGGCGTTCCTAAAATACACACAATTATAAACTCTGTGGGCTGATGACAGCTGGTACGGAAAAATAATGAATTCCCTATGAAGGAGACAATGGAAAAATATCCAGAAGCCAAAAATACAAAAAGGAATAGTCAGCCTGGATTTCAAAAGCGGCAACAGGATCTGGAAATACAAACATTCAGTATAAGTAACACAGGTTTATCAGGATATCACAAAAACTAGAGTTCATTTCCAGAGAGATAGAGAAAAGTAAAGAGTTATATTAAAAACTACATTGAACCTTGATTCAGCCACAGTTAGAGCAGTGTGTGAGAGCCTGGTCTCTGTGGAACTCCCTCCCTAACAGCACTGTGGGTGTATAGGGCGGTACAGTGGCACAGTGGTTAGCACTGCTGCCTCACAGTTCCAACGATTCCGGGTTCGGGTCACTGTGTGGAGTTTGCATGTTCTCCCTGTGTCTGTGTGGGTTTCCTCCCACAGTCCAAAGATGTGCAGGTTAGGTGGATTGGCCGTGTTAAATTGCTGGTTAGTGTCCAAAGATTTGTAGATTGGGTGGATTAGCCATGGTAAATGCATAGGCAGGAATTGGCTTGGGTGGGATGCTTTGTCGGAGAGTCGATGCAAACAGGATGGGCCGAATGGCCTCCTTTTGCACTACAGGGATTCTATGGATTGTATGGTACCTATGGGAAGAAGGTAGGATTAGGCTATTGAGTTGGACGATCAGCCGTGATCGTGATGAATGGTGGAGCAGGCTCGAAGGGCTGAATGGCCTCCTCCTACTCCTATCTTTTATGTTTCTATGTTACACCGCAGTGGTTCAAGAAGACAGCTCACCACCACCTTCTAGAGGGCAAGTAGGGGTGGTCAATAAATCCTGGCCCAGCCAGCGGCGCCCACATCCTCTGAACAAATAAGTTTTTTAACAAGGGCGAAACTGGAGAGGGTACAAAAACGATTTACCAGGATGTGCGAGGTTACATCTCGCAGAAAAGGTTTGGCATTCCTCTTGAGCAATGAGGGGTGAGTTAATAGAGCCCTTTGAACAACAAATGTTTTGAGACAGAGAGAATAGATCCTGCAGTGGGAAAGAGGCTAAATAGAGGCTAAGTGCCCAAGAAATCCAATTGCGGATTCAGGAGAAGCTCCTTTATCCAAAGTGTGGTGAGAATGTGGGACACGATACCCTAAGGTGAGGAATAGAGATGATTTAAGGAGAGGTTTGTTGAGCTTATTATGCTGATAGATTGAGATGAGGAAGGGAGAGAAGAGGCTCAAGGAGAAATATCAATGCCAGCATAGACTGCACAGGCCGAATGGCTTGTTTCTGTGCTGTCCATCTTGTGTGACGTTATAATCTCATCTCATCTCCCACTTTACCTTTGCACTTCTTGGTCTAAATTAATTTAATGAGATAAATATGATTCAATTATCCAACCCCAGTGCAAGGTTAGTTTGATTGGATATGTGCACAGACTGTCTCCCAGGGCCAAAGCAGCAGAGGTCAGTGACACATTTGCTTATATTCACAGACGGACAGAGGCTGACCCCGGATCTGGACACGGCTCACGCCCAGTTCATTCTGTCTGACAATAACCGCTCTCTGACTCTGTCACCCAAGAGGCTGTCTTTACCCAAGAACGCGGAGCGCTTTGACTGCTGCCAGCAGCTGCTGTGTGCCGAGGGAGTGAAGTCCGGCCGCTCCTACTGGGAGGTGGAAGTGGTGGGAGACAGCGGTGTGTGGAAAGTCGGGCTTTGTTACCGGAGCATCAGCCGCAGGGGCAAGGGGACCGAGTGCTTACTGGGGAGGAACCCCAAGTCGTGGTGTCTCTACTCGTTGGTGGGCTCTGTCCTGGCCCTTCACGATGACAATGACACCAAGCTGACGGTGGGCAATATTTCCAGGGTGGGGGTGTACGTGGATTTTGAGGCTGGAACAATCTTGTTTTACAGTGTGTGCAACAGGAAGCTCACCCTGGTACACACTTTCCAGGAGCAAACGTTCACTGAGGCGCTCTATCCTGCCCTGCAGATTGGTGACTTTACCACATCACTGAACCTATGTGCACTCAAATAATAAGACCATAAGATATAGGAGCAGAATTAGGCCATTCGGCCCATCGAGTCTGCTCTGCCATTCAATCATGGCTGACAAGTTTCTCAATCCCGCCTTTTCCCTGTAATCTTTGATCTCCTTACCAATCAAGAACCTATCTATCTCTGTCCTAAATACACTCAATGACCCGGCCTCCACAGCCTTGTGTGGCAATGAATTCCATAGATTCGCCATCCTCTGGCTGAAGAAATTCCTTCTCATCTCAGTTCTAAAGGGTCGTCCTTTTCTTTATAAGTTCCAATCGTAGAACATTACAGCACAGAAAGAGACCATTCAGCCAGTCATAGCTATGCCCAATAATTCCACCCTCTTCTCTTACCCCAGAGCCCAGCACATTTTCCCCCCATCGAGTATTTATCCAACTCTCTTTTGGAAGTTACTGTTGAACCTGGGTACCTGGTATATTTATTTCCTGCTTTTGTTTCCATATCATGTACCTCAGTGAGAGGTGTGAGCGCGCTATCCCTTTAAGCTAAGACGAACAGTATGCCCTGCGGTAGGCCGAGAATTCAGATTGTGCTTTGGAGTAAATTTCAGAGGTTAATCCTCTGCAGTTCTGACAGAAAAAGAATACAGGGGGTGAGGAGGTGAGCGTACGATTAGCAATGGATGTGGTTTCCAGCATGCTTGCCCAGCCTTGTGAGGGCGTTGACACTGCCCACTGCCCTCTGTGCTAATTCCGGGGAGGGTGGAGACCCCCAGACATCCGGAACCATTCTCAAGGGGCATTCAGATTCTATTCCCCCGTCACCTTTCCAATCTCGTCCTTACTTTTGCCAGTGAACTATCCAAAGACATAGCTGAGGACGCTTCCAACTGCTTATTCCCCACTCCCCATCTCCTCTGGAGCTGCTCGTCACTCTGTTATTGGGGCTCTGGGCCTCCGAATTAAAAACACCAACGTTCCCCTTCCATTAGCTGTGGTAACAATTTACCAGCCTCATTGCCGAGCAGCATTGGTACCGCTGCCCTACCCACTCAGTCAGGAACCTCAGACGAAGGAGTGGTGGGCTAGTGAAGCTGTCACAGGGCTGGCGAAGGGACATGCCTCACAGCTGACTATAAACTGAAGGGAAAAGGCCGTGTCCTCTCCCATTCCACATCCCAATTGTTCTTTTCCACCAGCATTCCCGGTGTTTCAACTTTCCTTCTCGGGTCAACTCCTCCCCTGCCCCCTCACCCTCGCCCCCTACCCATCCCAACCCTGCCAGTTAACATCCTGATCATTTTGCTTTGATGATGACAGGTGCCACTCCGCTCTCTGTATTGTACTTCTGTTGTGGCTTTCTTTAATTCCAAAGTTGATATCGTTTGGCTGCTGACCCTGTGCTGGAGTCTGTAACAGTGATGATGATGATGATACGTTCTGTACTCTCTCAGTGCCTGTGGAACAGTTTCATTAGCAATTCCTCAGATTGGTGCCTGTTCGTGTGGAATGGCTGGAATACCAACATTAATCTCGGCTATTGTCGCTGATGAACTAAGAAGCTGCTGGAACATTAAATATTTTGCAATTTTAAAACATAAAGCGTTCTGTTGTATTTAGAAATTTTGTTTGTCACCATTTTTGAAAGGCTTGCATTTATATAGCACCTGTGGGACACTCCAAAGCAGCCAGTTACGTACCGTTGAATTGGGTGGCAAGGTGGAACTGCTGTCTCACAGCGCCAGCGAAGGGGGTTCAATTCCGGCCTTGGGTCACTGTCTGTGTGGAGTCTGCACGTTCTCCCCCGTGTCTGCGTGGGTTTTCTCCGGTTTCCTCTCACAGTCCAAAGATGTGTGGGTTAGGTGGATTGGCCATGCTAAATTCTCCCTTAGTATCACAAAGATGCATAGGTTAGATGGATTACCCAAGGGAAATGTGTGGGGTTACAGAGTTGGGGCAGGGGAGAGGAGCTGGGTTAGATACTCTGCCAGAGAGTGGGTGTAGGTTTGATGGGCTCAATGGCCTCTTCTGCGCTGCAGGGTTTCTCTGATTCTATTCTATACTCTGTGGTACAAGTCTCTGATTATAGCAGCATGTCGATCATTACTGCCCAGTAAACTATGACCTTAAGCTCGACCTAAACCATTACATTATCCTGGTCTTCAAATACCCTCTTCCTCAGTCAACTGAAGACTGAGTCGGCACATTGGAGATGATGATGAGTATACTTCAGTGAGAGGAGGCTCCCTTGGGTAGATAGAGATGGGGTTTAAATTGGTATTGTTAGGAGCTGGAGAAGGCGCCTGCAACCCAGCCACCACCTGCAACATCCCACACCCCCCTTTCCCCACGGTCACCGCTCGAAACTCACAACTGACACACCAGACCACCAATGGTATCCCTTGGACCGGACACAGCTTCAAATGGCACCATTAGGTCCGCATTAACCCCGGGCCTAACATCATCTCCGACACTAATCTGGAAGCTCATCTGAAGCCGTGTCCGATCTGAGGGGTGCCGTAGACCTCTATAAGATCACCCCTCAGCATCCTACGCTCCAGGGAAAAAAAATCCCACTCTATCCAGCCTCCTTATAACTCAATCCATCAAGTCCCGGTAGCATCCTAGTAAATCTCTTCTGCACTCTTTCCAGTTTAATAATATCCTTTCTATAATAGGGTGACCAGAACCGAACATAGTATTCCAAGTGTGGCCTCACCAGTGTCTTGTACAACTTCAACAAGACGTCCCAACTCCTGTATTCATTGTTCAGACCAATGAAACCAACCATGCCGAATGCCTTCTTCACCACTCTGTCCACCTGTGACTCCACTTTTTTCAAGGGGTTATGAACTGTACTCTTAGCACTCACAATTGATACATCTGGCCACCTATAGCACCCCTTGGACTGGACACAGCTTCAAATCGCACCGTTAGGCGTGTATTAAACCCCTAGCCTAACACCATCACCGACCCTAGTCTGAAAGCTCATGCCCGGGGAAGGCACCTGCAACCCAGCCACCGGCTGCAAATTCCCCCCATTTCCCAATGGTCGTTGCTTTTTAGCGCCAAGAAGCTGATATTGCGGCAAAGTGCATATTTCGATCAGTTAAGCATTTTGAGTAAATCCACATTTGTTTCTGTTTATGTTAATAAACAAAAGCTCAGTTATAGATGTTAATGTTACTGGATGAAATTAAATAATTCACAAGGTTAAACACAATGTGAGTACTTTCAATATCCCTAACACAAGTAATTCTTTTTGAAGGTCTCTCCCTCTCTTGTCTCCTCCATCCTCACCTCCAACAGGAAGTCTGAGGAGTTCATGGAGCTTCTTTGTCACTGAGACTGACTTTTTTATTTGTTCATGTGATATGTGTGTCATTGACTGAGCCAGCATTTATTACCCATCGCTGGAGGCATTTAAGAGTCAATCATATTGCTATGGATCTGTAGTCACAGGCAGGCTAGACCACGTGAGGATGACAGAGTTCCTTCCCTAATGGACATTATAGAATCATAGAATCATCATCATAGAACATAGAACATAGAACATTACAGCGCAGAACAGGCCCTTCGGCCCACGATGTTGCACCGACCAGTTAAAAAAAAAAAAAACTGTGATAGAATCCCTACAGTGCAGAAGGAGGCCATTAGGCCCTTCGAGTCTGCACCGACCACAATCCCACCCAGCCCCTATCCCTGTAACCCCACATATTTACCCCACTAGTCTCCCTGACACTAAGTGGCAATTTGGCATAACTAACCTGCACATCTTTGGAGTGTGGGAGGAAACCAGAGCACCCGGAGGAAACCCACGCAGACACGGGGAGAATATACAAACTCCACACAGACAGTGACCTGAGCCGGGAATCGAACCTAGGTCCCTGGCATTGTGAGGCAGCAGTGCTAACCACTGTGCCACCATGCTGCCCCGTGAGCCAGATGGTTTTTTTAATGAAAAGCAACCATGGTTTCATGGTCATTATTAGATGTTTAATTCCAGATTTTTATTGAATTCAAGTTTCACCATCTATTGTGGTGGGATTTGAACCTGGCCCCCAAAGCCTGAACCCTGGGTCTCTGGATTACTGCTCCAGACAATACCACCACACCAGCACCTCCCCGATTGAGACAATCTGATCAGCTGCCTCTGCTCCTTCCCTCACTTCCACTAACCCAGCAGGACAAACTGTCGCTAAAGTTCCCCATCGTCTGAGCTCTGAACCCACATCTTTCCTCAGTTTCTCCCCCCCCCGCCCCCCCCACCACCTCCACACCTCCCCCCCCCCACCACCTCCACACCTCCCCCCCCCCCCCCCCCCCCCCAGTGCTCATCTTGTCCATGAGACCCACCTGCTGCTCCAGTGCAAACAGGCTGGGATGTGTTTGGAGACAGGATGTCCCAGTTCCCCACCCTGGGATTCTCAATGTGAACAGGGTGGAATGTGTTTGGAGACAGGATGTCCCAGTTCCCCATCCTGGGAATTCTCAGAGTGAACAGGCTGGGATGTGTTTCCCGGGGATAAGCTTTCAGCTAGGATTGGTGATGGTGTTAGGGGACGGGCTCAATTTGCAGCCATTGGCCGTGTTCCAGGTGTCTTCCCCGGGCATGAGCTTTCAGATTAGGGTAGGCCACCGGCTGCAAATCTAGCCAGTAGGCTAACACCATCACCGACCCTAATCTGAAAGCTCACGCCCGGGGAGGACACCTGCAACCCGGCCACCGGCTGCAAATTCCTCACAAATTTCCCCACAGTCGCTGCTCGAAAGCACTCACAACTGACACCCCAGGCCGCCTATGGCATCCCTTGGGCTGTACATGGCTTCAACTCACACCATTAGGCACTCATTAAGCCCCTAGCCTAACACCATCACTGTCCCTAATCTGGAAGCTGATGCACAGGGAAGACATCTGGAACCCGGCACTGTCTGCAAATTCCATCCCTTCTCCCCACGGTCACCGCTCAGAAGCATTCGCAACTGACACCCCAAGCCGCCTATGGCACCCCTTGGACTGTATACGGCTTCAAATCGCACCGTTAGGCACACATTAACCCCTAGCCTAACACCATTGCCGACCCTAATCTGCAACCTCATGCCCGGGGAAGACACCCGGAGCCTGTATAAAATTATGAAAATTATGAAAGGCATAGATGGGGTGAACGGTGGGAAGCTTTTTCCCAGGTCGGTGGTGACGTTCACGAGGGGTCATAGGTTCAAGGTGAAGGGGGGAGGTTTAACACGGATATCAGAAGGACGTATTTTACACAGAGGGTGGTGGGGGCCTGGAATGCGCTGCCAGGCAAGGTGGTGGAGGCGGACACACTGGGAACATTTAAGACTTATCTAGATAGCCATATGAACGGAGTGGGAATGGAGGGATACAAAAGAATGGTCTAGTTTGGACCAAGGAGCGGCACGGGCTTGGAGGGCCGAAGGGCCTGTTCCTGTGCTGTATTGTTCTTTGTTCTTTTGTTCTTGGTCACCGGCTGCAAATCTAGCCCATCGCCTCACACCCATCAGCGACCATAGATATTCAGCCATAGATATTAGTTATACACCTTATATTAGTTATTAACACAGTTGCTATTGGTAAATATTACTTACATTAATCACTTTTGCAGCAGTTCTCCATGACGCACTTGTTTTAATAAAGGCAGGCCTTCAGCTTGTAATTATTATTGCGTACCTAGGTGTTGGCAAACGGAGGGATGTGTCGCCGTCTCCACCAGTGGCCGTCCCAGCCACCTTTCTTAGAATTTAGAACCATAGAATCCCTACAGTGCAGAAAGAGGCCATTCGGCCCATCAAGTCTGCCCCGACTCTCCGAAAGATGCCCACCCTATCCCCGTAACCCCGTGCATTTACCATGGTCAATCCGCCAAACCGACACTTGTTTTTGGCCTCTAAAGGGCAATTTAAAATGGCCAATCCACCTGTTGCCATGTTGTGGAGATGCCGGCGTTGGACTGTGGCACAGTGAGAAGTCTCACAGGAACCAGGTTAAAGTCAAACAGTGTTGAAGTGGAAACGTTCCTGCTTCCTGACTGTGAAAGATAGACTCAACAAAGTTCGTTCCGACAAAGTAACAAGCATTTATTTACGAATAACTGCATGCAGTATATGGCTGAAACTTGGGGTCAGAGAGCAGTTGATACAGCTGCTGATTCTTCCACAAGTCCGCAATTACGCAGAGAAACTGTTCAGTATTTATACATAATCATTATCAGTTTTCGTGACCAGAGCGTATTCAGGAATTCGATTAGTAATAGAATCGTGAGCAATATCAATAATCAGGTTTTAACTTGCTGACCTTCCAGAACTCATTGTCCCATTATTCATACCCTTATCTTGTCCTTTGATGGAACAGAAGAAGGTCGGTGACTCCTTCCTCCCTGACCTTATCTTGTTTTATTTACTCATACAGCCTTATTAACTCTTACAGGGGGCTGGCATTTTGAAATAGCTTTGGTCAGCCGATCTTTATATTGTAACAAATAGTTGACCAATTTTCCCAGCATGCTACTGCTTAGTCCATACAATTCCACATTCCCTCCTTTTGTCATATCATGACAATGAATTAAATAGGTATATCCATGACCCGATTAACGATGCATTTGCACAAGCAACCAAGCAATCCTATCCCCAGTAGCAGTAGTAGTAGTAGCATGAAGGCCTTAAAGATCCAATCAAATAACCCGTGACCCAGCCATCCTAACCAACCCGGTGGGTTATAATCATGAAATTCACGGCCAACCTCTTGAATTTGATCAGCCTGTCTCTTAATATGGTCGGCCAGGTTGGTGATATTTTCAGAGGCGTCTGGGATATAAGTACAGCATTCCTGACCTACAATGGCGCACGTTCCTCCCTGCGAGGCTAACAGATAATCCAAAGCCAGTCGATTTTGCAATGCCACGGTCCGGACAGCCACCAGCTCAGCCGAGACCTCGGCCAGTGCCTGTCCAGTTGCCTTGGCTTCTGCAGCTGTTACATTTGCCAGTTGTTCCAATGCTGAGGCCATAAGAATCAGTTCGTTGGCTGCCCTGCCCCTTGTTAGATAGGTTTGCTACTGGTCCTTGCCACTCAGCTGTAAGGTTACATCTACTTTGCCCCATCAACTTCCCTTTCCCTGATTTACTAAAACATAGGGAACCTCGCACATCACTCGAGGGGACGGTAAGGGAGGGTAGAAGCAAAGCATGATTATAAGCAGGCTGGTACCAAGCCGAAAACCTAGTCATTTCATAGCCAGCCGATTTCCAGTCTCTCATGTCTCCCCCAATCCCTGTTTGGTTTTGACGTAGAATCCATTCAACTGTCTCTTCTACATGGAATGGGAGGGATTGGAGAGGTATTCCTTCCCTTGAATGGACAGGGATGTGGGTTCAAACCCAACACTTGCTCACATTCAACTTTTCAGCACAAATATATGACATATATAAATAGGTATTGGCATGCAGTCCCTGGGTAGTTCGCTTTTTCACTACCGAGTGGCCATTAAGGACAAATAGTCCGGAAAGTCCAAAAAATATAATGAAGATCTTCATCCCGTGTTCATATCTTGATTGGAGATAACTTTTTTGCAGTCGGACAAATGAATCTAACTTGAACGTCCTTCAAACTTGATGGAAGTCGGTGTGGTCAGCAATACTTGAAAAGATCCACTCCAGTGTTGTCCCAACTTCTTTCTGTCCCAGTTCTTCACCAATACGTAGTCTCCGGGTTCGATCACTGGATATCGAGGGGTGGCTGTCCCTGCTGTCACTGGGAGATGGGCCTGTTTCACCTGTGAGTGGAGAAACTTCAGAGAAAGTGTTCATTGCTTCAAATAATTCTGCATCTGTTCCCCCATCACATGGAGGTCTACTCCATCCAGGGGCTTTTCATGGGCATCCCAGGGAGTCCTCATTGGCCGACCGTAGACTATCTCTGCAGCTGACAGTCCGGTCCGTGAATGTGGAGTCACCCGCATGTGAAACAGTGCCAAAGGGCAATACCTTTAGCCAATTTAACCCCGTTTCTTCAGTCAATTTAGATCATTTTTCTTTTAAAGTTCCATTGGCTCTTTCCACAATTCCTGCTGCCTGCGGGTGATACGCGCAGTGCAGTTGTTGTTTAATTACGAGTGCTTCGCACAATTCAGTATTGATCCGAGCCACAAAATGTGGTCCATTATCTGAGCTCACCATTTTGGGTACCCCAAAACGGGGAATAACTTCTGTCAACAATAACTTCACCACCGTATGTCCTTCCTGAGGCCCCACACCTCAGGAAGGACATACTGGCACTGGAGCGGGTCCAGCGGAGATTCACACGGATGATCCCAGGAATGGTAGGCCTGACATACGATGAACGTCTGAGGATCGTGGGATTATATTCATTGGAGTTTAGGAGGTTGAGGGGAGATCTGATAGAAACTTACAAGATAATGAACGGCTTAGATAGGATGGACGTAGGGAAGTTGTTTCCATTAACAGGGGAGACTAGGACGCGGGGGCACAGCCTTAGAATAAAAGGGAGTCACTTTAGAACAGAGATGAGGAGAAATTTCTTCAGCCAGAGAGTGGTGGGTCTGTGGAATTCATTGCCACAGAGGGCTGTGGAGGCCGAGACGTTGAGCGTCTTCAAGACAGAAATTGATAAATTCTTGATTTCTCGAGGAATTAAGGGCTATGGGGAGAGAGCGGGTAAATGGAGTTGAAATCAACCATGATTGAATGGTGGAGTGGACTCGATGGGCCGAATGGCCTTACTTCCGCTCCTATGTCTTATGGTCTTATGGTCTTATGGTATGTGCAGTAACAATTCGTGGTGGGAAAGCCTTCAATCCATTTACTAAACACATCGATTATTACGAAACAATATTTATAGCAACATACTTTTGGTAATTCAATAAAATCAAGCTGTATACAGGCAAAAGGACCATCTGGCAAGGGAGTGGTTCCGGGAGGGCATTTAGTGCCTTTACCCTTATTATTTCTCATGCAAATGAGGCATCGATCCAGCCGCGTTTGCGCTGCTGTATTCAAATCTGGGTGCCACCAAGTCTTTAGAAGTAGCTGTACCATTCCCTCCTTGCCGAGATGGGTACAAGAATGCAAATAGTCAATAAGTACCGGCAATAAAGAATCCGGGATACAAACTTGACCAACTGGAGTGAGCCAGAGGTCCCGTGTCAAGGAGTGCGAACACCCCATTGACTTCCATAGTGTGTGCTCGGAATCAGAGGCGTCCCTCTGTAATTGTTGAACCTCAGTTATCTCTGGCATGCCCTTCGTCCCCAATGCAGGTACACGATTTAGAGCCTGATTACCCCCAGTGGGAACAATCACAGAGGCCGATACAGCTGCCTCCTTAGCAGCTGAATCAGCACGGGCATTCCCTAATTGCACAGGAGTGTCCCCCCTTCGTGCGCGCAGCACATTTAATAACAGCCAATTGACGAGGAAGCTGAACGGCGTCGAGGAGATTTTTAACTCCTCCTCTTCCTCCGTATCGCCTGAATAGGGAAACAGCGGCATGCCAGAGCAACTGGGAGGATCCTCCTGTTGTTTAATCTGATGGGCTAGCCCAGCCTGTCTATCACCCGATGATTTCTCATCCCTAAGTTCACATTCCAATTTTAAAGTTTCCCAATCCTTTGATTTCCCGTCCACACATTCATCAATCCCTTCTTTACGGGTGTTATCCCTCCAACTCATTAATAACGATTGTTCATGGCGCCTAGTCGACTCTTTTTTCCATTTTGAAATTAAAGTTTTCCACTTGGAACCTGCATTTTTTCCCAAATAGCTTTTTCTGCTGCAGCGCAATTTTCCAAGTTCCATGTGCCGCCTAGTGGCCAAATATCGTTACCCAATTTACTGTTTAATGCGGCACTTTGTCGACATAAGTTACGTTCTTGAGCGGGGGACTCGGAACACATAAAAAGCAAAGGAGAATTTTCCCGTTTTGTCTAAACTCTGCCCCATAACATTAGTATACTGTGCCCCTGGCAAAATCGTTAATAAAAAGAATTCCTGGTACGAAGTCAAATCACAGAGTCTCTGACCCAAACTATTCAAATCAGAGGGTTCCTGACCCAAACTAAGCCTGTGTAACCCTGATCCGGATGTAAAATGAGATCAAGGGGTCCCTGACCTTAGGCTAGCCACAATTGGGTCTCTGACCCTAAATACTCTACTCACAGTCCAATTTAGGTTCGAATACCGTCACCTGTTAGTGACCTCCATCAGGGACGAGGGGTCGTAGCACCGATCCGAGAGAGAGAGAGAGACACCAAGGCGAATCTTACCTTGTGCCGGCGTCCGTCTCTTCCCTCTGGGTCGTGGCTCGATCACTTCTTCAGTCCCTCACGGAATTCACTCAGGGTATTGGTTTCTGCTCACAGCGCCAAATGTTGAAGTGGAAACTTTCCTGCTTCCTGACTGTGATAGAAAAACTCAACAAAGTTCGTTCCGACAAAGTAACAAGCATTTATTTACGAATAACTGCATGCAGTATATGGCTGAAACGTGGGGTCAGAGAGCAGTTGGTTCAACTGCTGATTCTTCCACAAGTCCACAATTACACAGAGAAACTGTTCAGTATTTATACATAATCATTATCAGTTTTCGTGACCAGAGCGTATTCAGGAATTCGATTAGTAATAGAATCGTGAGCAATATCAATAATCAGGTTTTAACTTGCTGACCTTCCAGAACTCATTGTCCCATTATTCATACCCTTATCTTGTCCTTTGATGGAACAGAAGAAGGTCGGTGACTCCTTCCTCCCTGACCTTATCTTGTTTTATTTACTCATACAGCCTTCTTAATTCTTACAAGGGTCTGGCATTCTGAAATAGCTTTGGTCAGCTGTTCTTTATATTGTAACAAATAGTTGACCAATTTTCCCAGCATGCTACTGCTTAGTTCATACAATTCCACAACAGGTTGGGGCAGCACGGTAGCACAGTGGTTAGCACTGCTGCTTCACGGCTCCAGGGACCTGGGTTCGATTCCCGGCTTGGGTCACTGTCTGTGTGGAGTTTGCACATTCTCCTCGTGTCTGCGTGGGTTTCCTCCGGGCGCTCCGGTTTCCTCCCACAGTCCAAAGATATGCGGGTTAGGTTGATTGGCCATGCTAAAAATTTCCCCTTAGTGCCCTGAGATGTGTAGGTTAGAGGGATTAGCGGGTAAATATGTAGGGATATGGGGGTAGGGCCTGGGTGGGATTGTGGTCGGTGCAGACTCGATGGGCCGAATGGCCTCCTTCCGCACTGTAGGGTTTCTATGATGATTTCTATGATGAGGTTTATTTGGTAGCACGAGCTTTCATTGTGAGTGGTTCACCTGATGGAGGAGCAGTGCCCTGAAAGCTCATGCTATCAAATAAACCTGTTGGACTTTAACCTAGTGTTGTGAGACTTCTTACAGTGCCCACCTGTCGCAGAAATAGGAATTGAGATCAGGAACTCAAGGTTGACTGTTGGCAGAGTAAGTGTGCCCAGTAAGAGGGTCTCATACCTTTGGTGGAGTGTGGAGAAAATTGGAAAGGAGAAAAAAAATGGGAAGCAATACTGTATGAAAATTGGATTCAATTCTGATGATGAAATGTTTGATTTGGAAGGTTTCACTATTACACAAACAGCTTTCACAGACAGACCAAAACACCCCAGTGTCAGTGAAATAGAAATCACTGAATAGTTAATCTGTCTTTAGTGTTGTTGGTGAAGAGATTGGCAAAGAAACTAGCAAGAATTCCCCAACTCTTCATTGACACAGTGCCATGAGACTATTGACATTCATCTGAGAGGGAAGATGGGACTTTTGTTTCATGCCTCATCCAAGTGGCTGAATATTGGACAGAGCAGCCCTGTCGTTGCTCCTGCCCAGTAGCAGCGTGAAGTGCCAAGCTTCCGATTCATTTCCCCAAAACTCTGAGCTATGGTGAAGCTAATTATTCTCCACTAACAGGTCGCTGCCTGTCAAGGAGAAGTGCTGCTGTGGTATGTGAGAATCACATCAACAACAACTGTGACAAACAGAGGTCGCTGTGGCTATAGTCCAGACCATACACAATCAGCCCGTGCTTGCAAAACTCAGAGCATAATGTCTAATGTTAGATGTGATTCCGTGAGTGGACAATACTTACTAAACAATCCTGATTGTGCTCAGAATTACATGAACAACCAGAATCATAGAAACCCTACAGTGCAGAAAGAGGCCATTTGGCCCATCGAGTCTGCACAGACCACACGCCCACCCAGGCCCTACCCCCACATCCCTACATATTTACCCGCTAATCCCTCTAATCTACGCATCTCAGGACACTAAGGGGAAATTTTAGCATGGCCAATCAACCTAACCCGCACATCTTTGGACTGTGGGAGGAAACCGGAGCACCCGGAGGAAACCCACGCAGAGACGAGGAGAATGTGCAAACTCCACACAGACAGTGACCAGAGCCGGGAATCGAGCCCAGGTCCCTGGAGCTGTGAAGCAGCAGTGCTAACCACTGTGCTACCGTGCCACTCGTTAAGATTATCAGTCAGCCTCACAATGTGGCTGATTTATGTGTGCTATATGCAAATACAGGACCCTGTCCTTTGCATCTTTTCCAACTAAACCAATCAGAGTCAATTTGCCTGGTTTGAATTTAAGCAGAAGCTTGGGGCATAACTAAAAGCAAAATACTGCAGATGGGGCGGCACAGTGGCACAGTGGTTAGCACTGATGCCTCACAGCGCCAGGAACCCAGGTTCAATTCCAGCCTCGAGTCACTGTCTGTGCAGAGTTTGCATGTTCTCCCCGTGTCTGCGTGGGTTTCCTCCGGGTGCTCCGGTTTCTTCCCACAGTCTGAAAGACGCGCTGGTTAGGTGCGTTGTCCATGCTAAATTCTCCCTCTGTACCCGCGCAGGTGCCAGGGTGTGGTGACCAGAGGATTTTCACAGTAACTTCATTGCAGTGTTAATGTAAGCCTACTTGTGACAATAATAAATAAAAATAAAATGTGGAATAAAGACAGAAATTGCACCAGGGAAAGATACTCAGCAAGTTAAAAGTAGAATATTCTGGAGAAACTCAGCAGGTCTGGCAGCATCTGTGAAGAAAGAAACACAATTAATGCTTCAGGTTTCAAGACCTGAAGGTAAAGAGGATAAATGAGCTTTAAAGTTGTGTTGGTGTTGTTGTTGTAGGGGGGCGGGGTTGGGGGGCAGGTGTTGGTGTTGTTGTTGTAGGGGGCGGGGCTGGGGGCAGGTGTTGGTGTTGTTGTTGTAGGGGGCGGGGCTGGAAGCAGTTGTTGTTGCCGCGCGGTTTCCGGTTCCGGGAAGATGGCGGAGTATGCAGCGGTGTCGCGCGGGGCTTTGCGGCTCAAAGGAGCTTCTGATCTCGGAGCAAAAAAGTGAGAACCGGGGGTGGGAGAGTGAGCGGCCCGGGATCTGAGCCCCGGCCCGGGATCCGAGCCCCGGCCCGGGATCCGAGCCCCGGCCCGGGATCCCAGCCCCGGCCCGGGATCCCAGCCCCGGCCCGGGATCCCAGCCCCGGCCCGGGATCCGAGCCCCGGCCCGGGATCCCAGCCCCGGCCCGGGATCCGAGCCCCGGCCCGGGATCCCAGCCCCGGCCCGGGATCCCAGCCCCGGCCCGGGATCCCAGCCCCGGCCCGGGATCGGAGCCCGAGATCGGAGCCCCGGCCCGGCATCCGAGCCCCGGCCCGGTCAAGCCCAGACCGGGGCTTCTGAACCAGACACTCAGTACTGAGGGAGTGCTGCACTGTCGGGGGGTCAGTACTGAGGGAGTGCTGCACTGTCGGGGGGTCAGTACTGAGGGAGTGTCGCACTGTCAGACGGTCAGTACTGAGGGAGTGCCGCACTGTCGGGGGGTCAGTACTGAGGGAGTGCTGCACTGTCGGGGGGTCAGTACTGAGGGAGTGTCGCACTGTCAGACGGTCAGTACTGAGGGAGTGCCGCACTGTCGGGGGGTCAGTACTGAGGGAGTGCTGCACTGTCGGGGGGTCAGTACTGAGGGAGCGCTGCACTGTCAGAGGGTCAGTACTGAGGGAGTGTCGCACTGTCAGACGGTCAGTACTGAGGGAGTGCCGCACTGTCAGAGGGTCAGCACTGAGGGAGTGCTGCACTGTCGGGGGGTCAGTACTGAGGGAGCGCTGCACTGTCAGAGGGTCAGTACTGAGGGAGTGTCGCACTGTCAGACGGTCAGTACTGAGGGAGTGCTGCACTGTCAGAGGGTCAGTACCGAGGGAGTGCCGTGCTGTCAGAGGGTCAGTACTGAGGGAGTGCCGCACTGTCAGAGGGTCAGTACTGAGGGAGTGTCGCACTGTCAGACGGTCAGTACTGAGGGAGTGCTGCACTGTCAGAGGGTCAGTACTGAGGGAGTGCCGTGCTGTCAGAGGGTCAGTACTGAGGGAGTGCCGCACTGTCAGAGGGTCAGTACTGAGGGAGTGTCGCACTGTCAGGGGGTCAGTACTGAGGGAGTGCCGCACTGTCAGAGGGTCAGTGCTGAGGGAGTGCCGCACTGTCAGAGGGTCAGTACTGAGGGAGTGTCGCACTGTCAGGGGGTCAGTACTGAGGGAGTGCTGCACTGTCAGAGGGTCAGTATTGAGGGAGTGCCGCACTGTCAGAGGGTCAGTACTGAGGGAGTGTCGCACTGTCAGGGGGTCAGTACTGAGGGAGTGCCGCACTGTCAGAGGGTCAGTGCTGAGGGAGTGCCGCACTGTCAGAGGGTCAGTACTGAGGGAGTGTCGCACTGTCAGGGGGTCAGTACTGAGGGAGTGCTGCACTGTCAGAGGGTCAGTATTGAGGGAGTGCCGCACTGTCAGAGGGTCAGTACTGAGGGAGTGTCGCACTGTCAGACGGTCAGTACTGAGGGAGTGCTGCACTGTCAGAGGGTCAGTGCTGAGGGAGTGCCGCACTGTCAGACGGTCAGTGCTGAGGGAGTGCCACAGTGTCAGAGGGTCAGTGCTGAGGGAGTGCTGCACTGTTACAGCGTCAGTACTAAGGGAGTGTCGCATTGTCAGACGGTCAGTACTGAGGGAGTGCCGCGCTGTCTGAGGTCAGTTGAGGGAGTGCCGCACTGTCAGGGGGTCAGTACTGAGGGAGTGCCGCACTGTCAGAGGGTCAGTACTGAGGGAGTGCCGCACTGTCAGAGGGTCAGTACTGAGGGAGTGTCGCACTGTCAGACGGTCAGTACTGAGGGAGTGTCGCACTGTCAGACGGTCAGTACTGAGGGAGTGCTGCACTGTCAGAGGGTCAGTGCTGAGGGAGTGCCGCACTGTCAGACGGTCAGTGCTGAGGGAGTGCCACAGTGTCAGAGGGTCAGTGCTGAGGGAGTGCTGCACTGTTACAGCGTCAGTACTAAGGGAGTGTCGCACTGTCAGACGGTCAGTACTGAGGGAGTGCCGCGCTGTCTGAGGTCAGTTGAGGGAGTGCCGCACTGTCAGGGGGTCAGTACTGAGGGAGTGCCGCACTGTCAGAGGGTCAGTACTGAGGGAGTGCCGCACTGTCAGAGGGTCAGTACTGAGGGAGTGTCGCACTGTCAGACGGTCAGTACTGAGGGAGTTGTGCACTGTCAGAGTGTCAGTGCTGAGGGAGTGCCGCACTGTCAGACGGTCAGTGCTGAGGGAGTGCCACAGTGTCAGAGGGTCAGTGCTGAGGGAGTGCTGCACTGTTACAGCGTCAGTACTGAGGGAGTGCTGCACTGTCAGACGGTCAGTGCTGAGGGAGTGCCACAGTGTCAGACGGTCAGTACTGAGGGAGTGCCGCGCTGTCTGAGGTCAGTTGAGGGAGTGCCGCACTGTCAGAGGGTGAGTCCTGAGGGAGTGCCGCACTGTCAGACGGTCAGTGCTGAGGGAGTGCCACAGTGTCAGAGGGTCAGTGCTGAGGGAGTGTCGCACTGTCACAGCGTCAGTACTGAGGGAGTGCTGCATTGTCAGAGGATCAGTACTGAGGGAGTGCCGCACTGTCAGAGGGTCAGTGCTCAGGGAGTGCCCTCCTTTTAGAGGGTCAGTGCTGAGGGAGTGCTGCACTGTGAGAGGGTGAGTCCTGAGGGAGTGTCGCACTGTCACAGAGTCAGTACTGAGGGAGTGCTGCACTGTCAGAGGGTCAGTACTGAGGGAGTGCTGCACTGTCAGAGGGTCAGTACTGAGGGAGTGCTGCATTGTCAGAGGATTAGTACTGAGGGAGTGCCGCACTGTCAGAGGGTCAGCACTGAGGGAGTGCCGCACTGTCAGGGTGTCAGTGCTGAGGGAGTGCCGCATTGTCAGAGGGTCAGTGCTGAGGGAGTGCCGCATTGTCAGAGGGTCAGTGCTGAGGGAATGCCGCACTGTCAGAGGGTCAGGACTGAGGGAGTGCCGCACTGTCAGGGTGTCAGCACTGAGGGAGTGCCGCACTATCAGGATGTCAGTGCTGAGGGAGTGCCGCATTGTCAGTGGGTCAGTGCTGAGGGAGTGCCGCATTGTCAGAGGGTCAGTGCTGAGGGAGTGCCGCACTGTCAGAGGGTCAGTGCTGAGGGAGAGCCGCACTGTCAGAGGGTCAGTGCTGAGGGAGTGCGGCGCTGTCAGTGGGTCAGTGCTGAGGGAGTGCCGCGCTGTCAGAGGGTCAGTGCTGAGGATGTGCCGCACTGTCAGAGGGTCAGTGTTGAGGGAGTGCCGCACTGCCAGAGCGTGAGTCCTGAGGGAGTGCTGCCCTGTCAGCGGGTCAGTACTGAGGGAGTGTCGCACTGTCACAGCGTCAGTACTGAGGGAATGCTGCATTGTCAGAGGATCAGTACTGAGGGAGTGCCCTCCTTTTAGAGGGTCAGTGCTGAGGGAGTGCTGCACTGTGAGAGGGTGAGTCCTGAGGGAGTGCTGCACTGTCAGAGGGCCAGGAATGAGGGACTGCTGCACTGTCAGAGGGTCAGCACTGAGGGAGTGCCGCACTGTCAGGGTGTCAGTGCTGAGGGAGTGCCGCATTGTCAGAGGGTCAGTGCTGAGGGAGTGCCGCATTGTCAGAGGGTCAGTGCTGAGGGAGTGCTGCACTGTCAGAGGGTCAGTACTGAGGGAGTGCCGCACTGTCAGGGGGTCAGCACTGAGGGAGTGCCGCACTGTCAGGGTGTCAGCACTGAGGGAGTGCCGCACTATCAGGGTGTCAGTGCTGAGGGAGTGCCGCATTGTCAGAGGGTCAGTGCTGAGGGAGTGCCGCATTGTCAGAGGGTCAGTGCTGAGGGAGTGCCGCACTGTCAGAGGGTCAGTACTGAGGGAGTGCCGCACTGTCAGAGGGCCAGTACTGAGGGAGTGCTGCACTGTTACAGCGTCAGTACTAAGTGAGTGCTGCACTGTCAGACGGTCAGTACTGAGGGAGTGCTGCACTGTCAGAGGGTCAGTGCTGAGGGAGTGCCGCGCTGTCACAGTGTCAGTACTGAGGGAGTGCTGCACTGTCAGAGGGTCAGTACTGAGGGGGTGCTGCACTGTCAGAGGGTCAGTACTGAGGGAGTGCGGCACTGTCAGAGCGTGTGTCCTGAGGGGGTGTCGCACTGTCACAGCGTCAGTACTGAGGGAGTGCTGCACTGTCAGAGGGTTAGTACTGAGGGGGTGCTGCACTGTCAGGGTGTCAGTACTGAGGGAGTGCTGCACTGTCAGGGGGTCAGTACTGAGGGACTGCTGCACTGTCAGAGGGTCAGTGCTGAGGAAGTGCCGTACTGTCGGGGTCAGTGCTGAGGGAGTGCTGCACTGTCAGTGGGTCAGTACTGAGGGAGTGCCGCACTGTCAGAGGGTCAGTGCTGTGGGAGTGTCGCACTGTCAGTGGGTCAGTACTGAGGGGGTGCCGCACTGTCAGAGGGTCAGTGCTGAGGAAGTGCCGTACTGTCGGGGTCAGTGCTGAGGGAGTGCTGCACTGTCAGAGGGTCAGTACTGAGGGAGTGCTGCACTGTCAGAGGGTCAGTGCTGAGGGAGTGCTGCACTGTCAGAGGGTCAGTGCTGAGGGAGTGCTGCACTGTCAGGGGGTCAGTACTGAGGGAGTGCCGCACTGTCAGAGGGTCAGTACTGAGGGAGTGCCGCACTGTCAGGGTGTCAGTACTGAGGGATTGCCGCACTGTCAGAGGGTCAGTACTGAGGGAGTGCCGCACTGTCAGAGGGTCAGTACTGAGGGAGTGCTGCATGTCTTTGTGTCTTTTTGATCAGATGGTAAATCGGGTTATTGTCTCTTTCAAATTAGAACATCACATTCCCTACTGTACAGAAGAGACCACTCAACCCACTGACTCAGCACCGACTCTCTGACAGTATCTTACCCCGGCTCATCCTCTGCCCCATTCCTTTAACCCCACATATTTACACGGCTAATCCTCCTAACCTACACGTCTTGGGACACGAAGGCGCAATCTAGCATGGCCAATCCACCTAACCCACACATCTCGAACACTGCTGTGCTCCCTCAATGCTGCAGTCAGAGTGTCAGCTTGAATTTTGAGCTGGGGGCTGAGAGTGAGGGTGATTGAGTCATTATGGCACAGCAGGTGGCCTTTTGGTCCATTGACTGCATGCTGACTTTCTGCAGAGAAATTCTGTCATTCCCATTTCCCCGCTGACTCTTCAAATCGGTTTTTATCAAGTGCCCATCTCATTTCTCTTTGCTGTTGATTGTTCCCGCTTTTCCCGCCCTCCCACGGAGCGTGCACCCGGTCAGTGCCGCTCATGGCAGAAGACTAGTTCTTCCTCACATCTGTCTTGCATCCCTTGCCCAAACCTTAAATCTGTGTTCCCTTGTCCTTGTACCATCAGCTAAAAGGAACAGTTTACCCTTGTCTACCTCACTCAAACCTATCTTAATTTTGGACACCCCTATCAATTCTCCCTTCATTCCATTGTTTAAGAAGGGCAACAGGGGTAATCCAGGAAATTACAGGCCGGTGAGCCTTACGTCAGTGGTAGGGAAATTATTGGAAAAGATTCTTAAGTACAGAATTTACTCACATTTGGAATCAAATGAACTTATTAGTGATAGACAACATGGGTTTGTGAATGGGAAGTCGTGCCTCACTAACTTGATCTAGGGGACATAGTTTAAGGTGCGTGGGGAAAAGTTTAGAGGAGATGTGCGAGGCAAGTTTTTTTACACAGAGGGTGGTGAACGTCTGGAACGCGCTGCCTGGGGAGGTGGTGAAGGCAGGTACGATAGCGGCATTTAAGGGGCAACTAGACAAATACATGAATAGGATGGGAATGGAAGGATACGGACTCTAAGTGCGTACGGTTTTAGTTTAGGCAGGCATCATGATCGGCGCAGGCTTGGAGGGCTGAAGGGCCTGTTCCTGTGCTGTACCTTTCTTAGTTCAACAGCCTTTGCTCCAAGGAGAACAATCCCAGCTTCCCCAACTCATCATTGGAGCTAAAAATTCCCCTTTCCAAGAATCTTTCTGAAATATCTCCTCTTAAGGACCCTCACATCTTTGCTAAAATGTGGTTTCCAGAACTAAACACAACACTCTGGTTAGGGCCTAACCAGAACTTTATACAGGTTCACCATAACTGACCTGTTTTTGTACTCGGTGCCTTTGTTTATCGAGTCCAAGATTCCAGATGCTTTATTAACGATGTTCTCAATATGTTCCACTGCCTACAGAGATCTATACACACATACTCCCAGGTTCCTCTGTTCCTGCACACTCTTTAGAATTGTGCCATTTAGTCTATGTTGCCTCTTCCTATCCCTTCAGTCAAAATGCATCACGTCACACTTCTCCATCTGTTGCTTGCCTGCCCATTCTGCCATTTCCACCTCCTGATGTAGTTGATTCATTTCATCCTCGTGTTTACCTCACCTCCAATTTTGGTCTCATCAGCATTTTTGAAATTCTACTCAATGTTCCAAGATCCAAGTTTTATATATTTCAGAAAAGGCACTGATCCCAGCACTGAGTCATTGAGGTTTACAGCATCGAAACAGGCCCTTCGGCCCAACTTGTCCATGCCGCCCAGTTTTTACCACTAAGCTATTCCCAGTTGCCCACATCCCTCTATACCCATCTTACCCATGTAACTGCCTAAATGCTTTTTAAAAGACAAAATTGCCTCTACTACCTCTGGCAACTTGTTCCAGACACTCACCACTCTCTATGTGAAAATATTTCCCCTCTGGACCCTTTTGTATCTCTCCCCTCTCACCTTAAACCTATGTCCCCGAGTTTTAGACTCCCCTACCTTTGGGAAAAGATCTACCTTATCTATGCTCCTCATTATTTTATAGAACTCTATAAGATCACCCCTAAGCCTCCTACGCTCCAGAGAAAAAAGTCCTAGTTTATCCAGCCTCTCCTTATAACTCAAACCATCAAGTCCCAGTAGTATCCGAGTAAATCTTTTCTCCACTCTTTCTAGTTTAATAATATCCTTTCTATAATAGGGTGAGCAGAACTGTACACAGTATTCCAAGTGTGGCCTTACCAATGTCTTGTACAACTTCAACAAGATGTCCCAACTCCTGTATTCAATGTTCTGACTAATGAAACCAAGCATGCCGAATGCCTTCTTCACCATCCTGTCCACCTGTGACTCCACTTTCAAGGAGTTATGAGCCTGCATCTCCAGATCTCTTTGTTCTATACTCTCCCCAACGCCCTATCATTAACTGATTGTAAGTCCTGCCCTACTTCAACCTACCAAAATACATCGCCTCGCATTTATCTAAATTAATCTGCCATTCATCAGCCCATTGGCCCAATTAATCAAGATCCTGCTGCAATCCGAGATAACCTTCACTGTCCACTATGCCAGCAATCTTGGTGTCATCTGCAAACTTTCTAACCATGCCTCCTATATTCTCATCCAAATCATTAATATAAACGATAAATAACAGTGGACCCAGCACTGATCCCTGAGGCACACCGCTTGTCACAGGCCTCCAGTTTGAAAAACAACCCTCTACAACCACCCTGTCTTCTGTCAGCCAATTTTGTATCCATTTGCTACCTCACTCTGGATCCTGTGAGATTTAGCCTTATGCAGTAACCTTCCATATGGTACCTTGTCAAAGGCCTTGCTAAAGTCCATGTAGACAACATCAACTGCACTGCCCTCATCTACCTTCTTGGTTACCCCTTCAAAAAACTCAATCAAATTTGTGAGACATGATTTTCCACTCAAGGCCATGCTGACTGTCCCTAATCAGTCCTTGAGTCTCTAAATGCCTATAGATCCTGTCTCTGAATCCCTTCCAACTTACCCACTACAGATTTTAGGCTCAGTGGCCTGTAGTTCCCAGGCTTTTTTCTGTAGCCCTTCTTAAACAAAGGCACAACATTTGTCACCCTCCAATCTCACCTCACCTGTGGCTGTCGATGATTCTAATATCTCTGCTAGGGGACCTGCAATTTCGTCCCTAACCTCCCACAACGTCCTGGGATGCACTTCATTAGGTCCCAGGGATTTATCTACCTTGATGCACTTTAAGACTTCCAGCACCTCCTCTGTAATATGTACAGTCCTCAAGACATCACTATTTATTTCCTCAAGTTCCCTAACATCCATGCCTTTCTCAACAGTAAATACTGATGAGAAATATTCATTTAGGATCTCACCCATTTCTTGTGGATCCGCATATAGATGACCTTGTTGACCCTTAAATGGCCCTATTCTCTCCCTAGTTACTCTTTTGCCCTTTATGTATTTGTAGAAGCTCTTTGGATTCTCCTTTGCCTTATCTGCCAAAACAATCTTGTGTCCCTTTTTTGCTCTCCTGATTTCTCTCTTAACTCTACTCCTACACCCCCTATACTCTTCAAAGGATTCACTTGATTCCAGCTTTTGAAAGTTCCTGTTTAATACCATCAAAATTGGTCTTGCCCCAATTTAGAATTTTAACTTTTGGGCCAGACCTATCATTCTTCATAGCTATCTTAAAACTAATGGAATTATGGTCACTGGTCCCAAAGTGATCCCTCACTAACACTTCTGTCACCTGCCCTACCTTAATTCCCAAGAGGAGGTCAAGTTTTGCCCCCTCTCTAGTCGGGCCATCCACATACTGAATGAGAAATTCCTCCTGAATACACTCAACAAATTTCTCTCCATCCAAGCCACAAATACTATCGCTGTCCCAGTCAATGTTGGGAAAGTTAAAGTCCCCTACTATTACCACCCTAGTTTTCTATCTAGGCGCTATCTGTAATCTCCTTACATATTTGCTCCTCAATTTACCACTGGCTATTTACCACTGGCTATTTGGGGGCCTATAGTATAATCCTATCAAAGTGATTTCCCCCTTATTTCTCAGTTGAACCCATATAGACTCAGTGGGCGAACTCTCAGAAATATCCCTTCTCTGTACTGCCGTGATATTTTCCCTAATCAAGAGTGCAACTGCCCCTCCTCTCTTACCTCCTTTCCTATAGCGTCTGTACCCTGGAACATTGAGCTGCCCCTCCCTTAGCCATGTTTCAGTAATAGCTATAATATCCCAGTTCCATGTACCCATCCATTCCTGAGTTCATCTGCCTTGCCCGTCAGGCCTCTTGCATTGAAATAAATGCAGTTTAATCTGGACCTCCCTTGCTCTCTGTTCTGCTTTTGCCTGATTTGTCTGGTACTAGGATTACTGACACTGCCTTTACTGTTTAATGTGCTCTCTTTAACTTCTCTTCTGTCTCCCTACTGCTTTGGTTCCCATCCCCCGGCCAAACTAGTTTAAACCCTCCCAAGTGGCTCCAGCAAATCTCCCCGCCAGGATATTCATCCCTCTGCAGTTCAGGTGTAACCCGTCTCTCTTGAACAGAAGAGATCCCAATGATCCACAAATCTGAATCCTTGCCCCGTGCGCCAGCTGTCAAGCCACGCATTCATCTGCCTAATCTTCCTATTCCTGCTCTCACTAGCACGTGGCACCAGCAGTAGTCCCAAAATTACTACCTTTTGAGGTCCTGCACTTCAGCCCTCTGCCTAACTCTCTATATTCATACTTCAGGACCTCGTCCCTTTTCCTATCTATGTCGTTGGTACCAATGTGTACAACGACCTCTGGTGCTCACCCTCCACCTTAAGAATATCCTGCAACCACTAAGAGACGTCCTTGATCCTGGCACCAGGGAGGCAACACACCATCCTGGAGTCTCAAATCGCAGCTACAGAAACACCTGTCTGTGCCTCACGTGTGAGTCCCCTATTACTACTGCTCACTGACCAAAATCTGCCCCATTATGTGTTGCCTTCTCATTTCTCTGAATTGTGTAAGTTATTATTGAGATTTTATAAAGACAGATTTGGGATTCTGTCTGTTTGTCTAAATATTGAATTGCTGGTTGTGAGACTGACAAATTCAGAGTTCCAATTATCCCGAAATTGTTTACACTATTCCCAAAATACACCACCTGGATTACTGTGTCTATAGGAGAACTGCTGGGGTAGTGAGAGGACCATGGGTGTGTGTTCAGGAGCTGAAGCTATATTCTCCTGCTCTCAGCTCTAAATTAGGTTTTTACCCTCGACCTTTCTGTAATGTTTGTATCTGTCTCTGCAGCTTAGTGTGGAGGGTGAAGCACCTTTCCTCCCTGTCTTCCTCCCTGCCCACCTCTCCTCCAAAGATGTGCGGGTTAGGTGGATTGGCCATGTTAAATTGCCCCTGAGGGTCAGGGGGATTAGCAGGGTGTTATGGGCATGGGGCCTGGGTGGGATTGTGCTCGGTGCAGACTCGATGGCTCTATGATTCTATTCTAAGATTATTATCCCAGTTCTCCACTGATGTGTTCACATTGTTTCCCCCCCAGTCTCTGCTCAGCTCCCCCCCCCCCAATCGCAGCTCGCCTCCCCCCCCAGTCTCAGCTCGCCTGCCCCCCCAGTTTCAGCTCCCCTCCCCCCCAGTCTCAGCTCCCCTCCCCCCCCCCCAGTCTCAGCTCCCCCCCCTCAGTCTCAGCTCCCCCCCCCACACACAGCCTCAGCTCCCCTTCCCCCCCCCAGTCTCAGCTCCCCCTCCCCCCACCCAGTCTCAGCTCCCCTGCCCCCCCAGTCTCAGCTCCCCTCCCCCCCCAGTCTCAGCTTCCCCCCCCTCAGTCTCAGCTCCCCCCCCCACACACAGCCTCAGCTCCCCTTCCCCCCCCCCAGTCTCAGCTCCCCTTCCCCCCCCAGTCTCAGCTCCCCTTCCCCCCCCCCAGTCTCAGCTCCCCTTCCCCCCCCAGTCTCAGCTCCCCTTCCCCCCCCAGTCTCAGCTCCCCTTCCCCCCCCCAGTCTCAGCTCCCCTTCCCCACCCCAGTCTCAGCTCCCCCCCCCACCCAGTCTTAGCTCCCCCCCCCCCCAGTCTCAGCTCCCCCCCCTCAGTCTCAGCTCCCCCCCCCACACACAGCCTCAGCTCCCCTTCCCCCCCTCCAGTCTCAGCTCCCCTTCCCCCCCCAGTCTCAGCTCCCCTTCCCCCCCCAGTCTCAGCTCCCCTTCCCCCCCCAGTCTCAGCTCCCCTTCCCCCCCCAGTCTCAGCTCCCCCCCCCCCAGTTCAGTTCCCTCCCCCCCCAGTTCAGCTCCCCGCCCCCCCCAGTTCAGCTCCCCGCCCCCCCCAGTCTCAGCTCGCCTCCTCCCCCAGTCTCAGCTCGCCTCCCCCCCCAGTCTCAGCTCCCCTCTCTCCCCCCCCCCCCCCCCGCCCCCAGTCTCAGCTCCCCTCCCCCTTCAGTCTCAGCTCTCCAAGACGAGTGCTAAAACTGGGATCCTTTGTATTTTTCTGAAAAAGGAAGAAAAAGAAGAATAAGGAAAGTAAGAAAATGCTGGAGCAGATCACCTCAAATCAGAAGCAGCATACAGCGAGCGAGGAGGCTGGCGAGCATAAGAGAGTGCCTGTGGACAAAAGAACTCAAGCACAGAAGGCATTTGATAAGATGCAGGAGAAGCGGGTGAGCTGCTACATGCTGCGAGCATCATTAAACCCCTCGCCAGAGATCTCTGTAAATGTAAAGCTGGTCAGTCTGTGTTTGTTAAGAGTTAATGTTTTGGGTTCCAGCTGGAAATCTAAAAATGCAGCATAATGGTGAAGGGAAGACATTGGGTAGAATTCTCTCAAATGTGTCCATGGAACCTACCCCATGGCTGCCCCATCCCCTTCCTCCAGTGCCACTCTGTTCCTCATGTTGACCAAGTTGGTGATCTGCTGGTAGTAATGCTGTATCGAGTATTTGGAGCAGTGGGTGAGGGACCCAGGATCCTGTTTTAAACTGGGTCTAACAGGTATAATGTGAAAGGGAATATAATTCCTGAGCTTTTAACCAACCTTGTATAGGGCATGTTTCTGATCCCTGAGGTAAACAGTCCGTTAGATAAGATTTGATTTGATTTATTATTGTCACATGTATTAGCATACAGTGAAAAGTATTGTTTCTTGCGCGCTATACAGACAAAGCATACCGTTCATAGAGAAGGAAACGAGAGAGTGCAGAATGTAGTGTTACAGTCATAGCTAGGGTGTATGTAGAAAAAGATCAACTTAATGCAAGGTAGGTCCATTCAAATATCTGATGGCAGCAGGGAAGAAGCTGTTCTTGAGTCTTGAGGTTGGTATGTAACCTCAGACTTTTGTATCTCTTTTCCCCGACGGAAGAAGGTGGAAGCAAGAATGTCTGGGGTGCATGGGGTCCTTAATTATGCTGACTCCTTTGCCGAGGCAGCGGGAAGTGTAGACAGAGTCAGTGGATGGGAGGCTGGTTTGCGTGATGGATGACTAGTCTCTACTAAAGGAACACATTAGTGTACTACTTTTGAACTAAGCACAACTTTTACCTGAGGTCTTTGAGCTAACCACAGTCAGATCGCCAAGGCCTGAGCAGCTTGGGGGCTCCAAAAGATTAGCAAAATTCTGCAGGTCCTGGAAATGTGAAACAAAACCAGAAAATGCCGGAAATACTCAGTTAACCAGCCTGCATCTGTGGAGAGGACAGATTCATTCGTGTGTTAGCTATGCACCCTCAGTTAGAATGGGAAGAAATTGTGGAAGAATTACACTTAAAAAGGAACAGAACCAGGGAAAGGGGAGACGTCATTCTCTCCCTCTGTCTTGCGCACATGCTCACTCATAAAATGGAGACCAAGGAACGGTTAGGATGATGATGTGAGAAATGCTGATACCATGCTGCCATTTCATTGTTTGCTGTTCTCTACTAAAGTACTTTCCAGGTCCTCTATATGTCTCGCCTGCCTCCCCTGTGCTTTATTTTAGTTTTTTTTTCAATGCTGCTCGTAATTCACAGCTGCAGCTTCACTTACCTTTGGAGAGAACACAGTCCAGTCCTCCTCACTTTCTTCCTGCTTTTTAATTTCTTGCAGCAAATTGAAAGAATTCTGAAGAAGGCATCAAAAACTCACAAGCAGAGTGTGGAGGTAAGGTGTTAATCTTCTTTGGCTTAAATGTAATATCTTATTGATATTTAAAATTTGTCAGAAACCTTATAAAGAGACAAAACTAATTCTGACTAACAATCTCCAACAAGAGGAGAATCCTTTCTGAATTTAGGAATGGGAAATTAAGCAGAGCAAATAAAAGAAGTAAGGATGGAGGAGCATCTAGATAATAATAATCACAGCGGTAAAAGGGTTAAAATACTAATAACGGGCTAAGTAGCCTATCCCTGTGCTGTAACAGTTCTAGGGAGGGAAAAGACCTAAATAATACATCGAAAAAAGCTAACTTTGAGGGAAGAATAAACTAGAAAATAAATCAACAGAGAGAACCGCAGTCGGAGATATTAGAAAGATAATGGTGCTCGGGGGGAAATAATTCCACTAAAAAATACACACCAAGAATGAATCAAGAGACGTTCAGAGCTGAAATTAAAGGAAGAAAGCATGAATTGCAGAAAACTGGCATGTAGGTACGGCAAATAATCAGGAAGGCAAATTTTGGCATTTATTGCTAAAGGAATGGAATATAAAAGTAGGGAAGTGTTGCTGCTACTGTACAAAGCATTTGTGAGACCGGACTTAGAACGTTGTGCACAGTTTTGGTCCCCTTATTTGAGGAGGGATGTAGTGGCATTGGAGGTGGTTCAGAGGAGGTTCACTAAATTGATTCCAGAGATGAGGGGTTTGTCTTATGAAGAGAGATTGGACAGTTTAGGCCAATACTCCCTGGAGTTCAGAAGAATGAGAGGGGATCTAATAGAGGTGTACAAGATGATGAGGGGGATTGACAAAGTAGACGTGGAGAGGGTATTTCCTCTTATAGAGCAATCCGTAACAAGTGGTCATAGTTTTAGGATAAGGGGGAGCAGATTTAAAACAGAGATGAGGAGAACTTAACTCTCTCAAAGGGTCTGTGGAATTTGCTACCCCAGAACATGGTGGATACCGGGACATTGAGTAAATTTAAGGAAGAGGCGGACAGATTTTTAATTAGTAAGGGTTTGAAGGGCTGTGGGGAATGGGCAGGAAAGTGAAGTTGGGGCTGAGATGAGATCAGCCATGATCGTATTGCAGAGAGGAGCAGGCTTGAGGGGCTGAATTACCCACTCCTGCTCCTAGTTCTGATGAAGAGAACGACACTAATTCTATAGACGATAAAGAAAAGGATGACAAACAATGAAGAGGCTAGACTAGAAATAAAAATGAGAAAAGTAAGGAGGAACTATAAAATTAAATGAAGCTATACAAAAAGGAAATAGAAAAATATTCCACAGACATATTAGTTAATGAAACATCAGGATTAGATGTGTCACAATCCATGAGAGAAGACATTAAAACGGCAGAAAATTTGAGTAATTGCTTTGGTGTTTACCAGTGGACCTGGCATTAGAAGAAGAGATTACAGAAGACAAAGATATTTAAGATAGAAAGGAGGGAGATGGATGATAAATTGATCAGATTTAAGAGGAGGCCTGTGGAGATCATAATGTAGTTGGGCCGAATGGCCTGTTTCTGTGCTGTATACCGTTTGTGTTCTTACTCAGTGTTGCTGCTGGATCTCTGTGCAGTTTGTTGCAGTGTCTGATTTCTACCCTTGGGTGGCACTGTGCATCCCACTGTCTGCAAATAGCTACAGCCAAACCTTGATCACTGGGTGGTTACAGCCCCACACTGTGTTGTGGTTGCGATAGTACACCTCAGAACTCTCCCACATTATCCAGTACAGTGACTGGCACATGGAGCTAAATCAAACACCCGGCTGCATTCTCCCGTCAGCCACAAGGAACTAAACAATGAACATAAAGACAGACAGGAAATGATCTTTCAGGGATGTGACCATCGACCTACCCCTCCCCCACGCAGTTTTCCAAAGAGAGAGAAACAGCCGCTGTCTGTTAAACCCGTGGGAAATACAGAGTCTGTCAGAGAATTGAACATTTTGGGTGTATTTTTCATCAAAACATTCACCCACAACACCTGTGACTTTGGGAAGTTGCCTGTGTAAGGGGCTGGTTTATACACAATGCCTCCCAGTGTCAGGATGATATTGTGAGGTGACTGAACTTCAGCCTTTCAGTCTCTGATTCATATTTCTGAGAAACTAGTTTGAGAACTAAATGGCACATGGAGCATTTTTGAATTGGCTAGTTTTTAAAAAAAATCTTGAAATATGGCAGTCGCTGACAAGGCCCTAATCTATTGCCCATTCCTAATTGCCCTAGTTAAGGTGCTGATTGGCCATTTTATGGAACTGAAGCTCGGTGGCACAGTGGTTAGCACTGCTGCCCACAGCGTCAGGGACCCGGGTTTGATTCCGGCCTTGACTGTGTGGAGTTTGCACTTTCTCCCCGTGTCTGCGTGGGTTTCCTCTGGGTGCTCCGGTTTCCTCCTACAGTCCAAAGATGTGCGGGTTAGGTGCTAAATTGTCCCTTAGTGTCCAAAACTGTGTAGGTTGGGTGGATTAGCCATAGTAAATGAGCAGGGTTACAGGGATAGGCAGTGTAAATGAGCAGGGTTACAGGGATAGGGCAGGGGACTGGGCCTGAGTAACATGTACTTTTGGAGAGTTTATATAGAATCATAGAAACCCTACAGTGCAGAGAGAGGCCATTTGGCCCATCCAGTCTGCACCGACCACAATCCCACCCAGGCCCTACTCCCATATCCCTACATATTTTACCCGCTAATCCCTCTAATCTACGCATCTCCGGACACTAAGGGGCAATTTTAGCATGGCCAATCAACCTAACCCGCACATCTTTGGACTCTCAAACAGGCACATTTCCACTTCATCTGACAAAGGAGCAGCGCTCCGAAAGCTAATGGTATTTGCTACCAAATAAACCTGTTGGACTTTAACCTGGTGTTGTTAAAACTCTTACTGTGTTCACCCCAGTCCAACGCCAGCATCTCCACTTCATGACATCTATGCAGTGTGCATATTTAGCACCGTGTCTACACTGTAGTTTGTGTTAAGCTGCTACTGTGAATGAAAATGAGCTGCAGTGGTGTCACCCAGCCCAGGGGGACCTGGAGAAATCTGTGTCCCAAGTATCTAATAAAGATGAGGAGAGAATGTGTTGTTTTGAATGAAGAGGAGTGTGTGCTGTTGTAGATTAATAAAGTGACCTTCAAGAGCTTTGGGTCTAGATGAACCAGTCCAGATAAGAGCTCTGGGTCTGGGTGAACCAGTCCAGATGAGAGTTTGCACTGTCTGCTGCTCCAAGAGACCCTCGTGCTCCAAGTACGCCCAAACTTTACTCCATTCCCAGTCACGGGCTGGTGCACAAGGTACTAAATTGTGAGTGCAGCTCTGTCATGAACAATGTGACCTTGGACAAAGGTTTGGCACGTGGCAATTTCAGAGGCATCTTTCTGAAGAAGGCTAGGCATTCTGTATGTAGTGCCAGCAGTGTTCCATCAGTACTGACATCGCTTTTCTCACTGTACCTGAGTCTCCACACAAGCACAGCCAGACTTTGAGGTTGGTCCCTTTGGACACTGGATAGTTTGTTACCCAGAACGCTGACGTGCAACTTTTCTTTGCTTTCCCTGCAGGAGTTTAACCGACACCTGGATACGCTGACAGAACATTACGACATTCCCAAAGTCAGCTGGACTAAATGAGGAGATGGAGGAAGCTTTTGTACATCGTTTTGTTGGGAATTTTACTTTTATTTTCTGTATTCTTTGCGCCTGCAGTAAATTAAGATAGACTTGATCTCTCTCTGTGAGGAAAATGCCTGAGGGCTGCTGCTGAATCTGTCGACATTTTGTACCAGTTAATGACTATCTTTTCTCTGGTTAACTGGTTCTTGCCTGTTCCCTGAACTAGAAAAGTTTAGTGATGTCAGCTATGCAAAACCAATCGCTGATCATCTCTCTTCACGCGAGTGAGATATTTGCCTGGGAATGATGAGTGGAATAGGCAGAGTTACTTTGTTTATCTCTAACATGTGCATAATTGTAGATCTTTTTCCAGACATGTATCACAACATTGAGACATGAGGCTAGCCAGCCTGCTGGTCCTTGCAGAAGTGTCAGGCACAATATTTAACACAACATCCAAGAGACCCTCTTGTGGGGTGGCACGGTGACACAGTGGTTCGTGCTACTGCCTCACAGAGCCAGGGGCCGAGGTTCAATTCTGGCCTCGGGTCGCTGTCTGTGTGGAATTTGCACGTTCTCCCCGTGTCTGCGTGGGTTTCCTCCGGGTGCTCTGGTTTCCTCCCACAGTGCAAAGATGTGCGGGGTTAGGTTGATTGGCCATGCTAAATTGACCCTAGTGTCAGGGGATTAGCAGGGTAAATATGTGGGGTTACGGGAATAGGGCCAGGGTGTGATTGTGATTGGTGCAGACTTGATGGGCCAAATGGCCACCTTCTGCACTGTAGGGATTCTATGATATCCATCTGTGCATAGCCAACAGCTGAATTTATTTGTGATTCCACATGAGGTTTTGCAAAGGAGCATGCTTGATGTACTTTCTATTATTGGGAGTGGAGTCTGACCAAATGAGTTTCGGAGTACCATCACAAGCATGTAAGTTATACCAACCAGAACGTGGAGGAATCTAAAAGCCTCTTTGTATATTAGTCAAATGCAGATTTGATCTTTCTGTACTCGGGAGTGGAAACTTCAAGCCACAATATTGATACGTACAGCCAGTTGAGTTGAGCTCTTGTCCTGTGTCTGAGCCAGGTTAGCCGTCATACCCTGCTGGCTGTGACTTCTTCATTGCCACCTTCCTTCTGTTGGTTGAGACTTGCATAAGGCAAAATAAAATCTTTGAATACACCCCACTGCAGAAATATTTGTGCTTTATTCAAAACACTGAATGCAACCTAGGACTAAATTTTGCACACACAGCCATCACTTGACAATCTCTGGTATCTCGCTCTTTATAACTCATTGTTGAGGTTGGGTGAGGATTGGTTCGTCACGATCAAAATAGGAATGCAAATGTTAGAATGGAACGGGAGGGAAATTGCAAATATCTGTGACTGATGCTCTGAAAATCCAGAATCCTGGTGTGAGGTGTGTGTTTCTCAAAGCTCTTCAAGCAGTAAATCCTTCCCGCTGGCAGCCCTACATTAACTGGAGGGGGTACATGTTCATAGCTCCTTGAAACTGGAGTCACAGGTGGACAGAGTGGTGAAGAAGGCATTCGGCATGCTTGGTTTCATCAGTCAGAACATTGAATACAGGAGTTGGGACGTCTTGTTGAAGTTGTACAAGACATTGGTAAGGCCACACTTGGAATACTGTGTGCAATTCTGGTCACCCTATTATAGAAAGGATATTATTAAACTAGAAAGACTGCAGAAAAGATTTACTAGGATGCTACTGGGACTTGATGGATTGAGTTATAAGGTGAGGCTGAATAGATTGGGACTTTTTCTCTGAAGCGTAGGAGGCTGAGGGGTGATCTTATAGAGGTCTATAAAATAACGAGGGGCATAGACAAGGTAGATAGTCAATATCTTTTCCCAAAGGTAGGGGAGTCTAAAACTCGGGGACATAGGTTTAAGGTGAGAGGGGAGAGATACAAAAGGGTCCAGAGGGGCAATTTTTTCACAGAGGGTGGTGAGTGTCTGGAACAAGGTAGCAGTAGAGGCGGGTACAATTTTATCTTTTAAAAAGCATTTAGATAGTTACATGGGTATAGAGGGATATGGGCTAAATGTGGGCAATTGGGATTAGTTTTGGGGTTTAAAAAAAAAGGATGGCATGGACAAGTTGGGCCGAAGGGCCTGTTTCCATGCTGTAAACCTCTATAACTCAATGAACCTGTGCTGATAAACTAACACACTAGCTGAAATTGAGTTTGGAGCAAATTCTGCCCATAACCAGCAAAAGAAAGAACTTGCTTTCACCTAACCTTTGCAATCAGCTATCATGCAGGCAAATATAGAAGCCAATTTGTGGAGGGCCAGTACCCACAAGATGTCATGAGATAAATGACTCGGTCATCCTTCCTTGACGCTGGTTGAGGAATAAATGTTGGACGGTACATGGGGGAGATCTGTCCTTTGAATAGCACCATTCAGTATTTATGTCTACTAGGAAAATTGATCATTAATTTAAAGTCTCATCCCAAAGCTGGCACTAGTCCCTCAGCCTCCCATCCATTGACTGTCTACACTTCCCGCTACCTCGGCAAAGCAGCCAACATAATTAAGGACCCCACGCACCCCGGCCATTTTCTCTTCTACCACCTTCTATCGGGAAAAAGATACACTAGAGTTTGAGATTACGTACCAACTGACTCCAGAATAGCTTCTTCCCTGCTGCCATCAGACTTTCGAATGGACCTACCTCATATTGATCTTTCTCTACACCCTAGCTGTGAGTGTAACACTACATTCTGCACTCTCTATGTGTGCTTCAGTATGCTTTGTCTGTTTCGCGCGCAAGAAACAATACTTTTCACTGTATACTAATACATGCAATAATAAATCAGTACGGCACTAAAGCGTCAGCTGAGATTTTATACTCAAGTCACAGTAGGGTTTGAACTCTTCTGATTCTGAGGCAGAAATGTGGTCAGTGAGCTAGGCTGGTTCTCTGGCTATCAGAACCACAGTAATACCCCATGTCCATTAATACTGCACAAAAGTACAATGACATTTCTCCAAACATTTGTCCGAAGGTGCTAACAAATTAAATATGATTTATGTCCAGCTTAAAGGGGCTCCAGAGTCTGGAAGCACTTTTGATTTGCATCAATTCTATCTCCTACCCTTAGAAAAGGAAATAAACCTGGACATGGATCTTTTCACAATGTTGGCCAAGTTTATCACTGCAATGGACATCTGGGAGCAGAGCTCATCTCAAAATGCTTTTCAGCCAATGGCAACCTTTGATGTGTTGTCAGTGTTGTAATGTGGGAAAACGCAGCAGTCACAGGAAGGCCTTGGCTTTGTGGAGCTATCGCTAGAATTAATCCAGAAACTCAGATAATGTCCTGGGGACCCAGGTTCGAAGCCCATCATGGCAGATGATGGAATTTGAGTTCAATAAAAAATAATCTGGAATTAAGAATCTACTGATGTCAATTCTCGGAAAAACCCATCTGGTTCACTAATGTCCTTTAGGGAAGGAAATCTGCCGTCCTTACCTGGTCTGGCCCACATGTGACTCCAGAGCCACAGCAATGTGGTTGACTCTCAACTGTCCTCCAAGGGCAACTAGGGATGGGCAATAAATGCTGGCCCAGCCAGCGACGCCCATGTTTCAAGAATGAATTTTTAAGAAGCTGTGCACAGCAAGCTCCCGCAGTGAGATAAATGGCAAAAGTTTTCTGTTTTTTATTTATGTTGGTTCAGAAATAAATGTTGCTCAGGACATCAGAAGGATTTTCTTTTATAGTATGGAATATTTAATGTCCACCTGAGGGGTCAAAATGTTTCATCCATAAGGTATGAAATTGCTGGGCCTCTGACGGAAATCTTTGTCGCTTCTTTGGACACGGGTGAGGTCCCTGAGGATTGGAGGATAGCGAATGTGGTCCCGTTGTTTAAGAAGGGTAGCAGGGATAACCCAGGAAATTATAGGTCGGTGAGCTTGACGTCCGTGGTAGGGAAGTTGTTGGAGAGGATTCTTAGAGACAGGATGTATGTGCATTTAGAACGGAACAATCTCATTAGTGACAGACAGCATGGTTTTGTAAGAGGGAGGTCGTGCCTTACAAATTTGGTGGAGTTTTTTGAGGAAGTGACAAAAATGGTTGATGAAGGAAGGGCCGTGGATGTCGTCTATATGGATTTCAGTAAGGCATTTGACAAAGTCCCACATGGCAGGTTGGTTAAGAAGGTTAAGGCTCATGGGATACAAGAAGAAGTGGCTAGATGGGTGGAGAACTGGCTTGGCCATAGGAGACAGAGGGTAGTGGTCGAAGGGTCTTTTTCCGGCTGGAGGTCTGTGACCAGTAGTGTTCCGCAGGGCTCTGTACTGGGACCTCTGCTATTTGTGATATATATAAATGATTTGGAAGAAGGTGTAACTGGTGTAATCAGCAAGTTTGCGGATGACACGAAGATGGCTGGACTTGCGGATAGCGAAGAGCATTGTCGGGCAATACAGCAGGATATAAATAGGCTGGAAAATTGGGCGGAGAGGTGACAGATGGAGTTTAATCCGGATAAATGCGAAGTGATGCATTTTGGAAGAAATAATGTAGGGAGGAGTTATACAATAAATGGCAGAGTCATCAGGAGTATAGAAACACAGAGGGACCTAGGTGTGCAAGTCCACAAATCCTTGAAGGTGGCAACACAGGTGGAGAAGGTGGTGAAGAAGGCATATGGTATGCTTGCCTTTATAGGACGGGGTAGAGAGTATAAAAGCTGGAGTCTGATGATGCAGCTGTATAGAACGCTGGTTAGGCCACATTTGGAGTACTGCGTCCAGTTCTGGTCGCCGCACTACCAGAAGGACGTGGAGGCGTTAGAGAGAGTGCAGAGAAGGTTTACCAGGATGTTGCCTGGTATGGAGGGTCTTAGCTATGAGGAGAGATTGGGTAGACTGGGGTTGTTCTCCTTGGAAAGATGGAGAATGAGGGGAGATCTAATAGAGGTGTACAAGATTATGAAGGGTATAGATAGGGTGAACAGTGGGAAGCTTTTTCCCAGGTCGGAGGTGACGATCACGAGAGGTCACGGGCTCAAGGTGAGAGGGGCGAAGTATAACTCAGATATCAGGGGCCTGGAATGCGCTGCCAAGTAGGGTGGTGGAGGCAGGCACGCTGACATCGTTTAAGACTTACCTGGATAGTCACATGAGCAGCCTGGGAATGGAGGGATACAAACAATTGGTCTAGTTGGACCAAGGAGCGGCACAGGCTTGGAGGGCCGAAGGGCCTGTTTCCTGTGCTGTACTGTTCTTTGTTCTTTGTAGCACCACTAACAATGCAGTTCTCCTTCAGTGCTGTACTGTGGTGTCGACTGATTATGAGCTGAAGAGCCTGGAGTGAGACTGGAATGCACAACATTCTGATGCTCAGTTGATAAAACTATCAGGAGACAAGATCACCCTGGTGTCACCTTGTGGTAAACCACTGTTAAGCTTATTGCCTGTGTGTGTGTGACATGCCTGGACATGCCCCTGCCGGCCCTGCCTGAGACTCCTTCCCCCCCCCCCCCCCTGGTCTAGGTATAAAGGTGACTGCTCTCCATCCCCCTGCCTCAGTCTCTGGACCAGTTCATCAGCATGGGTGTGCTCCAAGTCGTGTGCGAATAAAAGCCTATTTGTTCTTGCATACAAACTAGTCTTTGCTTGATTGATAGTGCATCATACCTACTGTGAGGAGTCCTAAGCAGCAATGCTGCACTATCTGAGGTACTGTCTTAGGATGAGCTGTCAAACAGCTTTTCCTCGAGGGTGGAAGTGAAAGATCCCACAGTGCTATTCAAAGCAGGGAAGTTCTCCAGTGACTGTTGTTGTATATTTGAGTTGTTGTGTTGTTGCATGGCTACTTTAAGAGTGCAATCCTGCGATCACACCATGACATCATCGGGTATTTCTTTATTTTATTTATTAGTGTCAGAAGTAGGCTTAAAATTAACACTGCAATGAAGTTACTGTGAAAATCCCTTAGTCGCCACACTCCGGCGCCTGTTTGGATACACTGAAGGGAGAATTTAGCATGGACAATGCACCTAACCAGCACATCTTTGGGACTGTGGGAGGAAACCGGAGCACCTGGAGGAAACCCACACTGACACGGGGAGAACATGTAAACTCCACACAGACGGTGACCCAAGCCGGGAATCGAACCTGGGTCCCTGGAGCTGTGAGGCAGCAGTGCTAAGCACTATGCCACCATGCCATGCCAGGCTCTGCCTTAGTTAAGATCCAGCCAGTGTGCAGTGAACAGCTCTTAATAAACCTATTTGTTTTCTATAAGACCCCTGCGTATCAACTCTGCATTCTTTTTATCAACACCTAAAGCAGCACAAACAGCAGCTGTGTTTTCCTATGTCGCGATCCAAAAGCCTGAGTGGAGTTAAGGCCACAACCAAATCGGCCATGTTCTAATTGAATGCTGGAGCAGGTTCAAGGGGCTGAATGGCCTCCTCCTGCTCCTATCTCTCTTGTTCTTATGATGTGCTGACAACTTTGACTGGAGAATCGAAGATGTGGAGATGCCGGCGTTGGACTGGAGAATCTAAGACCAGGGATCACAGTCTCAGAATAAGGAGTCAGCCATTTGGTGCTGAAATGAGGACAATCGAAGGTTCAGAAGGTTGTAAATCTGCCGCAAAGCACTGTGGACGTTCCGTCATTGAGTATATTCAAAACACGGAGGAGAAGATTTCTGGGCCCTGAAGAAATTGAGGGAATTAAAGATAATACAGGAAAGTGAATTGAGCTATGAGTTCAGCCATGATACTGAGAGGGCAGAACAGGCTCGGAGGGTTAAACAGCCTAGTCACCTGGCTGTGACACCAATAGAAACCACATCAGAGACCGGAGCTCCCCAATTCCTGGTCTGAAGTAAGTCTGTCATTTTTACTTCAGTAAATAATGAATCCTTGTTTAGAATCATAGAATCATCGAAACCCTACAGTGCAGAAAGAGGCCATTTGGCCCATCGAGTCTGCACCGACCACAATCCAACCCAGGCCCTACCCCAATATCCCTACATATTTACTCGCTAACCCCTCTAACCTACGCATCTCAGGACACTAAGGGGCAATTTTAGCATGGTCAATCAACCTAACCCACATATCTTTGGACTGTGGGAGGAAACCAGAGCACCCAGAGAATACCCACGCAGACACGAGGAGAATGTGCAAACTCCACACAGACAGTGACCCAAGCCGAGAATCGAACCCTTGTCCCTGGCGTTGTGAGGCAGCAGTGCTAACCACCGTGCCACCATGTTAATCCAGTCCAACCAGAGCATAGATAGAGGTAGCCCATTTCTGTTATTCATCACGCAGGATGCGGTTGGGAGCAGGTGCTCGAATTGAAGAGACCAAGTTTCCAAGTTTTTGAGGATTTAAATGAAGTTGGAAGATTTCCCCAGCCTTGGATAATTCACCATTTAAGTCACTTCAAGGAGTTTAATTGAACAAAACCGCTCAGTTGCATCTCATAATGCCTATATCGTCTCGTCAGCGACTCAACATCCCATTAATCTGACCTGTGATAGCATTTAGTGAAGCAATTAAGATGGAAGTGGGAAGTTTGCAAGTAAAATGTAAGCAGATTTGTAACTGGGCTTTGGCAAGGGATCTATTTGCTGTTATAATTTAAAGGGTGATGCCAGGTCAGGGGTTTGAAATACTTTGCTCACTGAAATTTGAGTGAGACTGATGTTTGGCTCAAGGATTTGAAGGTTTCTTCAAACAAGGGGATCTGTGCTGTGGAATTTAATTTCCATCTGGAATGTTCTGGATTCTGAAGTGGCCACGCCTGCCACCATCTAGCCAATCGCCCTGAGCCAGATTATCCACATGATATGTAAAACCTTTTACTGAGCTCAGGAGGAATTTAACTTGAATCCTGAGTCTGCAGAAGCAGGTTGTTTTTCTTGAACATGGCTTGAGGCTGCCTGAGGTGGATCCGCAAGGATCCGATGGCACCACGACAAAGAGTAGCAGGGAAGTTCTCCCAGTTCTTCTCCACAGCACAGATGGAGGCCATTTGGCCCACCATGTCGATGCCGGCCCTCTGCAAGAGCAATTCCCTCATGCCACTCCCCCACCTTTTCCCAGTGACCCCCGAACATTTTCTCTTTTTAGACATGCTCCAATTCCCCTTTTGGATGCTTCCACTGAATATGTGGCCAAAATTCAATCTTCAATTTAAGTTTATTTATTAGTGTCACAAGTAGGTTTACATTAACACTGCAATGAAGTTACTGTGAAAATCCCCTAGTCGCCACACTCCAACGCCTGTTTGGGCACACTGAGGGAGAATTTAGCATGGCCAATGCACCTAACCAGCACATCTTTCAGGAAACCGGAGCACCTGGAGGAAACCCACACAGACACAGGGAGAACATGCAGACACCCCACAGACAGTGACCCAAGCCGGGAATTGAACCCAGACCCCTGGCGCTGTGAGGCAGCAGTGCTAACCACTGTGCCTCAACACTACCGGAATCTGGTCAGTTATTTATTTGGCATTAGTGAGATTACAAATTGCCTACCATATATAAGAACAGTGACACCGCTTCAAATGTAATGTGTTGCTGTGAAGTGTTTTGGGACATTCTAATAATGGGAAATGCAGTTGTCATGATGGTGGAGAAAGACCCCAACTTATGTATGGACATACTGAACTTTTAAATAAGGGCTGTGTTTTTAAATATGGACATACAAACTATTGATGGCTGACGATATAGATGTAAAGTCACCATAGTCCCAGATAACCATCAACAGTAACTGGTGGCAATTTAACCTGAGGGTCACCACATCTCAGACGAGGGGCAAGTTGAGAAGGCGGGGCCTTCATGAATAACCTCAGCCGGTACGGGAAATGAACACAGGCTATTGGCATTGCTCCGCATCACTAACCAGCTGTCCAGCCAACTGAGCTAAACCGACTCCCATGGAGATGTAGTCACTGATAGAATCACTGGTAGGTGATACTAATGATGTGGAGATGCTGGCGTTGGACTGGGGTAAGCACAGTAAGAAGTCTCACAACACCAGGTTAAAGTCCAACAGGGTTATTTGGTAGCACGAGCTTTCGAAGCACTGCCCCTTCATCAGGTGACTCAGTCAAAGACTGATTTGGTTTTCTTTTCTTACTTTTGGACTAATTCTCATTTCTGATGTGTGTGAATGGAAATGAATGGGCTTCATCATTTACTAGCCAATAAACTCACTCTCTCTTTAACATTAGGCAGTCAGGTTAAATCGGCTCCTTTTAAAACATAAAAATGGGGGCTGGGAAAGGGTAAGGAATCCTTTTCAAATTCATCTTCTTGTGGCAAAGGAGGGGTTGAATAAAAGAAAGGAAGCCAGTTCATCTCATCCCCCCCCACCTCTCCCCCCCCCGCCCCCCTCCAGATAACAAATCTGGAAAACCTCACCTGGGAACTGATTGTAACACATTAAAGAAATTCCTCTACTTCCAAATGTGTCAATTGCCTGCTTTTCTTCCCCCTCACATGACCAGTTCTGCCAGAGTCATGAGGCTGAAACCTCAAGGAGATACACTGGCTGATGGTCCGTCCCAACTCCGGGCACTGTTGCGGACAGGAGGGATCATTTTAACAGCGCTGATCTCGCCACACATCTGCAAATGGAAAGGAGGTTCTGATTTCCCTCTCTTGGCGGTGCCACAATTTCTCCAATCCCTCAGTTTTGGAGCGATCCAATTTTGATTTACAAATCCACAGCAAATTCAAGAAAGGGTAAAATCAGAGGATTAGTCTGTGCTACACACACCCGAAAAAATGTGGGAGTGGGGTGTCAGTGTGTCGCCCCTGGTACATTCATACAATGAAAGAGATACAAAACAAAGACCACAGAGAAGATAAGAATGATTGTTTCGTGTGCGTCCAGAATCAACGTTCAATGGTGTGTCCTTTCAGAATCAGCAGGTTGGGAACATATGGATGAGCTAGTCTTGGAGGCACTAGTACAGGCGTTCCAGTAGAAACAGTCTAGATGGGGGTTAGTGATTTTAAACCTGGATAGAGCTCCGGGTTTTCTCTTGCTTAGTTGATGGAGGATGGCACTCGGAGCTTTTCAGCTCCACAAGTCAATGTTACAGCTTTTATATGGAGGATGTATATTGCTTTGTCGGGATTCTTATTAATGTTTCAAACGTTAATAAGTTTGAAAGAGGTTTCAGCCATTTATTCTCGCAGGCTGATTGTCTCCATTGGCCAGGGCCTGGACTTAGGAACCGTGGCGGCACGGTAGCGCAGTGGTTAGCACTGCTGCTTCACAGCTCCAGGGTCCCGGGTTCGATTCCCGGCTCGGGTCACTGTCTGTGTGGAGTTTGCACATTCTCCTCGTGTCTGCGTGGGTTTCCTCCGGGTGCTCCGGTTTCCTCCCACAGTCCAAAGATGTGCGGGTTAGGTTGATTGGCCAGGTTAAAAATTGCCCCTTAGAATCCTAAGATGCGTAGGTTAGAGGGATTAGCGGGTAAATATGTGGGGGTAGGGCCTGGGTGGGATTGTGGTCGGTGCAGACTCGATGGGCCGAATGGCCTCCTTCTGCACTGTAAGGTTTCTATGATTTCTATGATAGAATACAATCCATAAAATCCCAACAGTGCAGAAGGAGGCCGATCAGCCCATAGAGTCTGCACCGACTCTCTGAAAGAGCCTCTTACCCAGGCCCACCCCACCGCCCTGTCTCTGTGACCCAATGCATTTTACTATGGTTAATAGATCTTAGTACCTAACCTATAGATCTTTAGACTGTGGGAGCGCCCAGAGGAAACCCACGCAGACATAGGGAAAATGTGCAAACTCCACGGTTTGGAGACAGTGGCCCAAGGCCGGAATTGAACCTGTGAGTGCTAACCATCGTGCCACCATGCTGCCCCTTGTAAACATAAATGAAAGGAAGGAATGCAAATGTATTTTGATCTCTGCAGTCACAAGGTCATTAGCACATAGTGGGATGACAGCTGGTTGGAATGCCAGGAAGTTCCTTTTGTTTGAGTCACGTCATTTTAAAGCCTTTGTCCAGTTTTTAAAAAAAATAATAAATTAACATGGAGGATGTATTTATACAAAATATGGAGTGAGATCTTAGCTCTGGGACAATAGCCAAGCTGCTGCCCAGCCCCTGGTCAGCTCAGAGGAACTTTAAATGTTCCAATTTATGTGGCTCAGCACAATTGCATACCAAGCCAGCAAGCTATTCAGCCTTTAAGTGGAGGCAGCTCTGCTAATAATGTCAGATGACCATTAACATCATCCGTAGCTGGTTTTGAGGAACAGAAGGTTGGCATGGGGTGGTAAAGAAGTCTGACTTTTCCCACGAGCATTTGCAAATAACCTGCACCGTGGGCAGCACGGTGGCACAGTGGTTAGCACTGCTCCCTCACAATGCCAGGGAACTGGTTTCAATTCCACCCTTGGGTCACTGTCTGTGTGGAGTTTGCACATTCTCCCCGTGTCTTGTGGGTTTCCTCCGGGTGCTCTGGTTTCCTCCCACACTCCAAAGATATGCGGGTTAGGAGGATTGGCAATTCTAAATTGCCCCTTAGTGTCAGTGAGATTGGCAGGCAAAATACCTGAGGTTACGGGGATAGGGCCTGGGTGGGATTGTTGTCGGTGCAGGCTCGATGGGCTGAATGGCCTCTTTCAGCACTGTCGGGGTTCTATGATAGGTTGTTGAGCAGGTTTGGATTGTGTCTGCTGGAACTGCTGGCGTGTGACAACCTTTCTTTACCTCACCTGACTAAAAAGTCCTTCTATTCCTTTTGTCCCTCATGTACCTATCTAGCCTCTGCTTACATGCTATTGGTCTCATGGCTGATGTGCTCCTCATCCCCATTTTCCTGCCTTCCCCCCATAACCCTTCAACCCATTACCAATTAAAAATCTGTCTAACTCCTCCTTAAATTTACTCACTGTCCCAGCATGCACCGCACTTTGGGGAGTGAATTCCACAGATTCACAACCCTTTGGGAGAAGTAGTTTCTCCTCAATTTGGTTTTAAATTTGCTACCCCTTATCCTAAGACTATGACCTCTCGTCCTAGAATGCCCCAAACCTCCTCATTCTTCTAGAGGAAGCATCCGCTCCATGTCTACTTTATCCATATCTTTTATCATCTTGTATCCCTCAATTTGATCTCTCCTCATTCTTCTAAATTCCAGAGAGTATCGACCTAAACTGTTCAATCTCTCTTCAGACGACAAACCCCTCATCCCTGGAATCAATCTAGTGAACCTCCTCTGAACTGCCTCCAATCCACTACATCTTTCCTCAAATACGGGGACCAAAACTGTGCCCAATACTCCAGGTGCAGTCTCACCAATGCCTTGTGTAGTTGCAACAATACTTCCTTATCTGTATATTCTATTCCTTTAGTTATAAATGCCAACATTCCATTTGCTTTCTTTATTATCGGCTGTACCTGCATGCTAGTTTTCTGTGACTCATGAACGAGGACACCCAGATCCCTCTGCATCAGAGCTCCCCAAAGTATCTCCCCATTTAGAAAATAAGTCGCCTTCCCATTTTACCGACGAAAATGCCTGCTCTCACACTTGTCCACGTTAAACTCCATCTGCCACATTTTGGCCGACTCTCCTAACCTGTCTATATCCATTTGTAAGGTTCTTATTTCCTCATTACAACTTACTGTCCCACCTATTTGTATGTCATCTGCAAATCTGACTATAGAGCCTTCTATCCCTGTATCCAAGTCGTTAATATAGATTGTAAATAGCTGGGGCCCAAGGACCAAACCCTGTGGCACCCCCACTAGTTACTTCTTGTCATCCAGAAAAAAAACTCATTTATCGCGGCTTTCTGTCTTCTATTCATCAGCCAGTCACCAATCCAAGCTAATAAATTACCCCTAATCCCATGTGATTTAAACTTGTGAATTAACCTTTTGCGTGGCACCTTATCAAACACCTTCAGGAAGTCCAGATATACTACATCTACAGGATCCCCATTACCCACTTTGCTTGTTGCACTTTCGAAGAACTCAAGCAAATTAGTCAAACATGATTTGCTTTCATAAAATCATGCTGACTCTGATGGATAGTGTTTTAACTTTCCAAATGTCCTGATAGAAACATAGAAAAACTACAGCACAAAAACAGGCCCTTCGGCCCCACAAGTTTTAGGCCTACCAATAACCTACCTTTTAGGCCTACCAATAACCCTCCATCCTATTAAGTCCCATGTACTCATCCAGGAGTCTCTTAAAAGACCCTATTGAGTTTGCCTCCACCACCACTGACGGCAGCCGATTCCACCTGCCCACCACCCTCTGTGTGAAAAACTTCCCCCTAACATTTCCCCTGTACCCATCCCCCAGCACCTTAAACCTGTGTCCTCTCGTAGCAGCCATTTCCACCCTGGGAAAAAGCCTCAGAGTCCACCCGATCTATGCCTCTCAACATCTTATATACCTCTATTAGGTCTCCTCTCATCCTACGTCTCTCCAAGGAGAAAAGACCAAGCTCCCTCAGCCTATCCTCATAAGGCATGCCACTCAATCCAAGCAACATCCTTGTAAATCTCCTCTGCACCCTTTCAATCTTTTCCACATCCTTCCTGTAATGAGGCGACCAGAACTGAGCACAGTACTCCAAGTGGGGTCTGACGAGGGTCTTATATAGCTGCATCATTATCCCCAGACTCCTAAACTCAATCCCTCAATTGATAAAGGCCAGCACACCATACGCCTTCTTAACCACCTCCTCCACCTGCAGGGCTGATTTTAGAGTCCTATGGACCCGGACCCCAAGGTCCTTCTGATCCTCTACAGTACTAAAAGTCTTTCCCTTTATATTGTACTCCTTCATCCCATTTGACCTGCCAAAATGGACCACTAAGCATTTATCTGGGTTGAAGCCCATCTGCCACTTGTCCGCCCAGTCTTGCATCCTATCTATGTCCCTCTGTAACTTCTGACATCCCTCCAGACTATCCACAACCCCACCAACCTTCGTGTCGTCGGCAAACTTATCAACCCATCCCTCCACTTCCTCATCCAGGTCATTTATGAAAATGACAAACAGCAAGGGTCCCAGAACAGATTCCTGGGGCACACCACTGGTGACCGACCTCCATTTAGAAAAAGACCCATCTATACCCACTCTCTGCCTCCTTTGCGCAAGGCAGTTCTGGATCCACAGGGCAGCAGCCCCTTGGATCCCATGCCCTCTCACTTTTTCGAGAAGCCTTGCATGGGGGACCTTATCGAACGCCTTGCTAAAATCCATATAAACCACATCTACTGCTTTCCCTTCGTCAATGTGTTTCGTCACATTTTCGAAGAACTCCACCAGGCTCATAAGGCACGATCTGCCTTGGACAAAGCCATATTGCTTCCTTGATAATTGATTCTAACAATTTCCCAAGAACAGATGTTAAACTAACTGGTCTGTAATTTCCCACATTTTGCCTCCCTCTCTTTTTGAATAAGAATAAGAATAACATTAGCATTTTTCCAATCCACTGGAACCTTTCCCATGATGTGGAGATGCCGGCGTTGGACTGGGGTAAACACAGTAAGAAGTTTAACAACACCAGGTTAAAGTAATAAACCTGTTGGACTTTAACCTGGTGTTGTTAAACTTCTTACGACCTTTCCCATGTCCAGGGAATTTTTGAATATTATAACCAATGGATCCACTATCTCCGCTGCCACTTCCTTTAATACCCTAGGATGTCGGCCATCAGGCCCGGGGGACCTGTCTGCCCTCAATCCCAATAGTTTGCTGAGTATCTTTTCCCTATTGATGTTGATTGTTCTAAGTTCTACCCTTTCTATTACCTCTGACTTGCCCGTTGCTATAGGAATGGTACTAGTGTCCTCCACCGTGAAAATTGAGGCAAAGTATTGATTTAGCATCTCTGTCATTCCCCACTATTGACTCTCCGGTTTCATCTTCCAAGGGACCAACATTCACCCGAGCGACTCTCTTCCCTTCCATACACTGATAGAAGCTTTTGCTGCTCTTTTTGATATTTTGTGCGTGTTTTCTTTTGTAATTTCCCTTAGCTCTTTTATTACCTTTTTATCCCTTTGTTTATGTTTGAAAGTTTCCCAATCTTCCAGCCTGCCACTGGCCTTTGCTATATGGTAAACCTTAGTTTCTGTCTTTATATTGTCCTTGACCTCCTTGTTTAGCCATGGATGTCTTTTTACCCCCTTTACCATCTTTCTTCCTCACTGGGATATATTTTAATTGTGAAGACTCGAGTATCTCCTTAAACAACTGCCATCCATTGCCATCCGCTGTCCGACCTTTCAGCCTTCCTGCCCACTCTACCCGGGCCAAGTCTGTCCGATGCCGATGTAATTTCCTTTGTTTAATTCCAGAACGCTAGTGTGGGACTCCACTTTCTCACCCCCAAACTGCATTTTGAATTCTATCACACTATGGTCACTGCTCCAGAGAGGATCCGTAACTATGAGGTCATCAGTTAATCCCTCCTCATTACACAATGCGGAAGTCAAGGACAGCATAAAAGCAAAAGAAAAATCAAACAAAGTGGCAAGGATTAGTGGGAAGCCAGAGGATTTGACATGTCAGCTACGACTCTCATCAACTCATACAGATGCACCATAGAAAGCATCCTTTCTGGTTGTATCACAGCTTGGTATGGCTCCTGCTCTCCCCAAGATCGCAAGAAACTACAAAAGGTCGTGAATGTAGCCCAATCCATCACGCAAACCAGACTCCCATCCATGAACTCTGTCTACATTTCTCGCTGCCTCGGAAAAGCAGCCAGCATAATTAAGGACCCCACGCACCCCAGACATTCTCTCTTCCACCTTCTTCCTTCGGGAAAAAGATATAAAAGTCTGAGGTCACGTACCAACCGACTCAAGAACAGCTTCTTCCCTGCTGCTGTCAGACGTTTGAATGGACTTATCTTGCATTAAGTTGATCTTTCTCTACACCCTAGCTATGACTGTAACATTATATTCTGCACTCTCTCGTTTCCTTTTTATGAACGGTATGTTTTGTCTGTATAACGCGCAAGAAACAATATTTTTCACTATATGTCAATACATGTGACAATAATAAATCAAATCAAATCAAATTAAATCAAATTGGGAAGCCTTTAAAAGCGAGCAGAGGACAGCTAAAAAAGCAATAAGGGGGGAGAAGATGAAATATGAGTGTAAGCCAGCTAGTAAAAGAAGATAGGAAGAGTTTTTTTCAATATATAAAAGATAAGAGAGAGACAAAAATAGCCATTGGACCACTGGAAAATGAGGCTGGAGAAGTAATAATAGGAAACAAAGCAATGGCAGAGGAACTGAATAGTTACTTTGCATCAGTCTTCACAGTGGAAGACACCAGTGGGATGCCGGAGCTCCAGGAGAATCAGGGGACAGAGGTGAGTGGTAGCGGCCATCACTTAAGGAGAAGGTTTTGGGGAAACTGAAAGGTCTGAAGGTGGATAAATCACCTGGACCGGATGGACTACACCCCAGGGTTCTAAACGAGATAGCTGAGGAAATTGTGGAGGCATTGGTGGTGATCTTTCAGGAATCACTGAAAGCAGGAAGGGTACCAGAGGCCTGGAAAGTAGCGAATGTAACACCAGTGTTTAAGAAGAGAGGGAGACAGCAGACTGGAAATTATAGGCTGGTTAGCCTGACTTCAGTCATTGGCAAGATTTAAGAGTCCATTATTAAAGATGAGATCGCAGAGTACTTGGAAGTGCATGATAAAGTAGGACTGAGTCAGCACGGCTTTGTCAAGGGGAGGTCATGTCTAACAAATCTGTTAGAGTTCTTTGAGGAGGTAACAAGGAAGTTAGATAAAGGAGAACCAGTGGACGTGATTTATTTAAGATTTCCAGAAGGCCTTTGACAAGGTGCCACATAGGAGACTGTTAAATAAGTTAAGTGCCAATGGTGTTAAGGGTAATATCCTAGCACTGGATAGAGGATTGGCTGATTAGCAGAAGGCAGAGAGTGGGGATAAAGGGGTCTTTTTCAGGATGGCAGCCGGTGACTAGTGGTGTGCCTCAGGGGTCAGTGCTGGGACCACAACTTTTCACAATATACATTAACAATTTGGAAGAAGAAACTGAAGGCACTGTTGCTAAGTTTGCAGATGATACAAAGATATGTAGAGGGACAGGTAGTATTGAGGAAGCAGGGGGGCTGCAGAAGGACTTGGACAGGTTAGGAGAGTGGGCAAAGAAGTGGCAGATGGAATACAATGTGGAAAAGTGTGAAGTTATGCACTTTGGAAGGAGGAATGGGGGCATAGACTATTTTTTAAATGGGAAAATGCTCAGGAAATCAGAAACACAAAGGGATTTAGGAGTCATTTTCAAGATTCTCTTAAGGTTAACGTGCAGTTAGGAAGGCAAATGCAAAGTAAGCATTCATGTCAAGAGGACTAGAATACAAGAGCAGGGATGTACTTCTGAGGCTGTATAAGGCTCTGGTCAGACCTCATTTGGAGTATTATGAGCAGTTTTGGGCCCCATATCTGAGGAAGGATGTGCTGGCCTTGGAAAGGGTCCAGAGGAGGTTCACAAGAATGATCCATGGAATGAAGAGCTTGTCGTATGAGGAACGGTTGAGGACTCTGGGTCTGTACTCGTTGGAGTTTAGAAGGATGAGGGGGGATCTTATTGAAACTTACAGGATATGGCAAGGCCTGGATAGAGTGGATGTGGAGAGGATGTTTCCACTAGTAGGAAAAACTAGAACCAGAGGGCGCAACCTCAGGCTAAAGGGACGATCCTTTAAAACAGAGATGAGGAGGAATTTCTTCAGCCAGAGAGTGTTGAATTTGTGGAACTCTTTGCTGCAGAAGGCTGTGGAGACCAGGTCATTGAGTGTCTTTAAGACAGAGATAGATAGGTTCTTGATTAATAAGGGGATCAGGGGTTATGGGGAAAAGGCAGGAGAATGGGAATGAGAAAAATATCAGCCATGATTGAATGGCGGAGCAGACTCGATGGGCCGAGTGGCCTAATTCTGCTCCTCTGTCTTATGGTCTTACAATATCAAATCCAGAGTAGCCTGTTCCAAGAAACAATCTCTAATACATTCAATTAACTCTGCCTCCAGGATACCCTTGCCAATTCGATTCTTCCAATCTATGTGCATATTAAAATCATGATGTGGAGATGCCGGTGTTGGACTGGGGTAAAAACAGTAAGAAGTCTCACAACACCAGGTTAAAGTCCAACAGGTTTATTTGGTAGCAAAAGCCACTAGCTTTCGGAGCGCTGCTCCTTCGTCAGGTGGGTGGGAGTTCTGTTCACAAACGGGGCATATAAAGACACAAACTCAATTTACAAAATAATGGTTGGAATGCGAGTCTTTACAGGTAATCAAGTCTTAAAGGTGCAGACAATGTGAGTGGAGAGAGCGTGAAACACAGGTTAGAGAGATGTGTATTGTCTCCATATAGGACAGTTAGTGAGATTTTGCAAACCCAGGCAAGTCGTGGGGGTTACAGATAGTGTGACATGAACCCAAGATCCCGGTTGAGGCCGTCTTCATGTGTGCGGAACTTGGCTATCAGTCTCTGCTCAGTGACTCTGCGCTGTCGTGTTTCGTGAAGGCCGCCTTGGAGAACGCTTACCCGAATATCAGAGGCCGAATGCCCGTGACCGCTGAAGTGTTCCCCAACAGGAAGAGAACAGTCTTGCCTGGTGATTGTCGAGCGGTGTTCATTCATCCGTTGTCGTAGCGTCTGCATGGTCTCCCCAGTGTACCGTGCCTCGGGACATCCTTTCCTGCAGCGTATCAAGTAGACAACGTTGGCCGAGTTGCAAGAGTATGTACCGTGTACCTGGTAGATGGTGTTCTCACGTGAGATGATGGCATCTGTGTCGATGATCCGGCACATCTTGCAGAGGTTGCTGTGGCAGGGTTGTGTGGTGTCGTGGTCACTATTCTCCTGAAGGCTGGGTAGTTTGCTGCGGACAATGGTCTGTTTGAGGTTGTGCGGTTGTTTGAAGGCAAGAAGTGGGGGTGTGGGGATGGCCTTGGCGAGATGTTCGTCTTCATCAATGACATGTTGAAGGCTCCGGAGAAGATGTCGTAGCTTCTCCGCTCCGGGGAAGTATGGACAAGCCCTCCGTATACACAGGATCTGCTCAGATGAGGAGGTTCGCAACAGATACCTCCAGACGCTGAACGATGCCCTCATAAGAACAGGATATGGCGCTCGATTCATCAATCGACAGTTCCGACGCGCCACAGCGAAAAACCGTACCGACCTCCTCAGAGGTCGTCGTCCTCTGTACGTTCAGAGTCGTCGTCCAGAACTTGCCCGAAGCGGAGCACTTTAACGCTAGGACTCTGGTCCCAGCACGATTCAGATGAAGACCATCCCTCTTCCCCAGTACTAGTGCCAAGGTCCCATGAATTCAAACCCATTTCTCCCACACCAATCTTTAAGCCACACATTTACCTGCTTAATCTTATTGACCCTGCGCCAATTAGCTTGTGGCTCAGGTAGTAATCCGGAGATTATTACGTTTTTGGTTCTGCTTTTTAATTCAGCTCCGAGCTGATCATATTCCCTTAGCAGAACTCTGCCTTGTTTTACCTATGTTGTTGGTACCTACATGAACCACAACAACTGGATTTTTATCCTCCCACTCTAAATTCCTCTGCATCCCAGATGAGATATCCTGAACCGAGCATCAGGCAGGCAACACAACCTTTGGGACTCTTGATCCTGGTCACAGAGAACAGTGTCTATGCCCCTAACTATACTATCCCCAATTACAGTGACATTTCTTTTCTCTCCCCCCCCGCCCCACCTGAGTAGCTCCCTGCACCACGATGCTGCGGTCAGTTGGCTCATCCTCCCTATAGTCGCCTGTTGCTAATCCCTAATTGCCCTTGAGCAAAGGGCAGTTAAAAGTCAACCACATTGCAGTAGGTCTGGAGTTACATGTAGGCCAAACCAGGTAAGGACAGCAGATTTCCCTCCCTAAAGGTGACTTTGTGAATCAGATGGGTTTTTACGACAATTGACAGTGATCATCGTCAGACTATTAATTCCAAATTTTTACTGAATTCAAATTTCACCATCTGCCATGGTGGGATTTGAACCCAGGTTGTTTCAGATTACAGCATCTGCCGTATTTTGCTTATTCTTGTGTTTAATCCACTGTCATTTCTCTTCTAGGAATGTCTACCTTGAAGAATCATAGAATCATAGAAAACCTACAGTGCAGAAAGAGGCCATTTGACCCATCGAGTCTGCACCGACCACAGTCCCACTCAGGCCCTACCCCCATATCCCTACATATTGTACCCGCTAATCCCTCTAACCTACGCATCTCAGGACACTAAGGGACAATTTTAGCATGGCCAATCAACCTAACCCGCACATCTTTGGACTGTGGGAGGAAACCGGAGCACCCGGAGGAAACCCACGCAGACATGAGGAGAATGTGCAAACTCCACACAGACAGTGACCCGAGCCGGGAATCGAACCCAGGTCCCTGGAGCTGTGAAGCAGCAGTGCTAACCACTGTGCTACCGTGCCACCCGAAGAAGTACTGCCTTTGTCTCTGATGGGATTTCTCTTTGTCTCTCTGACCGTGTTCACCTTCATTGCTTTCCGTTTTCCTCTTGGCGTTTGATGAGATGTTTACCAAAACCCACTTCCATAGCCAAATTTCCTTCCTCAGTGACCGTCTCCGTCTCCAGCTCACCCCACGTGGATTCCAACTCAAGTTCCATCCCACATGTTTCAATCCAGCCAGGATTACAGGTATCTCCGGGATATACACTGTTCCTCGCACTGCTGTTCTCACCGCGTTCTGAGATCCACACTCAGTGCCACGCGCCACCATATGTACACACTCGATATCTCTCTCCAACAGTACTGGCTCACCCTCTATCAAAGTTGCCCTTATCCCATGAGAAACAGAAACATAGAAAATGCCAGCAGGAGTAGGCCATTCGGCCCTTCAAGCCTGCTCCGCCATTCATTTTGATCATGGCTGATCATCAAATTCAATAACCCTGAGCCCCCCTTCCCAACATATCCCTTGATCCCTTTAGCCCCAAGAGCTATATCTAATATTTTCTTGAAATCAAACAGTGTTTTGGCCTCAACTACATTCGGTGGTAATGAATTTCACAGATTCACCAGCCTCTGGGTGAAGAAACCTCTCCTCCTCTCAGTCTGAAAAGATTTACCTTTTATCCTCAAACTATGACCCCTAGTTCTGGACTCTCTCACCATCGGGAACATTCTTCCTGAATCTACTCTGTCTAACCCGGTTAGAATTTTAAGTTTCTGAGATCCCCTCTCACTCTTCTAAACTCCAGTGAATATAATCCTAACCGACTTAGTCTCTCCTCATATGACAGACCTGCCATTCCAGGAATCAGCCTGGTAAACGTTCACTGTACTCCCTCTATAGCAAGAACATCCTTCCTCAGGTAAGGACACCAAAACTTCACAATACTCCAGGTGTGCAGTGTGTGTGGCCTGCCGCTTTAAGGGACTGGTGCATCATGGGAGCTCAAGGTTTTCCCCCGTCACGTGCCAGGATCACGGCTCCAGTCTGGCTTCAGGCGGCAACAGCCAATCAGAGCGCGCGGTGTTGCGGGGTGATCGGAAGTGACGCTGGTGTTATGGTGAGGCTGCAGCGCAGATAGCGGTTTCCTGTTCCCGGAGCGAGCGGCAGCGGGACCCCCGGAGGCGGCAGCAGCAGCATGTCCGCCTCGGCCGTCTATGTGCTGGACCTGAAGGGCAAGGTGAGCAGCATGCGCGGCCCAGGGCGGGGAGGGGCAGGAATTACCCCCCCCTGTGGAGGAGGGGCAGACATTCCCCCCCCCCCCCCCGTGGGGGAGGGGCAGACATTACCCCCCCGTGGGGGAGGGGCCGGCATTTCCCCCCGTGGGGGAGGGGCAGACATTACCCCCCCGTGGGGGAGGGACAGACATTACCCCCCCGTGGGGGAGGGACAGACATTACCCCCCCCGTGGGGGAGGGACAGACATTGCCCCCCCCCTGTGGGGGAGGGGCAGGAATTATCCCCCCTGTGGGGGACGGGTAGACATTACCCCCCCTGTGGGGGAGGGGCAGACATTACCCCCCCTGTGGGGGAGGGGCAGACATTACACCCCCCCTGTGGGGGAGGGGCAGACATTACACCCCCCCTGTGGGGGAGGGGCAGACATTACACCCCCCCTGTGGGGGAGGGGCAGACATTACACCCCCCCCCCCCTGTGGGGGAGGGACAGACATTACCTCCCCCCGTGGGGGAGGGACAGACATTACCTCCCCCCGTGGGGGAGGGACAGACATTACCCCCCCGTGGGGGAGGGACAGACATTACCCCCCGTGGGGGAGGGGCAGACATTACACCCCCCCCCCATGGGGGAGGGGCAGACATTACCCCCCGTGGGGGAGGGGCAGACATTACCCCCCTGTGGGGGAGGGGCCGGCATTCCCCCCCGTGGGGGAGGGGCAGACATTACACCCACCCCCCCCCCCCCCCCCCAGTGGGAGAGGGGCAGTGGGTGCAGGTCTGGCAAGTACCCCAATGGAGTGGGTTAGGTGCTAGATTGGTCACCTCACCCTGCTGGGGCTGTTCTACAGTGTCTTTACTCTGGGGCTCACATGTATCAGCTGTTTGCAAAATTCAGCCCCAAAGTTGACTAGATACCCTATTCATCTGTTGATTATTAGGCCAATCACTTCCTTTGAAAATAGTTGGCTAAGATTCAGACTGGGAGTGATGGCTATGGGCATCACTCGAAACGGTCACTGTCAGGTAAGTCATTAAACTGAGGCCTCAATACCCGCTCAGGTGGATGCAGGAGATCCTATGGTACTGTGAAAGAGCAGGGGAATTATTGCTCAACTGATGTCACTGACTGGAGCGGGTGCTCCGGTTTCCTCCCACAGTCCAAAGATGTGCAGGTTAGGTTGATTGGCCAGGTTATAAATTGCCCCTTAGAGTCCTGGGATGCGTAGGTTAGAGGGATTAGTGGGTAAATATGTGGGGGTAGGACCTGGGTGGGATTGTGGTCGGTGCAGACTCGATGGGCCGAATGGCCTCCTTCTGCACTGTAGGGTTTCTATGATTCTATGATCTATGATCTGTTTCAATGTCGTTGCTGTTTGCGTTATCCTGCTGTGCTTAAATTGGTCATTGTGTTCCCAACATCACAACAGTGATGACATGTCACTATTTCATTGGTTCTAATGTGCTTGTGAAAGGTGCTTTAAAAATGTAGGCCCTTCTTTCCTAGATGATGGGCTTGCACCTGCTCTTGATGCCTTGAACGGAAAGGGTTAAAAAGTTAATGAATGAATGTACAATTGTTCTCGCTGCTTTGCAGAGAAACAGCAGCTTGTGCACTGTAAGATGAATTGTTAACTAGTTTGTGAAAGTGCTGATTGAGGAGGTGGTGTGGACGGGATGCTGTAACTCCCTGCTGTTCTCCCAAATTCTGTTATTAGATCAGAGAGAAGTAATTCAGATCTCAGAACTGGACACCTCTTGCCTGCCAAGCAGCCAGATTGAACATCTGATTTAATCTGGCCAACAGGGTGGCACCAAGGAAAATAATTTCTCTCAATCTAGTTTATCTTTTAAACATCTTTATCACTTTAATTAGATAAATCTGGAAATGTCTATGCACAAAGGAATACAAGCCTAGCCTATGTAGCTGGCCCTTGTAATTAAACCCCCTTTGGCCTGGGTATTATTATGGTGAATGTTCCCCCTCCTCCAAGGCCCCTGTAAATGTGTGGTGGAGCAGGTTTAGCCATAGATTTTAAAAGGGAATTGAATAATTATCTATTAAGAGGAAATGGGCAGCGTAGTGGCACAGTGATTAGCACTTTTGTCTGAGTAAAACAAGCTGGAAATATGTGCGTTTTGAAGTTTGCGTGACTCCTGGGGGTCAGGGAGAGACCCCCAGCTGGTGAATCGAACTGAAGGGGTATTTTTGAATGGAGAGATGGATTGTACACAGTCTGTGCAAGGACTAACACTGGACTAAACCTTTCACCTTTAGCCCCCTTCAAATTTAATATTCCCTTTTTTTACAGCAATCTGACTCACTGCACATTGGCAGATCTGCCAGCTGTTGATCATTTTGCACCAACTCTGTCAGAGTATTCTCCCCCGCCCTATTCCTTTAACCCCACGCATTTACCATGGCTAATCCATCTAACCTACACATCATGGGACACTGAGGGACAATTTAGCATGGCGTGAAGTTTGCACGTTCTCCCCGTGTCTGTGTGGGTTTCCTCAGGGTGCTGCAGATATGCAGGTTAGGTGGATTGCCATGCCTAATTGCCCCTTGCTGTCTAAAATTATGGAAGTTAGGGGGATTAGCGGGGTTACAGAGATGGAATGGACCTAGGTAAAATACTCTTGTCAGAGAGTCATGCAGACCTGACAGGCCGATAGACATCCTTCTGCATTGCAGGGATTCTGTGTATCTAGAACATAGAAAAGCTACAGCACAAACAGGCCCTTTGGCCCACAAATTGCGCCAAACATGTCCCTACCTACTAGGCTTACCTATAACCCTCCATGAACTTATCCAAAAGTCTCTTAAACGACCCTATCGAATTCGCCTCCACCACCACTACTGGCAGCCGATTCCACGCACCCACCACCCTCTGAGTGAAAAACGTACCCCTAACATCTCCTCTGTGCCTACTCCCCAGCACCCTAAACCTGTGACCTCTTGTGGCAACCATTTCAGCCCTGGGTAAAAGCCTCCTGAGAATTCACTCTATCAATACCCCTCAACATCTTATACACCTCTATCAGGGTCACCCCTCATCCTTCGCCTCTCCAAGGAGAAAAGACCTAGCTCTTTCAACCTATCCTCATAAGGCATGCTGCCTAATCCAGGCAACATCCTTGTAAATCTCCTCTGCACCCTTTCTATGGCTTCCACATCCTTTCTGTAATGAGGCGACCAGAACTAGGCACAGTACTCCAGGTGGGGTCTGACCAGGGTCCTATACAGCTGCAGCATTATCTCCCGATTTCTAAACTCAATTCCTCTATTGATGAAGGCCAGTATTCCATATACCTTCTTAACCACAGCCTCTACCTGTGACGCTGCTTTGAGCATCCTATGAACCCAGACCCCAAGATCCTTCTGCTCTTCCACACTGCCAAGCGCCTTACCCTTCATATTATATTCTTCCATCCTATTCGACCTGCCAAAATGAACCACCACACACTTATCTGGGTTGAAGTCCATCTGCCACTTCTCCGCCCAGTCTTGCATCTTATCTATGTCTCGTTGCAACTGCTGACATCCCTTCACACTATCCACACCACCACCAACCTTTGTGTCATCAACAAACTTGCCAACCCATCCTTCCACTTCCTCATCCTGGTCCTTTATAAAAATCACAAAGAGCAAGGGTCCCAGAACAGATCCCTGGGGCACTCCACTGGTGACCGACCTCCATGCTGAAAAAGACCCATCTACAACCACTCTTTGCCTTCTGTGGGCAAGCCAGTTCTGAATCCACAAAGCAATGTCCCCTTGTATCCCATGCCCCTTCACTTTCTCAATAAGCCTTGCATGGGGCACCTTATCAAACGCCTTGCTGAAATCCATATAAACCACATCTACCGCTCTCCCCCTCGTCTAGGTGCCTAGTTACATCTTCAAAAAATTCAATTAGGCTCGTAAGGCATGATCTGCCTTGGACAAAGCCGTGCTGGCTATTTCTGATCATACTATTCCTCTCCAGATGTTCATAAATCCTGCCTCTCAGGATCTTCTCCATCAACTTACCAACCACTGAAGTTAGACTCACTGGTCTATAATTTCCCGGGCTATGTCTTCTCTCTTTCTTGAATAATGTAACCACATCCACAATCCTCCAATCCTCCGGAACCTCTCCCGTCTCCATTGAGGCTCAGCAATCTCCTCCCTCGCCTCCCACAGTAACGTGGGGTACATCCCATCTGGTCCCTGCGATTTATCTACCTGTTTATCTGTTATGAATCTTGAGAATCACGCAAATCCACGGCACATTTTAGTGAATCCTTTAGCTCATTGTAAGCGATGCCTCAGCAGGTGTGCTGGTGACTTGAACCTGTTTGAAATATAAAGATCTTTATAAGGGTGTGAAAAATAGAGAGCTCTATATTGTATGGGTTATGTTTAAAACCTCAAAGCTCACTGTCTTTCTTGTGAAAGGATGTGCAACACATCTTGGGGATGCACTGAACATTTTGCCTGGACCATGGGGGTAGAAGAAGAGAGTGTAACTGAGGTGTTTCTGCACTGTAGGAGCTCCAGTCTTTCACCCTGTCCATGGAAGCCTTGTGGCACAGTGGCAGCGCCCCTATCGCTGGACCAGAAGCCCTGGGTTTAAGTCCAATACAGTAAGAAGTCTCACAACACCACACCAGTCCCAACGCCGGCATCTCCACTTTAAGTCCAATGCCAGGACTGGTGGCCTTGGGAGAAGTGTTCAACGGGCTGATAATCAGCTGGGCAATCCTTCACCCACTGTTTCCCAAAGGCTCCAAAACAGTATAGGTGTGAAGATAAGGCTTACAACAACAATCCTGTCCATGCAGTGTGGGTTAACAGTTAATGAACCAAGCAAATTAGATCAGTGAGTCCTTTGTGTCCTCCTTAAACCAGCACCATCAGAACCTGATGAATTGCTTGTTGGTCACATGGATGTTTGTGGGTCATTGTTGGCAATATTTCGCACCTATGCTTCAAAGCGATCAGTTGTTTTAAGCACATTGAAATGTGGTGAGCCAAGTCACTGGGCGGTACTTTGTGTTCTTCGTTCTGTCTTTCTGTTAATATACATCACTTTCATAGAATTCCTACAGTGCAGAAGGAGGCCACTTGGCCCATCCAGTCTGCACTGACCACAATCCCACCCAGACCCTATCCCCATAACCCCACTTATCCACCCTGCTAGTCCCCTTGACATTAGGGTCAATTTAGCATGGCCAATCAACCTAACCCACACATCTTTCGACTGTGGGAGGAAATCGGAGCTCCCAGAGGATAAACTAAGAAATAAACGTTAACTTTATAAACCCACGCAGACACAGGAGAATGTGCAAACTCCACACAGTCACCCAAGGCCGGAATTGAATCCGGGTCCCTGGCGCTGTGAGGCATCAATGCTAACCACTGTGCCACCCCTAAGTAAAAGAATTTTGCTAAATGTATATAGAATTTCTCTTTGGAATAACCCAGTTTGAGACCAGTGACGTTCAGCGATACTGTCACGAATGTTGAATTCGTGCTCGAACCATGAGGGGGTTTGGATTTGTTTATTTCTGTCTAATCTTTGTGAGTGGAGCCAGCTGAGACTGCACAGTGTAATGTTAGATATTACTGATAATGTATCCTGCAAGGGAGAAAAGGGGAGAATAAGAGCAACGGCTCGAGGGGAAAAAAGGAGATCTGAGCTGAGTAAAGGTAATCAAACCGAGGTGGTAAGAGAAGAGAATGCACAGGAGGATGATAAAGAGGCCTGGGAGTAAAGCAGCAGATGATAAGCAACGGAAAATGATTATTCGACTGGTTTTGTGGAATGAGTCTGGATTTATACAGGAAACCATTTTAGTTCATGCGGAAGTGTGAGTAAGAGAGAAAATAGATGGTGTGTCATTGAGAAAATATTCTGGGTACTTTAATGTGCCCAGCCACAGACATCAGGTTTGATAAAATAAAAGCAAAATACTGCAATGCTGGAAATGTTTCTCCTTCACTTTAACTCTGAAGAGACAGACTTGACATTAACTCTGTTTCTCTCTCCAGAGATGCTACCAGACCTGAGTTTTCCTAGCATTTTGTGTTTTTATTAGATTCCACAATAGCAGAAAGTGCACAGAACAGTTGGATTTTTGTCAGTTCCATGGAGGGAATTTACCTGATACTTCCCAATGCGGATGAGATTCTGTATTCATTCATCTGTGTACTCATTCATTCTGCAGATCAAGCACAAAGTTACGTTTACATTGGAGGAGGCCATTCAGCCCCTTAAACTTCTGCGAATTCTTCATTTTCAAATATTTATCCAGTTTTCTTTTGAGGGCTCCTTTTGCACCTGCTTCCCCCAATCTTTCATGCTGTGCATTTCAGACCATCATAACTGGTTGAGTTTTAGAAATAGGGCGGCACGGTAGCACAGTGGTTAGCACTGCTGCTTCACAGCTCCAGGGTCCCGGGTTCGATTCCCGGCTCGGGTCACTGTCTGTGTGGAGTTTGCACATTCTCCTCGTGTCTGCGTGGGTTTCCTCCGGGTGCTCCGGTTTCCTCCCACAGTGGTTAGGTTGATTGGCCAGGTTAAAAACTGCCCCTTAGAGTCCTAGGATGCGTAGGTTAGGGGGATTAGCGGGTAAATATGTGGGGGTAGGGCCTGTGTGGGATTGTGGTCGGTGCAGACTCGATGGGCCGAATGGCCTCCTTCTGCACTGTAGGGTTTCTATGATTTCTATGATTAGTTCCTTCTACCCTGCTTCTTTTGCCAATTATCTTAAATCTGTCTCCTCTGGTTGCTGTTGTTGAATGTCTTCTGTTAATGCACATCACTATCTCAAGTAGAAGAGTTTTAGTAAATGTATATGGGGGAACTCTTTACTGGAACGACCCAGTTTGGGCCAGAGCTACCAAATCCGTTCTAAACAGTGGAGTTGAGCAATGCTCTGTGCCATCTCCCTTCCAATAACCCTTGCTCCTTTGATGTCTGTACACAAATATAGTCCCTTATCCCTGGTACCATCCAGTATATATCTCTGCACCCTCTCCAAAGTTTTGACATTTTTACTAAAGTGTGGTTCCAGCATTTTGTAAAAACACATTTATGAGAATTGGGCGTTGTTGACTAGGTCAGCATTTATTGCCCATCCCTAATTGCCCTTGAGAAGGTGGCGGTGAGCTGCCTTCTTGAATCACTGCAGTCTGTGTGGTGTAGGTACACCCACAGCTGGGAGGCAGTTCCAGGATTTTGACCCAGCGACAGTGGAGGAACAGCAATATATTTCCAAGTCAAGATAGTGAGTGACTTGTAGGGGAACTGCCAGGTGATGGTGTTCCTGTATGCTTGCAAGAGACATTGGTTACAATGCTCTAGCTATGGCACAATGCGTGATTTTTAATGGTTTATCGTAACTTCCTTGGTTTCTCCATTTTAATCGAGAAAGCTAAGTATTCCAGCTTTTTTAATCGGCCTGCCACCTTCAAAGATTTCTACATGCAAACCCCAAGTCTGTCTGTTCCTGCACCCTTTTTAAAAAAAAAACACAAACACTATCTTTATATTGGCTCCTTCCTTTTCTTTCAAAATATATAACTACACACTTCTCCTGCCATGTGTCCATTTCACCAGCCTCTGTCCTTCCTGAAGTCTGTTACTGTCCCTTTATGGTTTACTACTTTCCCAAGCTTTCAACATCTTAAAAACTTATGCAGAATTTCTGCCTGAGTTCTCAGTGTTAATGAGCAGACCTCTCTCTGGTTTCTATCACCTGTTGGCATAACGCTGGGCACCTGCCATGCCGTGCCCTGGAGTTGGAGCAGTTGCTTAGCTGCCTTGTATGGTGGTTCAGTCAGTAAGTGGTTCTCGTTGTGGCAGTCTGTTGGCATTCGTTCAAGTTGAGAGTATATTTCTTAGAGCTGTCAAGTAAATTGAAACATTTATTGATGGCTCTGGAATCAGTATCCAACCATCGTAACTGGGGGAAGGTTAGCCATCTTTGTAAAACAAAAAGAGAGATTTGCATTTACATTGCACTTCTCATGATCACCGGATGTACTTTATGGCCAGTGAAGCTCTTTTGCGGTGGAATCACTGTTACAATGCAGGAAACACGGTAGCTGACCCACGCATAGCAAGCTCCCACAAACAGCGATGTGGTAATGACAGATAATCTGTTTTTGCGATTTTGATTGGAGGATAAATATCAGCCTGGGGATAGCTCCCGCGCTCAAATTGTGCCGTGAGGCCCTTCACAGCAACAGAAGTAGGCAAATGAGGTCTCAGTTTAACATCTTATCCAACAGCACCTCCAGCAATGCAGCACACCTTCACTGCTTTGCGGTTCTGTCAGCCGTAAAGCTAAAGTACTGAATTAAACCAGTGAAGTCTTTTAGGGCCGATTGATCTTGTGTTTAACCACGTGAATGATTATTTAGCTGGACAGGCTGTTCTGTATGTCATGCACAGTAATCTCTGATTCAACACCATGGGAATGAAACACAGTGACTGTATAATATCTCAAATTTTCCATATATTTTGCACAGGTTTAGAAGGTTAGTTTGCCTGATACTGACAACTTATTCTGTGTCCTTGTGTGAATAGATCCTAAGAAAAAGGAGTAGGCATTCAGCCAGTTGAGCCTGTTTCGCCATTCTGTAAGATCACGGCTGATTGGTTGTGGCCTTAACACCGCTTCCTTGTCTGTTCCCGTGACCCTTGTGTCCCTTGTCAATCAAAAATTAAATTTTTGCCCACTCTCTTAACCTATCGATATCTCTTGACAGATTCTGTCCTCACAACTTGCCTTTGTACCTATCTTTGCATCATTGGTAAATTTGGTTACAGTACACTCTGTCCCTTCATCTATATTGTAAATAGTTGAGATCCCAGTACTGATCCCTGAGGCACTGCAGGTACAGTTTACCAACCTGATAATGACCTATTTATCCTGTTTCTGTTGGTTAGCAATGTCCATGTTAATATAACACCTCTCCCATGTGCTCTAATGCAACTTTTTATGTGGTATGTTATGTGGAAATAGTTAGCTTCAACATGTCTTGCACTCAAATTTGGAGTGTAGTTCCAATTATGTAGTGGTTTGGTTTAATTATACTAAATTATGTATTAAATGCTTCCTATGCTGAACACAACTGCAGATTGTATCACATTATGCACGTGCGCACTCATCTAACACCTTTGCAGCAAAAACCGCAGATGATTTGGTTATTCCTCTGATTGCTGTTTGTGGGAGTTTGCAGTCCGCAAGTGCGCTGTCACTGTTCCCACATTACAACAATGTTGAGAATACTGCATTGTTGTGAGGTTGTATAGGATTCCTGAGGCATGGAAGGCAGTTTGTAAATGCAAGTCTCTTGCGGTTTTTGTTCAGTCAGTTGAATACATAAATTCATGGTTGGGATTTTACATGATCTTTGCCATTGAGATTATGCTTACAGATTAGATGAGCAATTCAAAGAACAAAGAACAATACAGCACAGGAACAGGCCCTTCGGCCCTCCAAGCCCACGCTGCTCCCTGGTCCCAACTAGACCATTCTTTTGTATCCCTCCATTCCCACTCCGTTCATGTGGCTATCTAGATAAGTCTTAAACGTTCCCAGTGTGTCCGCCTCCACCACCTTGCCCGGCAGCGCATTCCAGGCCCCCACCACCCTCTGTGTTAAATACGTCCTTCTGATATCCGTGTTAAACACCCCCCCTCCTCACCTTGAACCTATGACCCCTCGTGAACGTCACCACCGACCTGGGAAAAAGCTTCCCAGCGTTCACCCTATCTATGCCTTTCATAATTTTATACACCTCTATTAGGTCACCCCTCATCCTCTGTCTTTCCAGTGAGAACAACCCCAGTTTCCCCAATCTCTCCTCATAACTAAGCCCTTCCATTGCACAGTGGGTCGAGTTACATTGGAGAGATGGAGGAAGACATGCAAACCCGTTTGGGGGAGAGGGAGGGGGTTTGTGTGAAGTCAGTTTGAGCTCTGTGTTCATCATTTCCTGGGTGTAGTTTCACAGCACAAGCCTGGCCATGAATTGCAATATCACTCAGACCATGCAGATATTGGTTGTGGGAAACCATATATAGTGAGCTTCACGTACTATCAAGCTTGCTGGTACAAGTAAAGTCAAGCTCTCACTGCCCTGGCCTTGGATAAATGACAAACTCCCCTGACCAGGCTTCATTTGGGAGCCATGTTCTCCTTGTGAGCCTGTTCCTTCAGGGAATCTGATCATGCCACGCCTGTTTTATATAGTACAGCTCCAGAGGTTTTTTGAAAAGGACCTGCCCTTCACTCAGCTAGTGCTTTTTAAGTAAGAAGTGGTTTATTTCTGCTGTTGTGAAACAGGTGGGATAGTTCCTGTTCAGTGACGCCATTGACATAATTTCCTCTTTTGAAACTGTTCATTACAAATTGCTTGTTTTGAAGAATCTGTTAGCCAGTTTTTCACAATCAGAATAGTACACCACCAAGGAGTTACTTTGATCCATCAGGTCTGACCTTTCAAAGAGAAATCCAGTTTGTCTCCATCACCAGCTCCTTCCTCATCGCTGCCATTTCTTCTCCTGCAAGTATTTATCCAATTCCCCTTTGAAAGATGCTGTTGAATCTGTATCCACCATCCCCTCAGGCTGTTCAGAGTCCGAACTGTGTAGAAGCTTTGTCTAACTCGTTCATGATTTAAGCTGCCCCTCCCATCAAGTCTCCTTGTGGCATTAATTAAGAGCAAAAGATGCTCAGCAGATTTGATAATGTCTGTGAAGAGGTATGACGCTGTGCAACCTCAAATTTTTCTCTATCCACAGATGCTGCCCAGTCTGCTGAGTATTTTGAGCATTTTGTTTTTATTTCAGATTTCCTGCATCTACAGTACTTTGCTTTTCTCATGGTCTTCATTTGTGTAAAGAGAACGCCCCAGCTTTGCTAGTTTATCTATATAACTGTAATCCCTTCTCCCGGCATCCATTCTAGCACCATTTGATGAATCAGAGATGAGATGATAGAAATATATTTGGCCCAATGAGCGTGCTCCACCATTAAATAGGACTGTGGCTGATCTGATTGTGGCCTTGCCTCCTTTTTCCTGTCTGACCCCGTAGCCGTTAACTGTCTAACACGGCCATTACTATGTTTGTTGACCCAGCCTTCACTGCTTTCTGTAGAAGAGAATTCCAAATATTAATAACCCTCAGAAGAAATTCCTCCTTATCTCGGTCTTACGTTGGAGTCTCCTTTTAAAGTGTGGCCCCTAGTTCTAGTTCCAGTTCCAGATTTCCCCATGAGGGAACGCATCTTCTCAGCATCTACACCATCAAGCTTCCTCGGAACCATACTTTTCAATAATATCTTCCCTCAATTTTCTAAACTGCAGAGTATAGGCCAAACCTGCTCAACGTTTCCTGATAAATATATCCCTTCATCCCAAGAATCAGCCGAGTGAACCTTCCCTGAACTGCCTCTAATGTAAATATATTCCTCCTTAAGTAAGGAGACCAAAACTGCACAGTACTCCAGGTGCCGTCTCGACAATGCCCTGTACAGTTGTAGCAAGTCTTCCCTACTTTTATACTCCACCCCCCTTGGCCATCATTCCATTTGCCTTTCTAATTACCTGCTATACCTGCATGCTAACATTGTGATTTATGTACGATGACTCCCATTTTCCTCTGTGCTGTAGCATTTCTGCCATTTCTCTCTCTTTAAATAATATCCTGCTTTTCTATCGACCAAGTTTATGCCCACTGACTTAACTTTGCAGATTCGTCCTGTCTTTGCATAATCAGCAAATATAATTGTTGGTGCCATAATCTGAGTCACGAATATAGATCATATTTATTGAGGCCCCAGCACTGATGCTTGTAGTATTCCCCTAGTTACTGTTTCCAGTCAACCTGAAAAATGAGCCATTCATCCCAACCCTTATTTCCTGTTAAAGTCCTCTATCTGTGTTAACATATTGCCTCCAACACCATAAGCTCTTGTGCAGTAACCTTTTATGTGGTGCCTTATCAAGCCCCTTTTTGAAGTCCAGATGCACTGCATCTACTGGTTCTTCCTTATCCACCCTGCTGACACATTCACCTATATACTCAAATTTGTCAAACCTGATTTCCCTGTCTCAAAATCAGACATTCAGCCTGACAGTATTCTGATTTTTCTAAATGTCTTAGTATCTGCTTAATTGATTTTGGCATTTTTCCACAGGTGGCATGGTGGTTGGCACTGCTGCCTCACAGCGCCAAGGACCCATGTTCAATTCTTGTCTTGGGTGACTGTCTGTGTGGAGTCTGCACGTTCTCCCTGTGTCTGCGTGGGTTTCCTTTGGGTGCTCCAATTTCCTCCCACAGTCTGAAAGATGTGCTGGTTAGATGCATTGGCCATGCTAAATTCTCCCTCAGTGTACCTGAACAGGTGCCGGAGTGTGGCGACTAGGGGATTTTCACAGTAACTTCATTAGTGTTAATGTAAGCCTACTTGTGACACCAATAAATAATATTTAAATGTTAGACTAACAGGTCTATAGTTTCCTGTTTACTGTCTTCCTCCTTTCTTGAATTTTAATGTTTTGTGGTTTTTCAAACCCCTGGGACCTTTGCAGAATCTTGGGAATTTTGGAAGATTACAACTAATGCAGCCACCATCTCTGCAGCAACTTCCTATGAGAGCGTAGAATGCAGGCCAATGGGTCCTGGGACTTCTCAGCCTTTAGTCCCATTCATTTTCCGAGCACCTTTTCTCTCGTGATCGGGATTGTTTTAATTTCTCCCTTCTTTATGCCCATTACTTTCCTGTTATTTGGGGGGTATTTTTTGTCTCTCTGACTGTAAGGTAGATGCAGAATATTTGATCAGTCTCTGCCGTTTCCTTGTTCCATATTTATTTCCCAATCTTGCCTTCGAAGGGACCAACACTCACTTTTGCTACCCTTTTCCTTTTTATATACTTGTGGAAGTTATTACTGTCTGTTTTATTTCTTGCTAGTTTTCTCTCCCAGTTTCTCCCTCTATTCTTTGTAGCAGGAGGATGACACAGTTCAAGTGTGCAGTGAGGCACTGGCATGTCATCTCAGCCTTGTGTCATGTAGTGTGCTGTTTGAAGTACTTGTGTGTGTGTAAGTGTGTAAGTGCGCGTAAGTGCGCGTGTAAGAGTAAGTGTGTGTAAGAGTGTAAGATTGCTGTGGGGGACAGCACCAGGCATGCACAATCAAACTATTAATATTTGACCTCGAGTGAGGATGCATTAGCCAGCAACTGATTCAGAATTTAATTGCTGCTGCTTCTGGGGAAAGAATCAAACTATGTAGAAAATTATTTCTCATTCTTTGGGATGGCACGGTGGTTAGCACTGCTGCCTCAACGCCAGGGATCCGGGTTTAATTCCGGCCTTGGGTGACTGTCTGCGTGGGTTTCCTCCGGGTGCTCCGGTTTCCTCCCATATTCCTAAACTGTGCAGGTTAGGTTGATTGGCCATGCTAAATTGCCCCTTAGTATCAGGGGGCTAGCGGAATAAATACATGGGGTTACGGGGATAGGACCTGGGAGGGATTGCTATCGGTGCAGGTTTGATGGGCCGAATGGACTCTTGCACTGTAGGGATTCTATGATTCATAATCTAAAAGATGCTCTTTGCAGAGCTTCGTTAAAGCGATGCTGAGGTGAAATACCTTTATTGTGATTTTTAAAAAATTCATTCATGGGACATGGGCGTTGCTGGCTGGCCAGCATTTATTGCCCATCCCAGTTGCCCTTGAGAAGGTGGTGGTGAGCTGTTGCCTTGAATCGCTGCAGTCCATGTTCTGGGGGTTGACCCACAATGCCGTTAGGGAGGAAATTCCAGGATTTTGACCCAGTGACTGCAAAGGAAGGGCTATATATTTCCAAGTCAGGACAATGAGTGGCTTGGAGGGGATCTTGCAGGTGGTGGTAGTCCCATGTGTCTGCTGCTCTTGTCCTTCTAGAAGAAAGTGGTTGCGGGTTTGGAAGGTGCTCTCTAAGGATCTTTGGTGAATTGCTGCAGTGCATCTTGTAGATAGTACACACTGCTGCTACTGAGCGTCAGTGGTGGAGGGATTGTGCCAGGTAGGACTGCAACCATCGGAATGTTTGCCCCCTGATACCCATTGATTCCAGTTTGATGCCACACTCGGTCAAATGCAGCCTCGATGTCAAAGGCTGTCACTTTCACCTCACCTCTGGAATTTAGCTCTTTCGTCCATGTTTGAACCAAGGCTGTAATGAGGTCAGGAGCTGAGTGACCCTGACGAAACCCAAACTGAGCGTCACTGAGCAGGTGCTGCTTGATAGCACTATCGATGACCCCTTCCACCACTTCACTAATGATTAAGAGTAAACTGGACGGTAATTGGCTGGGTTGGATTTGTCCTGCTTTTTATGTACAGGTGATGTGGAGATGCCGGTGTTGGACTGGGGTAAGCACAGTAAGGAGTCTCTCAACACCAGGTTAAAGTCCAGCAGGTTTATTTGGTAACAAAAGCTTTTGGAGCACTGCCCCTTCATCAGGTGAGTGACCTGAAGAAGGAGCGATATTCCGAAAGCTTTTGCTGCCACATAAACCTGTTGGACTTTAACCTGGTGTTGTGAGACTTACTCTTTTTGTGTACAGGACATACCTGGGAAATTTTCCACATTGGGTAGATGCCAGTGTTGTAACTGTACTGGAAGAGCTTGGCTAGGGGAGCGGCAAGTTCTGGAGCACAAGTCTTCGGTACTATAGGCAGAATGTTATCAGGGCCCATTGCCTTTGCAGTATCCAGTGCCTCCAACTTGTTTCTTGATAAACTTGTTTCATGGAGTGAATCGAATTGGCTGGAGACTGGATGGATTATCCACTCGGCATTTCTGGCTGAAGATTGCTGCAAATACTTCAGGCTTATCTTTTACACTGATGTGCTTGGCTTGTCCATCATTGTGGATGGGGACATTTGTGGAGCCTCCTCCTCCAGCGAGTTGTTTAATTGTCCACCTCCATTCATGACTGGATGTGGCAGGACTGTAGAGCTTAGATCTGATCTGTTGGTTGTGGAATCACATAGCTCTGTCTTATCACTTGCTGTTTTTGCCGTTTGGCATGCAAGTAGTCCTGTTTGGTAACTTCACCAGGCTGCTCCTGGCATGCCCTCCTGCATTCTCCATTGAAAGAAGTTTAACAACACCAGGTTAAAGTCCAACAGGTTTATTTGGTAGCAAAAGCCACACAAGCTTTCGAAGCTCTAAGCCCCTTCTTCAGGTGAGTGGGAATTCTGTTCACAAACAGAGTTTATAAAGACATAGACTCAATTTACATGAATAATGGTTGGAATGCGAATACTTACAACTAATCAAGTCTTTAAGAAACAAAACAATGGGAGTGGAGAGAGCATCAAGACAGGCTAAAAAGATGTGTATTGTCTCCAGACAAGACAGCCAGTGAAACTCTGCAGGTCCACGCAACTGTGGGCGTTACAAATAGTGTGACATGAACCCAATATCCCGGTTGAGGCCGTCCGCGTGTGTGCGGAACATGGCTATCAGTTTCTGCTCAGCGACTCTGCGCTGTCGTGTGTCGCGAAGGCCGCCTTGGAGAACGCTTACCCGAATATCAGAGGCCAAATGCCCGTGACCGCTGAAGTGCTCCCCAACAGGAAGAGAACAGTCTTGCCTGGTGATTGTCGAGCGGTGTTCATTCATCCGTTGTCGCAGCGTCTGCATAGTTTCCCCAATGTACCATGCTTTCCATTGAACCAGGGTTGATCCCCTGGCTTGATGGTAATGGTTGAATGGGGGGGTATGCCGGGCATGAGGTTACAGGTTGTGCTGGAGTACAATGCCACTTCTGTTGCTGGTCCGCAGCGCCTCATGGATGCCCAGTCTTGAGTTGCTAGATCGATTCAAAGTCAGTCCCATTTAGCACGGTGATGGTGCCACACAAAACGATGGAGTTTATTCTCAATGTGAAGGCGGGACTTCGTCACCACAAGGACTGTGCGGTGGTCACTCTTACCGATACTGTCATGGACAGATACATCTGCAGCCGGCAGATTGGTAACGATGAGGTCAAGCATGTTTATTGAGACTGAAGAGTGTATGGGGCAAATGTGTAGCTACATAATGTGTTAAACCTACTAGATACAAAGCCTTACATTTTGTTATCGCATTTTGTGAACATGTTTGCATCAGCTTTTCCACATTTTAATTTCCTGTCAGCATCTTTATCATGAACATTGTCTTTGCAAACTTCTGTGGTGTCATTATACTCTCCTGCAGTGGTGCTGCTGCTTCACCTACAGTTGGCTGTTCAACCTGTGTCTCACTCACATACTCCAACCAAATCCCCTTCGTCACATTTAACTATAAACATCAAAGCATGATATAAAAATGTCAGAATCTATGACTTTAAAATGGGGAGTTGATCGCAGCTGCATGTCATAGAAGGAAGCTATTTGGCCCATTGAGCCTGCACCAACAACAATCCCACCTAGCCCCTATCCCCATAACCCCACGTATTTACCCTGCTAATCACCCTGACACAAGGAGCAATTTAGCATGGCCAATCCACCTAATTTGCACAATAGGGGGAGGCCATGGCCTAGTGGTATTATCGCTAGACTATTCATCCAGAAACGCAGCGATTGTTCTGGGGGACCCGGGTTCGAATCCCGCCACGATAGATGGTGGAACTTAAATTCAATTTTTAGGGGCGGCACGGTAGCACAGTGGTTAGCACTGCTGCTTCACAGCTCCAGGGTCCCGGGTTCGATTCCCGGCTCGGGTCACTGTCTGTGTGGAGTTTGCACATTCTCCTCGTGTCTGCGTGGGTTTCCTCCGGGTGCTCCGGTTTCCTCCCACAGTCCAAAGATGTGCGGGTTAGGTTGATTGGCCAGGTTAAAAATTGCCCCTTAGAGTCCATAGATGCGCAGGTTAGCGGGGTTAGCGGGTTAATATGTGGGGGTAGGGCCTGGGTGGGATTGTGGTCGGTGCAGACTCGATGGGCCGAATGGCCTCCTTCTGCACTGTAGGGTTTCTGTGATTTCTTCTATGATCTTTGGACTGTGGGAGGAAACCGGAGTACCCGGAGGAAACCCATGCAGACACGGGGAGCACTTGCAAACGCCACACAGTCATCCAAGGCTGGAATTGAACCTGGGTCCCTGGCACTGAGGCAGCAGTGCCAACCACTGTGCCACCATGCCACCCCAGTCCAATTATCTCTGATCGTTATACAGAAGACAATGATTGTTCTTGACTTTGTATATACAATGTCATAAGAGTGGGTTAGTATTTCACTAAAAGGTATATCCTCTAACAGTTTTGATTAATCAAATGAAATAGTTCACAGTAACTTCATTGCAACGTGAATGTAAGCCCACTTGTGACTAATAAATGAACTTTACACATTTCTGTGTACATTGCATCGTATTAATTTTTCAAAGATGCATGCCTCCATTTTATGTGCTTGGGGATGCTTGCACAGCCAGGTAACCATACAATTTGCTTGGTTAGAATATTTAAATATCAGTGGAGAGCATTGATGTGCCTTTATTGCCAAAAGTTATACTGTTTCCTACTGGAGTTTAGTGTGTGCAGAATACCTTTGTTAACTAACTTAAATGAGGATATGAAAATTTCCTTCTAAAGACTTAATTTGTTGTGGTTTACTTGCGAAAAAAGTCATGTTTTAGAATTGCCATAAATAAAGGTGAAATGTTTTAAGGATTACAGACTGATGGACTCTTTATCTTTCAATACTAAAAGACCCTCCGTATACAAACTCGGAACATCTCCCAGGCATTGTCAGATTCACTCGTGAAACTTATTGTTCTATTAAACAATGGCCCTGATACACACAAATGTTCATGTTTCAGTGGGAGGTTTTGTGGTAGAACTGTATGCTTTTTATTGCTCTCCAGTGCTGTATTTACTCGTGTCCTTTGTCTAGAACATGGTGAATGGCAGCATGGCTAGCTGCAATATTGTACTGAGCCCTATCTATGATAAATCTTGGATTGGTTCGAGTTACAAGATCTATATGGACAAGAGGAACTAAAGATGCCCGGGGTGAGTGCGGTGGGGGGAGCAGTTGTGGGATCAATCAGGTTCATGATTGCTATCCTTGGTCCACTGCTAATACATTATTAGTGACCACATTGGTTTGGTAGGGAGCTGTATTGACTATAACCTTGAGGAAGCAGTCCACAGGTTTGGAGACACAATGCGTACGTTGAATGCCAAATTTCTCAATCTAATCTCTTCACCCCCTCCCCTTTGCAAGACACCTTCTGGTATACTTAATGTATTTTAGTAATGATATCTATCACAAGGCTGCGATGGTGTTGAAGAAATGCTTGATTTAACCCTTGGTGTATGACTGTCACCATATCCTCTCCATAAACTTCAACTGTTCCAAATATTTGCTGTTTCCATCCTAACTTGTACAAACTCCCATTTGCACATTATCTGTTCACTGACATGCAATTTGTCAACTTTTCAATTTTAAAATTCTCATTTTTGTTTAAATTTTTGCACAGCATCCCCCTCCTTATCACTAAACCTTACCACCCTCTACAATTTCTGCTCCATATACATCTCCCATTCTTTTCCTCCCACCGTTGATGACCGTGTCTTCACTTATTCCAGCCCTAAATTCTGGAATTGCCTCTGGAAACCTCCCCTTTCTCTCCAGTAAAACTAATCTTAGCTCTTGATCAACTGCTTTAGTGTTTTCTCCTCGATCAAATTCGTTGGATAGCACTTGCGTGAATTGCCTTCCCAACATTTTACCAGCAAGTTGTTGTAGCCTGAATATCTCTCTGCAGCCTGTAGAGGTTTCTGGTAATCATCTACAGATTATTTTCTAGCTAAATTTAGTAAAATTGCTGCTTTGCTTAATGGCCTGTTTTGGCCATGGTTGGATATTAACGAGCCTGAACTGCCTGACTGCCGTTGGGACCCACAGCTATTATTACATGAGAAAGCTAGACCTGCCACTTTAAAAGCATCCAATGTGCATGTCCTTTCAGCACACCACCCCCCCCCCCCCCCCCACACCCACACACGCACACTCTAAGTAAGCTGGGCTTTCATTTCGCCTTTTAGTGTGAAACTACTCAGATTTGCTCTCTGTTTACTCCTTGAGTTGTGTGGTGTTTGTAGATGAGATAATGACTAAGGTTAAGATATTATTACTGGTGGCTTACTGGGAAATGGTCTGCAACTAATTACTGGTTTGTGCAGTTCTCTTTAGCACCAATTAAATCCTTCTAAAAATTGATCCTCTTGTATTTTTTTTTGTTTTTCTTAGCCTGGTTTTTCCTTGCAAGTTTTCCACCTCCCTGTTTTGAGTACAGTTCGAACAACTCCGCAAAGAGATTTAAATCTGAGGCAGTCCTAGCCCATAAGACTGAATAACTCATCTGCACTGCACTCAAGTGGATGCTATGGTAGACACTCAGTTCCTTTTGATCAAAATGTTCCATCTCTGTAATGTATACCAAAATGTAATCGAGATGGAGCACTCTGCCAGCAGAGTGAGAGAGAGGTGATGTTACAGTCTGCAACCGTTGTCTTGCTGTTATGGTCCATTCTGCAGAGTTTTTCTGCAGCAACAAATGGACAGTTTATCATCATAGCCTTTCACAAGTGGTGTTCCGATCATGTGACAGCTGTTTTGGTGCACAACATAGGGCAATCCATACTAATGAAGGAGTATGATGTCCCATTGTCAAAGCTTTTAAATTGCCATTGAAATAGTGGTCCTCATCATCTTTCTTGTATAATGCATTTTGTTAGTCCTTCATTGTTCCTAGCAGTTTCTGGAGTGGGGAAGTCTAGTGGTATATTGTACTTGTGTTTTGCAGAGAATTTGGACAAAGGCAGGTGTGAAGTCCATGAGGGGAGCTGCCTAGCCATATCACTTTGTAACCCATGTATAAATTATTTGGATGTCGTGACCAAATGTAAAATTTTCAAATTTGCAAGTGACACATTTTCCCCTCAAGTTTTAATTTGTGAGGAGGATGCAAGATGGCTTCAAGGGGACTTGAGTAGGCTAGGTGAAAGGGCAGGAACGTGGCAGATGGAACATAATATAAACAAATGTCAAGTTATCCACTTTGGTAGAAAAAAAACTAAGAAGTCTCACAAAACCAGGTTAAAGTCCAACAGGTTTATTTGGTAGCAAAAGCCACTAGCTTTCGGAGCACTGCTCCTTCTTCAGGTGAGTGGGAGGTCTGTTCACAAACAGGGCATATAAAGACACAAACTCAATTTACAAAATAATGGTTGGAATGCGAGTCTTTACAGGTAACCAAGTCTTAAAGGTACAGACAATGTGAGTGGAGAGCGGGTTAAGCACATGTTAAAGAGATGCGAATTACTTCCAGCCAGGACAGTTAGTGAGACTTTGCAAGCCCAGGCAAGTCGTGGGGGTCACAGATAGTGTGACATGAACCCAAGATCCCGGTTGAGGCCATCCTCATGTGTGCGGAACTTGGCTATCAGTTTCTGCTCAGCGATTCTGCGTTGTCATGTGTCGTGAAGGCTGCCTTGGGGAACGCTTACCCGAAGGTCAGAGGCTGAATGCTTGTGACTGCTGAAGTGTTCCCCAACAGGAAGAGAACACTCCTGCCTGGTGATTGTCGAGCGGTGTTTATTCATCCGTTATTGTAGTGTCTGCATGGTCTCGGGACATCGAGGCATGGTACATTGGGGATACCCAATGGCATTGATGTATTTAAGGGGTGGCTTGATGTATATTTCAAAAGCAAATAGCACATAGAGGCAAGTTGGGAAGAGGGAATTGGGGTGGTACAGTGGTTAGCACTGCTGCATCACAGTGCCAGGGCCCCAAGTTCGATTCCTGGCTTGTGTCATTATCTGTGTGGAGTCTGCATGTTCTCCCTGTGTCTGCATGGGTTTCCTCCGGGTGCTCCGGTTTCCTCCCACAGTCCAAAAGACGTGCTGGTTAGGTGCATTGGCCATACTAAATTCTCCCTCAGTGTACCCGAACAGGTACCAGAATGTGGCGGCTAGGGGATTTTTACAGTAACTTCATTGCAGCATTAATGTAAGCCTACTTGTGACACTAATAAATAAACTTTAGACTGAGGGGAGGCTTCTGTGGCGTATAAATGCTGCTGTCAAAGGACAGCCTCATTTAGAAGTTGCTCGATGGCTGGTGTGATCAGTGCTGCTTGTCTGATCGAGCTGGATGGAAGGGGTTTGAATCTACAACTGGTTGTGCTGCACTACACTTGAAAGTACTTGAGTTAGCATTGGGTGCTTGAGAGGATGCAAATCCCACTGCCTGTTGACAGTGAATGTCCACTCATGAAACTGTTCTTTGGCATAGAATCATTTGTGTTCTCATAAGTCAAGCGGTTACCCCACTTTCATAAAAATTGTTGCATCATATGTGAAAAATCCACGTCTTCTGTTTCTCAGGTCCTGATTTGTCGGAATTATCGGGGAGATGTGGAAATGTCAGAAATTGAACACTTTATGTCTATTCTGATGGAGAAGGAGGAGGAGTGTTCCCTGACGCCCATCCTATCACATGGAGCGGTTCGATTCATGTGGATCAAACACAACAATCTATATCGTATCCTTACAAAAGCTGCTTCTGCATAATTGCCCTTTTAAGATTAGAGGTGTAGGGTCCTATAATGGGAAACAGAGTCACTCTCTGGGAAGAATGTTGTAGCATTTAGCAACAGCAATGTTGGACCCTTTACAAATGTTATGTCAATTTGATCTTGGTCCTTCCAAGAAGCAGGTGCTGCCCAGCATCGAGGGCCTACCTGGCTCGCACAGCAGAAAACGTGCAGAGCATCAAGTCAAAAGTTAAATATGGACGAGCACAAATCCAAAACCTTGGGGCACTGCGGGCCTCCAGTACGTGTTACGGTTTGATTATATTCAATGACGAGTGGTATAAGCAAGATACACCTTGACCGTTGGCACATTCTGTATAAACACCCCAGTGTACCAAAGCTCCCAATGAATCATAGAACAACCTGAATAAGAACTGAACTGCATGCCTTACCTTAACAATATTTACTCTTGTTTTATGCCTCTCATAGAACATAGAACAGTACAGCACAGTACAGGCCCTTCGGCCCTCGATGTTGTGCTGAGCTTTGTCCGAAACCAAGATCAAGCTATCCCACTCCCTATCATTCTGGTGTGCTCCATGTGCCTATCCAATAACCGCTTGAGATTTCCTAAAGTGTCTGACTCCACTATCACAGCAGGCAGTCCATTCCACACCCCAACCACTCTGAGGGAAGAACCTACCTCGGACATCCCTCCTATATCTCCCACCAGGAACCTTATAGTTATGCCCCCTAGTAACAGCTACATTCACCCAAGGAAATAGTCTCTGAACGTCCACTCTATCCCCCTTATCATCTTATAAACCTCTATTAAGTCGCCTCTCATCATCCTCCGCTCTAAAGAGAAAAGCCCTAGTTCCCTCAACCTTTCCTCATAAGACCTACCCTCCAAACCAAGCAGCATCCTGGTAAATCTCCTTTGCACTCTCTCCAATGCTTCCACATCCTCCTTTATAGTGAGGTGACCAGAACTGCACACAATATTCTAAATGTGGTCTCACCAAGGTCCTTTACAGTTGCAGCATAACCCAACGGCTCTTAAACTCAAACCCCCTGTTAACAAACGCTAACACTCTATAAGCCTTCTTCACGGCTCTAACCACTTGAGTGGCAACCTTCAGAGATCTGTGGATATGAACCTCAAGATCTCTCTGTTCCACCACATTCCTCAGAACCCTGCCGTTGACCCTGTAATCAGCATTCAAATTTGTCCTACCAAAATGAATCACCTCGCCCTTATCAGGGTTAAACTCCATCTGCCATTTTTCGGCCCAGCTCTGCATCCTATCAATGTCTCTTTGCAGCCTACAACAGCCCTCCACCTCATCCACGACTCCACCAATCTTGGTGTCATCAGCAAATTTACTGACCCACCTTTCAGCCCCCTCCTCCAAGTCATTGATAAAAATCACAAAGAGCAGAGGACCCAGCACTGATCCCTGTGGTACACCGCTGGTAACTGGTCTCCAGTCTGAAAATTTTCCATCCACCACCACCCTGTCTTCTATGAGATATGATGTGGAGATGCCGGCGTTGGACTGGGGTGAACACAGTAAGAGTTTTAACAACACCAGGTTAAAGTCCAACAGGTTTATTTGGTAGCAAATACCATTAGCTTTCGGAGCACTGCTCCTTCGTCAGATGGAGTGGAAATGTGCTCTCAAACAGGGCACAGCGACACAAAAATCAATTTCCAGAATACTGATTAGAATGCGAATCCCTACAGCCAGCCAGATCTTAAAGATACAGACAATGTGGGTGGAGGGAGCATTAAGCACAGGTTAAATAGATGTGTATTGTCTCCAGACAGGACAGCCTGCAAGTCCAGGAGGCAAGCTGTGGGGGTTACTGATAATGTGACATAAATCCAACATCCCGGTTTAGGTCGTCTTCATGTGTCCGGAACTTGGCTATCAGTTTCTGCTCAGTGACTCTGCGCTGTCGTGTGTCGTGAAGGCCGCCTTGGAGAACGCTTACCTGAAGATCAGAGGCTGAATGCCCGTGACTGCTGAAGTGCTCCCCCACAGGCAGGGAGGTTACACAGCTCCTCGGAGCACTTCAGCAGTCACGGGCATTCAGCCTCTGATCTTCAGGTAAGCATTCTCCAAGGCGGCCTTCATGACACACGACAGCGCAGAGTTGCTGAGCAGAAACTGATATGTTGGATTTATGTCACGTTATCAGTAACCCCCACAGCTTGCCTCCTGGACTTGCAGGCTGTCCTGCCTGGAGACAATACACATCTCTTTAACCTGTGCTTAATGCTCCCTCCACCCACATTGTCTGTATCTTTAAGACCTGGTTGGTTGTAGGGATTCGCATTCTAATCAGTATTCTGTAACTTGATTTTGTGTCTCTGTGTACTGTTTGAGAGCACATTTCCACTCCATCTGACGAAGGAGCAGCGCTCCGAAAGCTAATGGTATTTGCTACCAAATAAACCTGTAGGACTTTAACCTGGTGTTGTTAAAACTCTTACTGTGTTCTATGAGATAGCCAGTTACTTATCCATTCGGCCAAATTTCCCTCTTTCCCACACCTCCTTACTTTCTTCATGAGCCTACCATGGAGAACCTTATCAAACGCCTTACTCAAATCCATGTACGCAACATCAACTGCTCTTCCTTCATTGACACACTAAGTTACCTCCGCAAAGAATTTAATCAAATTTGTGAGGCAAGACTTACCCTTCACAAATCCGTGCTGACTATCACGGATTAAGCTGCATCTTTCCAAATGGTCATAAATCCTATCCCACAGGACCTTTTCCATTAACTTACCGACCACCGAAGTAAGACTAACTGGCCTATAATTACCAGGGTCATTCCTATTTCCTTTCTTGAACAGAGGAACAACATTCGCCACTCTCCAGTCCTCTGGCACGATCCCCGTGGACAGTGAGGACCCAAAGATCAAAGCCAAAGGCTCTGCAATCTCATCCCTTGTCTCCCAAAGAATCCTAGGATATATCCCATCTGGCCCAGGGGACTTATCGACCCTCAGGTTTTTCAAAATTGCTGATACACCTTCCCTCAGTACATCTACCTCCTCCAGCCTATCCCATTCTCATCCTCAAAAACATGGTCCCTCTCCTTGGTGAACACTGAAGAAAAGTATTCATTCATCGCCTCTCCTATCTCTTCTGACTCCATACACAAGTTCCCACTACTATCCTTGACAGGCCCTGGTCATTCTTTTATTTCTCTCATAAGAGTAAAAAGCCTTGGGGTTTTCCTTGATCCGACCCGCCAAGGACTTCTCATGCCCCCTCTTAGCTCTCCTAAGCCCTTTTTTTTAGCTCATTCCTTGCTACCTTGTAATCCTCAAGCGACCCAACTGAACCTTGTTTTCTCATCCTTACATACGCTTCCTTTTTCCTCTTGACCAAGACATTCAACCTCTTTTGTGAACCATGGTTCCCTCACTCGGCCATTTCCTCCCTGCCTGACAGGGACGTACCTATCAAGGACACTCAGTATCATAATTACCCCTCCCCCAATTATAACTCTTGCCCTGTCATAAGGCCCTATCCCCCTCCATTGCAATAATGAAAGACACCGAATTGTGGTCACTATCTCCAAAGTGCTCTCCCACAACCAAATCTAACACTTGGCCCGGTTCATTACCAAGTCCAATGTGGCCCCACCTCTTGTCGGCCTATCCACATATTGTGTCAGGAAACCCTCCTGCACACCCTGTTCAAAAACTGCCCCATCCGAACTATTCGACCTATAAAGGTTTCAGTCGATGTTTGGAAAGTTAAAGTCGCCCATGACAACTACCCTGTGACCTCCACACCTATCCATAATCTGCTTTGCAATTTCTTCCTCCACATCTCTATTACTATTTGGGGGCCTATAGAAAACCCCCAACAACGTGACCACTCCTTTCCTATTTCTAACTTCAGCCCATATTACCTCAGTAAGCAGATCCCCCTCGAACTGCCTTTCAGCAGCCGTCAAACTATCCTTGATTAACAATGCTACTCCTCCACCTCTTTTACCACCTTCCCTACTCTTACTGAAACATCTATACCCCGGAACTTCCAACAACCATTCCTGTCCCTGTTCTAACCATGTCTCCGTAATGGCCACAACATTGTAGTCCCAAGTACCAATCCACGCTCCAAGTTCACCTCCCTTATTCCAGATGCTCCTTGCATTGAAGTAGACACACTTCAACCCACCTTCCTGTCTGCTGGTACACTCCTGCGACCTTGATACCCTCCTCAGTACCTCACTACACTCAACACTGGCTTCTGGACTACAGCTCGTTTTTCCATCCCCCGACACATTAGTTTAAACCCCCCCGAAGAGCCGTAGCAAATTTCCCTCCCAGGATATTGGTGTCCCTCTGGTTCAGGTGCAAACCGTCCTGTTTGTACAGGTCCCACCGCCCCCAGAATGTGCTCCAATTATCCATGAAACTGAAACCCTCCCTCCTACACCATCCCTGCAGCCACGTGTTTATCTGCACTCTCCCTGTTCCTCAACTCACTAGCACGTGGCACCGGCAACAAACCAGAGATGACAACATGGTTTATCCTGGCTCTCAGCTTCCACCCTAGCTCCCTAAATTCCTGTTTTAAATCTCCATCCCTTCTCTTACCTATGTTGTTGGTACCGATGTGTACCACAACTTGTGACTGTTCCCCCTCCCCCTTAAGGATCCTGAAAACACGGTCTGAGACGTCATGGACCCTGGCACCCGGGAGGCAACATACCATCCGTGAGTCTCTTTCGCTGCCACAGAACCTCCTATCTGTCCCTCTAACTATTGAGTCCCCAATAACTATTGCTCTCCTGCTCTCCCCCCCCCCCCCTTCCCTTCTGAGCCACAGGGACGGACTCAGTGCTGGAGATCAGGTCACCGTGGCTTACCACTGGTAGGTCCCGTTCCCCCCCCCCCCCCCCCCCAAACAGTATCCAAAGTGGTATATTTGTTGCCAAGGGGAACGACCATAGGGGATCCCTGCACTGACTGCTTCCTCCCAGCCCCTCTCACCGTCACCCATCTATCTTCATTCTTCGGAGTAACTACATCCCTGAAGTTTCTATCTATGACCGTCTCTGCCTCCCGAATGATCCGAAGTTCATCCAGCTCCAGATTCCTAACACGGTCTTCAAGGAGCTGGAATTGGATGCACGTCCTGCAGGTGTACTCAGCTGGGACACTACTGGTGTCCCTCACCTCAAACATCCCTGCTAACTTCCCTTCATAAGAAACGAAAGAGAGAAAAAAAAAGCTTACCTGGTCTCGCTCAGAGTCCTTTATTTTAGGTTCGAGGAGGGGGGGAGGGTGGGAGACTCTAAAATTGAGATTAAACCCAAACAACTCTTTAAATGGAAATCTCATTTGAAAGTGACCAAAAGCCAAAACAATTTTCATATCCTCACTTGATTCTAAATTTACTGAATGCAGATTTCTATGCAGGTAATATTTTCTCTCTCATCGTGAATACTATCCAAGCTGCCGTGTATTGTAGACAGTCCATCCCCCACGTGATCCTGATTGCACAAAAATTGAGATTCTAGTCGTTCAACGTTAGCCATGATGGATTTACTCAGTCGAGTCATTCAGGATGCCGTTTTGGTTACACTGCCTCAGCCTCTTGTATATAATTTCTCAATTCTCAATTTAGTCTTTTTATGGGAAGTTGAGATCCGATTTTAATCTCAACTCCACATTCCTGCCTGCCCACTCCCCCCATAACCTTTCACACCCTCGCTTGTAAAGAATTAATCTACCTGTGTCTTAAAAATATTCAAGGATTTTGCCTTCACTGCCTTTTGATAGATTTCTAAAGACACACTATCCTCAGAGAAAAAATGTTTCCTCATCAGTCTTCAATGGGCAGTGTCTTATTTTTAAACAGTGACGCACAAGAGGGAGGCATCCTCTTCGCATTCACCCTGTCAAGACCTCAGGATCTTTTATGTTTCAATCAAACCACCTCTTTCTCTCCTAAACTCCAGTGGATACTCTTCTAAACTCGAGTGGATACAAGCCTAGCCTGTCTGATTTTTCCTCATAACGCAGTGTGCCAATTCCAGGTATTAGTCTGGTAAACCGTATCTGAACTGTGACATATTTACATTCTTCCTTAAATAAGGAGATGAATACTGTACATACTGCTTGATGTGTTCTCACCAATGCCCTTTATAACTGAAGCGTAACCAGTCCACTTTTGGCATTAATTCCCCTCGCAATAAACTATAACATTCTATTAGCTTTCGTAATTACTCGCTGTACTTGCATACTAGCCGTTTGCAATTCATGCACGAGGTCACACATCCCTCTGCAACTCGGAGCGCTGCAATATCTCACCATTTAGATAATGTGCTTCATTTTTATTCTTCCTCCTTTTATCAAGTGCCTCCGCTGCTCAACTTGTCTTGATCATTTAAAGACAGCTCCAAGCATAGGAACCAGAAGCTGTTCAACCCGTCATGGCTATTTCATCATTCGGTTCAATCATTGCTGATCTGTATCTTTACTCAATCCACTCTGTGATCTGTGACCCTTAATATCCTTGTACAAAAATCTACAAATCACAGTTTTGGAAGTTTCAATTGGCCCCCAGGCTTTTTAAGGAAGAGCATTCCAGATTTCTTCTACTGTGTGTGAAGAAGAAAAGCAGCTCAACCATTTCTATCTTTGCCGTTCGTGGCGCATTATAGGTGAATTCTAGCCAGACAAAGTCACAAATGCAGGAGTCCTCTCAAAGGCAGAGCTCCCAGCTTTGACAGCACTCATTAGCTTCATTGGCTCAGGCAGGTCCATGGGTTGCATACCCAAGGACTTTCTGTACAGTGAGGTAGCCGGAGCCTAACGGCGGTAGGATGCCCAACACGTTGCTTCAAGGATGCTTCTAATCGTGGCGTTTAGACATCAGGTAGGGCACCTGGAAGTCACTAGTTAATGTCAGAGGAAAATGACAAGACCTGTAGGCTGACATGCGCCACCACGATGATCAATGACTGCACAGACTTGACATCAGTGCCAACATCGAAAATAATCTCACTTTAAAACTTCGTATGTGGCACTTTCTGCTCCTCCAGGGTTGGCCTCTTCAGACACCCAATAGATTGTTGCTATGTGCCCACCCTTTCATAGATGGGAGGGTACCATAAAAAATGTGAAGTGTTTCTTGCTATCATGCATGAAAGAATTGGCTCTAATCTTAAAATTATGCTCCCTTGTCCTGGACTGTTGCACCAGAGAAAATAGGTTAAATGGTGAAAAACTATCATATTTTCATCCGTCTGAGTTCTCGCCCTCTTAAGGTAAAGGACAACATTACATTAGCCTTTTAAAATGATTTTTGTACTTGTCCACTAACCTTTAGTCTTTCCTAAATCTGTCCACCCCTCCACAGTCCCTAGCTTTTCATCATTTGGAGAGTGCCCTGAGCTATCTTTCCTATACAATAAATGAGTTCAGGTTCTCACAGTGCCACGGTTTTTCCCACTCATCTACTCTGCCAATGTCCCATGGCAGCTTTCTGCTCCCATTTGCACTATGTACAGTACCCCCTAACAGTGTTGTCAGTGAACTTAGATATGCATCCTTATTTCTGCTTACAAGTTGTTTTAATGATATTGTGAAAAGTAGCAGTTTTGAGCAGCCCTCAACACCAGCCAGCCCGTCAGCCACAGAATGGTTCAAGTTTGTTCATATTCTGCTTGTCGTCATTCCAGTACCTCGCTTAGTTTCTCAATTTGTCAGACCAACTTTGGTGACCCAATTATCCATCAGTCACTAACTTGGCAGCTAATTGTCCTGTCGTTGAATCGTTAATAAGCCAGAAGCAGAGATGTTGGCTGGAATTTTACCACACCGCCCACCACAGGAATTGGAGCGGAACATGGAAAGGTCCGTTGACCTTGGCTGGGATTTTATGGTTTCGGGACGAGCGTGGCTGTAAAATTCTGCCCCAAGCAAATGATCCCACCCTCTCCCTTCCAGTTATTGTGCTTCCAAATGCCTATTCCTTTGCTCACTGATCCACCACCCTTACTCCATATACCATTATTGCTGTAGCACTGTGACTAAACGTTTTCTTATCTCTCCCCAGTTGTTGCTGAAATTACACATTTTATCATTATGACTCTCTAGACTTTGCTCAAAATCACAGAACCTTCTAACTTGTTTCAGCTCATACAATAACATGCGACTAATCCCCATGCTCTGCAATGAGTTCTCTTTGCAGTCTGTTATTCAGCAACACTTTGTGCTATTCTCCCCATTGAACTCAATTTTTTACAAAATCTCTTGGCTGTTTTTTTGTCTTTCTGAGGAACTTGCATGGTTAGAGGGGTGTGGTGGGGAGGAAGAATTTAGAGCCAGTCAGTTTAATGCCTTGACCTTAATCTCTGCAGTCGTCGCAACCTCCAAGAAGAATGCGTGTGTCTCTCTGGTATTTGCATTCCTATATAAGGTGGTTCAGGTGAGGAGGATGATTTTAATTTTTTCCCCACCTCTCCAGGTCTAAACTGAACAATTCTTCATTTCAACCCCCACTTCATTCTTCTTCCCATTCCAAATCTCTCGCTGCTCTGGCAAATCAACAGTTTACCTCGTTCCATTTTGAATTTTTCGCCATGTCACTGGTGCTATGGGCAGGGGGGGGTTTAACTTTTTAAAAACCCTCATTAATCCTCTCAGCACCCGTCTGGAAAAAAAGGTGTCTTAACTTTGCTTTCCCAACCCTTCCGTTTTGGTCTGATTGAATTTCTATTCATAATTCCACAGCAAATCTGAGAGGGTTTGTTTATTCGCACAGGCTCAAACATGAGGGGAGGTGTCACTGCATAGCCCCCTGTGCATTCATAAATAAATGAGGGATTGAGAAAGAGAGGGTTACAGGGAAAGACCGCAGAGCAAACAATTATTGTTTCAGGTGAGTCCAGAATCTAAGTCCAATGGTGTATTCCTTCAGATGTTGGCAGGCCGAATACTGGATAATCCTCTTTTCCAGTGGAGATGACTGCCACCATAAGATACACAGATAAATTAGTCTCTGAGGCAATGATATAGAAACTGAGAAGATCTAATTGAAACCGCGTAGGTGGGGAGTCTGTCATAGCGTCCCTTTTCTAAGTTGCTCGTTAAATGGAAGATGACAGGCTGATTTGCAGTCCAGCAAGACAGTATAACTCGTGGGGGTGGGGGGGATTCATCATGTGTCATGACTCCCACCTCTCCACTTGGCTTTGGCAAAGGGTGTACATTCCTTTGGGTTCCCTGGATTGTTAAGAATTTGAAAGGAGGTTGCAGGGTCCTTTTTCTTAGCAGACCAGTACACTGGTGGCCAGGCTTGCCTTATGAAATGTAGATGACCGTTGTATATTTCCCTTTGACTTTGGTTTCTGCAGTCACAGGGATCATTAGCTTCTCTTAAGAGATAATGAGGTGTCAGCTTCTCTGATGCTGTCAGGAAGTTCCTTTTACTCAGGGTTAGAGGCTGACATCGCTTCAGCCTTTTCAAAGACTTTATCCGGTTTTTAAAGTTTTAGAAATAGGTCAGGAGGGTATCTGTATATTTTACAGTGGGTTTTAAAAATTGATAGTTTCCAAAGGGGTGGAATCCCTCTTTCAATAAACAACCTGGCAGACTGCCCCTGTTTACTGTCATTCACCCACATGAGTATGGCTGTGCGTCTCTGAAACATTTAATTTCCAAGAATAGCTTGCTTGGTTACAGGGACAGTGATCCTCCAGTTATTTTTGACGAATTTCAGAGCTTGATCTTCAGTGCTAATTCATATATGGCAAAACATAACGAGTCACTGTTTTATCTGTAACTGTGTTCGATAAATGGATCCCAAGCCAGATGAAGTACAAAGCTGGATAGAAATCCTTTTCTTGATGGTTGCTGTATTTACAAAATGCAGTATTACAGCCGCCAGCCTCTGACTGATCAGCCCAGCGTTCAACAGACTTTTTTTTCTTCTTTTTGCTTTTTGAATAAATGAGAGATGAGCGATTGAAGGATCAGTTCCTTAAAGGGGCACAGTTCCTCTTTGTATTTGCTCAGGAGACGTATTCAATACCCTCCACCTGCATATCCTTACTTTTTAATTAGTTTGTGAGTTAATGACGGTGAGAGCTGTCTGACTCTTCAGAGGTGGGAATGTTCATTACAGCTGAGCATAATCCTGCCTTAACCTGAAACTAGATTTCACAGCCAGGGTCTGCCTGGGTTACTACACCCCTTTTCCCCCTATGGATACTGAGGCCAATTGTCATGCTCCCACCATTGCAGATTCTGAGATTGGCTGGTTCACCACAAGCCAGTGACCAACTGTGCCAGATTTACCCTCTAGGGAGCCTGGTCCAGACAACTGTTTTTGTTCGGTCTCCCCACACCAGCTAACTTTTATCTAGCCTTGAATGCAGATCATGCGCCCAAATGTAACCAAGAAAGGTGTGCCAGTGTGGCTTGAATTGGCCTTGTCTTTGTTGCTTTTTGAACAATAGTAGCCTGTTTCTGGTTGGTCGAGGTTACAAACTGTTATGTGGGAAATTGCGCGCTTGAGTTTGCATCCTCTCCATGCAGTGAAGCCTGTTACTCCAGCTTCACCGTTACATTAAAGCTCATACTATGAGGGTCATTGCCATTAATATTTCAATCCACTTTACCTTCCAGGTGTTTTCTGAGTATTTTAAGGAGCTGGAAGAAGAGAGTATTCGAGATAACTTTGTTATAATCTATGAACTGCTTGATGAGTTAATGGACTTTGGCTACCCACAGACCACGGACAGCAAGATCCTGCAGGAGTAAGTAAGGCAGTGTCTATAGATAGATGGTAACACCGTCATAGATGCCCCACAATATATTTTTTAATGGAAGGGTCTTGTTCATCTTTTTGTTATGGCAAATAATATGTCACTGTGTAAATGACCTCCTTCCATACTCTGTGCTGAAATGATAACTTTGAGTTATTCATTCAAACTATGATGAAGTTTGGGTTTATGGCAAATTTTAACATATTTCATCTGCTTAAATCGTAAATTGTGTTTCTAAAAAGGTATAATTTTAAATTTTGTTTTCAGATTTAATGATAATGTACCAGCTGACCAATTGAGGTTTGTTTGTGAGGCTCGGATACAGAATGTAACAGTCCCTGTCTCCGAGCAGTGTCTAGTAGGCACAGTGTGATGAGTCCCAGTGATGGAATATGTCCTTGTGCCAAACCAAGAGAAGTGGTAAAGGGAGTGACCCTGCTTTTGAGTACAGAGAAAATTGGTAAAGTTTGCTATCCTCCAAGAAGAAACACTCCTATTTAAACATGTATTTTACAGGCAGAGACTGAACCTTTTGTGCTGCTTTAACCAAAAGATTTCCTTTAAAATTCAGCTGCTTGCCAGAAAAAGTTCAGTTTGAAACTTCAAGTAGTGCAAGCTGGTTTATGATTGGGCACAAAAGTATAAGAGATCTGAGTGTGGGTGGGCCGAGAGATCTTTACTCTTTGCGTTGCTTGTGACCAGGTCACGTGGAAGATGCGTGTTCCTGAGTGCACTCGAAAGGTATTGAAATGTCAAACAGTTTTGTCTGTTATAAAGACGGTGGCTGATGTGAAAGAAAGTGCTTGAGGCAGGCCGGTGGACAGCGAATCGGTCAATAAATGTGACAGGTGCTGGTCAGCTAAGATTGGATTTTTTTTATTCTCTCAAATTTCCTGAAATCATTGGTTACATCTCCACAGATGCTGATTGCTTTTTGCCAATATAGATAATGTGGGGGGGGGATGAAATGCGAGTTTTGCAGATGACACCAAGATTGGTAAGGTGAAGAAGGCGGTTGTAGGTTGCAGGAAGATCTAGATGGGTTGATCAGATGGGCAGAGCAGTGGCAAATGGTATTTAATCCTGATAAGTGCATGGTGATGCACTTTGGAAGAAGTAACAAGACGGGAGTATTTAATAAAGGGAGCAGGACACTAGGAAGCTCAGAGGAACAGGTGGATTCTGAGGTGCTTATTCACAGATCCCTGAAGGCGATAGAGGAGGTAAATAGTTAAGAAGGCATATGGACGCTTGCTTTTTTTTAGTCGTGGTATAGAGTACAAGAACAAGGAGGTAATGTTGGAGCTGTACAAAACATTGGTTCAGCCACAGCTGGAGTAGTGTGTGCAGTTCTGGTCACCTCACTATAGGAAGGATGTGATAGCACTAAAGAGGGTACAGAGGAGATTCACCAGGATGTTGCCTGGGATGGAGCATTTGAGCTATTCGCAGATACTGGATAGGCTTGGATTGTTTTCTCTCGAGCAGAGAAGGCTGAGGTGGGACATGATTGAGAGGTATGAGCAGGGTGAATAGGAAACAGCTGTTCCCCTTGGTTGAGGAGTCACTCACAGGGAGGAGCATAGTTTTAGGGTAAGGGGCAGGAGCTTCAGAGGTGATCTGAGAAAGTATTTTGTCACTCAGGAGGTGGGAATCTGGACTGCACTGCCTGGGAAGTAGTGAAGGCCAGAAACCTTTCAATCTTTATCAAGTATTTGAATGGGCACTCGAAATATCATGATATTTAAGGATATGGGACAAGTGCTGGAAAATGGGATTAGTGCAACTTTAGTGTCATCCAGGATAAAGTGGATTGGCACCCTCTCCACCAATGATGCATATTGGCAGCAGTGTGTACCATCGACAAGATGCACTGTGGCAACTCACCATGACAACACCTTCCAAACCCACAACCAGTCCCATCTAGAAGGACAAGGGCAGCAGACAGATGGGACCACAACCGCTTGGAAGTTCTTTTTCAGGTCGCTCACCATCCTGAGTTAGAAATATATTGCCATTCCTTAACTCTCACTGTTAAAATCCTGGCACTACCTTTTTAACAATACTGCGCCTATACCTACACCACATGGATTGCAGCGGTTCAAGAAGTTAGAATCATAGAATCCTACAGTGCAGAAGGAGGCCATTCGGCCCATCGAGTCTGCACCGACCACAATCCCACCCAGGCCCTATCCACATATCCCTACATATTTTACCCACTAACCCCTCTAACCTATGCATCCCGGGACACTAAGGGGCAATTTAGAATGGCCAATCAACCTAGCCCGCACATCTTTGAACTGTTATCTCACCACTGTTTTGATATGGCAGGCGGTAATTGTTGGACTGCCCAAATCCCAAAGGGAAAGCGATCACAATGATTTGCAAGGTGTATGTCATAATCAGAAGATATCTGCACCGAAGCGAGGAACGTAAATTGCAAACTAGTCATAGGGATTTAAAATATTAAATTTAAACATTTTTAAAAAATTGAGAGAAAGAAAGCTTAAACATACAAGGTTACATTTACACAACTAACAGGTCTACAAACGTTTACCAAAGATTTCTGCTTGGCTAAATTCAAAGCTAAATACCCCTTTTAGGCAACCGTCCTTACAGATTTTCCTCTAGAGATTCCAGTAAAATTACCACAAGCATCCACTTGCCAGGCCTTTGAAGGTAGATGCAGGCTGCTTTCTTCACAGGTCTGTTTTAGTACACATGCATGGGGGACTTTAACTTTACAAATATTGACTGGAAACGCTATAGTTCGAGTACTTTAGAGGGGTCAGTTTTTGTCCAATGTGTGCAGGAGGGTTTCCTGACACAGTATGTAGATAGACCAACAAGAGGCGAGGCCACATTGGATTTGGTACTGGGTAATGAACCAGACCAGTTGTTAGATTTGGAGGTAGGTGGGCACAATTCGGTTACGTTTACTTTAGCGATGGAAAGGGATAGCTTTATACCGCAGGGCAAGAGTTATAGCTGGGAGAAAGGAGATTATGATGCGATTAGGCGAGATTTAGGATGCATAGGATGGGGAAGGAAACTGCAGGGGATGGGCACAATTGAAATGTGGAGCTTGTTCAAGGAACAGCTACTGCGCGTCCTTGATAAGTATGTACTTGTCAGGCAGGGAGGAAGTGGTCGAGTGAGGGAACCGTAGTTTACTAAAGAAGTTGAATCTCTTGTGAAGAGGAAGAAGGAGACTTATGTAAAGATGAGACGTGAAGGCTCAGTTAGGGCGCTTGAGAGTTACAAGTTAGCCAGGAAGGACCTAAAGAGAGAGCTAAGAAGAGTCAGGAGGGGACATGAGAAGTCTTTGGCAGGTAGGATCAAGGAAAACCCTAAAGCTTTCTATAGGTATGTCAGGAATAAAAGAATGACTATGGTAAGATTTGGGCCAGTCAAGGACAGTAGTGGGAAGTTGTGCGTGGAGTCCGAAGAGATAGGAGAGGCGCTAAATGAATATTTTTCGTCAGTATTCACACAGGAACAAGACAATGTTGTCGAGGAGAATACTGAGATACAGGCTATTAGACTAGACGGGATTGAGGTTCATGAGGAGGTGTGAGCAATTCTGGAAAGTGTGAAAATAGATAAGTCCCCTGGGCCGGATGGGATTTATCCCAGGATCCTCTGGGAGGCTAAGGAGGAGATTGCAGAGCCTTTGGCTTTGATCTTTAAGTCGTCATTGTCTACAGGAATAGTGCCAGAAGACTGGAGGATAGCAAATGTTGTCCCCTTGTTCAAGAAGGGGAGTAGAGACAACCCTGGTAATTATAGACCAGTGAGCCTTACTTCTGTTGTGGGCAAAGTTTTGGAAAGGATTATAAGAGATAGGATTTATAATAATCTAGAAAGGAATAATTTGATTAGGGATAGTCAGCACGGTTTTGTGAAGGGTAGGTCACAAACCTTATTGAGTTCTTTGAGAAGGTGACCAAAGAAGTGAATGAGGGTAAAGCAGTTGATGTGGTGTATATGGATTTCAGTAAAGCGTTTGATAAGGTTCCCCACGGTAGGCTATTGCAGAAAATACGGAGGCATGGGATTGAGGGTGATTTAGCGGTTTGGATCAGAAATTGGCTAGCTGTAAGAAGACGGTGGTGGTTGATGGGAAATGTTCATCCTGGAGTTCAGTTACTAGTGGTGTACAGCAAGGATCTGTTTTGGGGCCACTGCTGTTTGTCATTTTTATAAATGACCTGGATGAGGGCGTAGAAGGATGGGATAGTAAATTTGCGCATGACACTAAAGTCAGTGGAGTTGTGGTCAGTGCGGAAGGATGTTGCAGGTTACAGAGGGACGTAGATAAGCTGCAGAGCTGGGCTGAGAGGTGGCAAATGGAGTTCAACGCGGAAAAGTGAGAGGTGATTCACTTTGGAAGGAGTAACAGGATTACAGAGTACTGGGCTAATGGTAAGATACTTGGTAGTGTGGATGAGCAGAGAGATCTCGGTGTCCATGTGCATAGATCCCTGAAAGTTGGCACCCAGATTGATAGGGTTGTTAAGAAAGCGTATGGTGTGTTAGCTTTTATTGGTAGAGGGATTGAGTTTCGGAGCCATGAGGTCATGTTGCAGCTGTACAAAACTCTAGTGCGGCCTCACTTGGAGTATTGCGTACAGTTCTGGTCGCCGCATTATAGGAAGGATGTGGAAGCATTGGAAAGGGTGCAGAGGAGATTTACCAGGATGTTGCCTGGTATGGTGGGAAAATCGTATGAGGAACAGCTGAGGGGCTTGAGGTTGTTTTCGTTAGAGAGAAGAAGGTTAAGAGGTGACTTAACCTTCACAGCTCCTTAAGCTGCTTCACAGCTCCAGGGTCCCGGGTTCGATTCCCGGCTCGGGTCACTGTCTGTGTGGAGTTTGCACATTCTCCTCGTGTCTGCGTGGGTTTCCTCCGGGTGCTCCGGTTTCCTCCCACAGTCCAAAGATGTGCGGGTTAGGTTGATTGGCCAGGTTAAAAAAAAAAATTGTCCCTTAGAGTCCTGGGATGTGTAGGTTAGAGGGATTAGCGGGTAAATATGTGGGGGTGGGGCCTGGGTGGGATTGTGGTCGGTGCAGACTCGATGGGCCGAATGGCCTCCTTCTGCACTGTAGGGTTTCTATGGTTTCTATGGTTTAATAGAGGCATACAAGATGATCAGAGGATTAGATAGGGTGGACAGTGAGAGCCCTTTTTCCTCGGATGGTGATAGCTAGCACGAGGGGACATAGCTTTAAATTGAGGGGTGATAGATATGGGACAGATGTCAGAGATAGGTTCTTTGCTCAGAGAGTAGTTAGGGCGTGGAGTGCCCTGCCTGCAACAGTAGTGGACTCGCCGACATTAAGGGCATTTAAATGGTCATTGGATAAACTTATGGATGATATTGGAACAGTGTAGGTTAGATGGGCTTTAGATTGGTTTCACAGGTCGGCGCAACATCGAGGGCCGAAGGGCCTGTACTGCGCTGTAATGTTCTATGTTCTAGATCTTATGATAATACCACACCTGTACAGCCGTCAGTCTCTTTAAATATGTTTTCCCCTTTCATCTTAAGATCTATTGTTTTTGGGTCCCTTTGGAAGTTTTCATTCCCAGGATATATACAGATCCTTCATGTTATTTGTATGTCTACTACTTTTGGGTAAAATTAAACATTATACTTCGCTTTATCCATTTATGATCATTGTGAATTGTACAGCTTTCTTTAGAAATACAATTGTTAAACCTCATGTCACCCCCCCTCATCTTGATGCAAATGTCCATTCATGCTTTGTAGGTGTTAGCCATTGCTTACTGGTAGCACTCTCGCCTCAGAGTCAGAAAATTGTATGTTCAAATCCTATTTTAAGAGACTCAACCACATAATCCAGGCTGATGCCCCAGTTTAGCACTGAGGGAGTACTGCATTGTTGAAGTGCTATCCTTTGGATGAGACTTTAATCTGAAGCTGTCTCTGTCCTGTCTGCCCTTTGAGGCGGAAATAAACAATCCCACAGCACTATTTGAACAAGAGTGGAGAATTCTCCAGGCGTCCTGGCCACCATGTGGTCTTCAACCAACATTTATTGGAACAGATTCTCTGCCAATTATCACATTGCTTTTTGTAGGAGGTTGTTGTGTGCAAATTAGGTAACTTAATTGGCTGCAAAATATTTTCCAGAAATAATGAAAGACAGCATGTAAATCTAACTCCTTCCTTTTCTTCTGTGGAGTCCGAGTGCTGAGAGCCCACCTAAACTTGCCAAGGGCAAGTTTTTGTTAGAGAGAAGAAGGTTAAGAGGTGACTTAATAGAGGCAGACAAGATGATCAGAGGATTAGACTGGGTGGATAGTGAGAGCCTTTTTCCTCGGATGGTGATGGCTAACACAAGGGGACATCGATTTACATTGAGGGGTGATAGATATAGGACAGATGTCAGAGGTGGGTTCTTCACTCAGAGAGTGGTAAGGGCGTGATGCCTTGCCTGCAGCAGCAGTGGACTCGCCAACATTAAGGGCATTTAATTGGTCATTGGATAAACATATGGATGATATTGGAACAGTGTAGGTTAGATGGGCTTTAGATTGGTTTCACAGGTCGGTGCAACATCGAGGGCCGAAGGGCCTGTACTGCGCTGTAATGTTCTATGTTCATGCTGCTCACCGGTCCCATCTTAGCCCTGCTCATCTCCACGTCAAAACACTTCTTGACATCTACTTCTTTTTGATGTTGTTATCCTTGCAGTCTTCAGTATAATTAAATAAGCCATATAATATATATGTTTGTGCACACACAAGCCTGTTTCGCAGTATGCCACAATAGTATTGGGATAATACTAAAAAATGTGATACATTTGTTACACCACCACCTTCTCGAGGGCAGTTAACAATGGGCAATAAATGCTGGCCCAGCTAGCAATCCTACATCCTCTTTGTGAATAAAGAAAAGCCATTCAGTTGTGTCGTACAGTTACAGAAAAACTTGATTTTAAAATTCTCATCTTTGCTTTGAAATTCTTTCATGAGCTCATCCCTATCCTATCTCTATCCCTCCAGCCTTACAACCCTCTGACATCCCAATACTCCAATTCTGACTTTATCTGCAATAGTCATTGCTCCACCACTGGCAGATGTGCCTTTCAGCTGCCTAAACCCCAAGCTGGGGAATTCCTCTCTACCTCCCCTGACTTTAAACAATTCTTCAAAACCTACCTGTTTGTTCAGCCTCATAGTTACCTCTGCCAATCTGTGTGATTTGGCGTCAGATTTTGTCTAATAGTGCTACTCTGTGCCTTGGGGCAGTTTACTAGATTCAAGGTGTTATATAAATGCAAGATGTTGGATGCATTGATGGTGCTGAGACTCTGCTCTCCCTGGCCGTCATTTCACTTGGAGCCATCCATTGTCCCGTTCAGTGATTGTTTTACATCCCTCTGCCCAGATTTTGTGTCCTGTTTCTTTCCTGTTCCTGATCCCTAAAGCTGATTTTCCTCTCTTGTCTGTAGCGAGTTTACTCCCTGGTTCTTCAGCACCAGCGCAACACATACCCGCCGATGACCATCACCAATAAGAGACACTCTTACCACTACCCTTTGACATTCAATGGTGTAACCATCACTGAATCCCCCACTGTCAACATCCTTGGGGTTACCATTGACCAGAAACTCAACTGGACTCACCACATAAACACAGTGGCTTCAAGAGCAGGTCAGAGGCTAGGAATACTGCGGCGAGTAACTCACCTCCTGACTCCCCAGAGCCTATCCACCGCCTACAAGGCACAAGTCAGAAGTGTGATGGAATATTCCCCACTTGCTTGGATGGGTGCAGCTCCAACAACACTCAAGAAGCTTGACACCATCCAGAACAAAGCAGCCCCGCTTGATTGGCACATCTACCAACATTCAATCCCTCCACCACCGACGCTCAGTAGCAGCAGTGTGTACTATCTACAAGATGCACTGCAGCAATTCACCAAAGATCCTTAGACAGCACCTTCCAAACCCACGACCACTTCCATCTAGAAGGACAAGGGCAACAGATGCATGAGAATACCACCACCTGCAAGTTCCCCTCCAAGCCACTCACCATCCAGACTTGGAAATGTAGTGCCGTTCCTTTGCAGTCAAAATCCTGGAATTCCCTCCCTAACGGCATTGGGGGTCAACCCACAGCACGTGGATTGCAGCGATTCAAGAAGGCAGCTCACTTCCACCTTCTCAAGGGCAGCTAGGGTTGGGCAATAAATGGTGGCCAGCCAGTGACGCCCATGTCCCATGAATGAATTTTTTTTTAAAGGCAGCCAGGAAAGGCCCATTGATGCAGACTTGCAGGCAGCACATCAACCAGTTACCTCAGCTGAGTTAACTCTTGCAGGCCTGAGAGGACTGCTGTAGCAATAATAGCAACTGGCTACAGTTGGCGGGGAGAGAGTGCCTTCCCTGTTTTAGCTGCCTTTGGCCTTGCTGCCTTCTGATTTGAAGAGTGCTGGCACAAGGTGTGGCTTTTGCTACCAAATAAACCTGTTGGACTTTAACCTGGTGTTGTTAAACTTCTTACAAGGTGAGGCTGTCAATCCTTCAGTAATACCCCCAAGTCCCTAGGACTTGCATACTAAAGGTGGGGTGGTTAGAGGCAGAGGATCCTGTGATGACACCTCAGAAATGAGTCCAACTAGAGTCAGCAAATTAGAGCATCAGCTTCATGCAACTGTCCAAAGGATGAGAACAGAGAAAGCTGACAGGAGATCTGATGTATATCCAGAGTTCAGGGTAAACAAAGAAAACAAACTATTTCCATTTGCCACTGTATTGGTAGCTGGAGGATTTAACCTAATGACTGAAAGAATGCAGAAAAAGGTTAGGTTTCTTTTCCTAGGACAGGGGAAGTCCCAAGAAACTGCTGGAAGCAGAATTGTTTGTAACTTTTCAGAAAAGGGAGGATGAATATTTATTCTTTTGCGAAGGTATTGGGAAAAGGCAGGGGAATGGGACCCAGATGGAGTTGGGTTAGTTTTCAGAGACTGGTGTAGGTCTCCGACCACGATGGGAATATTGAAAATGCGCTACCTTGCGATAAAACAGGGCTTGTACCCTCCGTGCATACATTAATGTCAACTAAGCATCTGCTTTTCTTTAGTGAAGAAGTTGAGTGTTTGTGGAGTGTAGAGGATGGAGGTATGTTCTAAATGAAGAATGTGCCCTCTGCTCCCACCACCCTGAAAGAGTGTGAAACCAAATACCTTGGCCTTCATTTAACTCCTCAGTTTATTCTTTCCATTAGTTTCTCCCTTTTTCTTTTATTCTTCGGGCTGTTTTTGGTCACAGAATACAATAGTCTCCATCTCATTTGCTGACTGAATCCTTTTTTAATGTTACCACTTGCCAATGAAAATAATTGCTAATGAAATGCAGGTACTCCTTCTCCATTGTGTAACGCTGTTACTCAGTAATAGTTTGTTTTTCACCGGATGGCTGGCTGCAGTTGCTGTCTGGCTATTTCAGGGCGTACTTTAATGAGACCACCCACCCAGCCCGGGAGCTCTTTCTGGATTTGTTTAAAGTGACCCATTAGTAAAAAGGGCTGCTTATCCTGTGCCATTTTGGCACGACCGCTGCCTAAAATTCAAAAATAAGGCTATCTTAAACCCATACGGAGAAGCCTTATAAACAGAGCGCAGTATTTGTAATAAATCCCATCTCAGAGTAAGCATAAGAACATAAGAAATAGGAGCAGGAGTAGGCCATCTAGCCCCTCGAGCCTGCCCCGCCATTCAACAAGATCATGGCTGATCTGAAGCGAATCAGTTCCACTTACCCGCCTGCTCCCCATATCCCCTAATTCCCTTATCGATCAGAAAACTATCTACCCGTGATTTAAACATATTCAACGAGGAAGCCTCCACCACTTCAATGGGCAGAGAATTCCAGAGATTCACTACCCTCTGAGAGAAGAAGTTCCCCCTCAACTCTGTTCTGAACCGGCCCCCCCTTATTTTGAGGCTGTGCCCTCTAGTTCTGGTTTCCCTTCTAAGTGGAAAGAATCACTCCACCTCTACCCTATCCAGCCCCTTCATTATCTTATATGTCTCTATAAGATCACCCCTCATCCTTCTAAACTCCAACGATTTCAGACCCAATCTGTTTAATCTCTCCTCATAAGCTACACCCCTCATCTCTGGTATCAACCTGGTGAACCTTCTCTGCACTCCCTCCAAGGCCAATATATCCTTTCCAAATAAGGGGACCAAAACTGCACGCACTTATCTGATACTGATGTTCTGTATTTTAACATAAAACAGTTCTTGAGTTGTGGGTATTCCTGGAAATGTTGGCATTTATTGGCTTTCCCTATTTGCCTTTGAGAAGGTGAGTGGTGAACTGCCCTCTTCAAGTGCTGCAGTCTGTGTGGTGAGATGCTCCCACAATGCTGCGGGATAGAGAATTCCAGGATTTTGGCCCTGTGATAATGAAGGAATGGCGAATGTTTCTAAGTCGGGTCGGTGGCACATTGGTTAGCACTGCGGCCTCTCAGTTCCAGGGACTCTGGTTCAATTCTGGCCTTGGGTGACTGTGTGGAGTTTGCACAGTCTCCCCATGTCTGTGTGGGTTTCCTCAAAGTGCTTTAGTTTCTCCCATGGTCCAAAGATGTGCAGGTTAGATGGACTGGCCATAGGAAAATGTGTGGGGTTATGGGGATTGGGCAGGGAAGGGGACCTGGGTAAGATACTCTGTCAGAGTCAATGCAGAATAGACGGGCTAAATGGCCTCTTCTGCTTTGTGGGGTTTCTATTCTATGGTGTGTGTCTTATAGGAGCACTCTGAGGTGATGGCATTCCCATGACCACTACCCATGTTCTTCTGGGTGGTCGTGGGTTTGGGAGCTTCTGTTGAGGAAGCGGTGATGAGTTGTTAATATTGCATCCTGTATGTAGTATACACTGCAGTCAGTGTGCTGGTTACAGTTAGCATTCTACCAAAGTGTGGCTTTCTACTCTACAAAAACTGAGAGTTGAAATTGAGAACTTAAATAATCAAAAGTATTACAATTTTTCTTCAGTGTGTATGGGGGACTAATCATTGTCGTAGTGCGGAAATGCCTCAGGCCAACTGAGGTCTGCTCCCCCAGCCAGAAAACGGAAAAGGAAACAATAAAAGAGCAGGGGCTAGGGTAGCTAAAACATTTGTGTTGAGTTGATTTGTTTTTCTTGTCATCAGCTGTCAACCGGGTTTGAGCTGACTATTCAGATATATATCCTCCAATTGTGGCCTGGTTCTGATAGCAGCAAACTAGGAAGAGCATAGAATAGAACCATAGAATCCCTACAGTTCAGAAGGAGGCCATTCGGCCCAACGAGTCTGCACTGACTCTCCCACCCTATCCCTGCATATTTACCATGACTAATCCACCTAATCTGCACATCTTTAGACCGTGGGTGGAAACCGGAGCATCCGAAGGAAACCGATGCATGGGGAGAAATATGTGCAGGTTAGGTCAATTGGCCATGCTAAATTGTCTCTTAGTGTGCCAAGATCTGTAGATAAGACATTGGTTTGCAGGGATGGAATGGCGAGTGGGCCTGGTTAAGGTGCTCTGTCAGTGGATCGGTGCTGATTAGGTGGTCCATATGGTTGTCTCCTGCACTGTTGGGATTCTATGAACGTACAAACTCACACAGACAGTCACCCAAGGCTGAGGCAGCAATGCCAACCACTGTGCTGCCCAGAGTCAGGGTGGGGAATGGGAGCTCAGCCAAGCGAGCAAACGTAAAGTGGGTTGTGCAAGGGGAGTGTGCTGGTTGGTGTGGGGAGGTGCTAGTGTGAGGGCAGCTAGAATTAGAAGTTCATTAAAGAAAACACGTAAAATAATTTTTAAAAACTTGTCATTGAGCTGAAGGCAACATTCAAGGGGCATGTCTTCATAAAGAACAAAGTAAAATACAGCACAGGAACAGGCCCTTCGGCCCTCCAAGCCTGTGCCGATCATGATGCCCTAACTAAATTTTAAAAAAACCTTCTGCCCTTACTCGGTCCGTATCCATCTATTTCCTCCCTATCCATGTACCCATCTCGATGCCTTTTAAATGTTGCTAATGCGCCTGCTTCCACCACCTCCTCTGGCAGCGCATTCCAGGCGACTACCACCCTCTGCATGAAAAACTTCCCCGCACATCTACCTTAAACATTTCCTCCCCTCACCTTGAACTTGTGCCCCACTTGTAATTGACACTTTCACCCTGGGGATAAAGCCTCTGACTATCCACCCTGTCTGTGCCTCTCATAATTTGTAGACCTCTATCAGGTCTCCCCTCAGCCTTCGTCTTTCCCGTGAAAACAATCCTAGTTTATTCAACCTCTCCCCATATCCAATGCCCTCGAGACCAGGCAACATCCTGGTGAACCACCTTTGCACTCTCTCCAAAGCTTCCACGTCCTTCTGGTAGTGTGGTGACCAGTACTGCATGCAATACTCCAAATGCAGCCTAACCAAGGTTTTATATCGCTGCAACATGATTTGCTAACTCTTGTACTCAATACTTTGGCGGATGAAGGCAAGCATGCTGCATGCCTTGGCCACCTGTGTTGCCTCTTTTGGGGAACTGTGGACCTGCACACCCAGATCCCTCTGGATGTTAATGTTCCAAAGGATTCTGCCATTTACAGTATAATTCACACTGAAATTTGATCCTCCAAAATGCATCACCTGGCGTTTGTCCGGATTAAACTCCATCTGTCATTCCTGTGTCCAAGTCTCCAGCCTATCTATATCCTGTTGTATCCTCTGACAATCCCCGGTACTGATGTGAAGATGTCGGCATTGTACTGGGGTGGGTACCTGGGGAGGTAAGAAGCCTCTCAACACCTCCAACAGGTTTATCTGGTAGCCCGGCACTATCAGCGACTCCATCAATCTTCATGTCATCAGCAAATTTTCTAATCAGACCATGCACATTTTCCTCCAGATCATTTATATATACTACAAACAACAGAGGTCCCAGCACTGATCCCTGCGGAACACCACTAACTAGCCACTGATCTCCATTCTGAAAAACACCCTTCCACCGCTACTTTGTCTTCTATAACCAAGCCAGTTCTGTATCCATCTAGCCAGCCCACCCTGAATCCTATGTGATTTTAATTTCTGTACCAGTCTGCCATGTGGCACCTTGTCAAACGCCTTACTAAAGTCTATATAAACTAAATCCACAGCCCTTCCCTCATCAATTATCTTTGTCACCTCTTCAAAAATTCAGTCAAGTTGGTGAGATGTGACCTTCCCTGTACAAAATCCTGCTGCCTGTCACTAATTCAATTGTGCGTATATCCTGTCCCTCAGTATCTTCTCCAAAAGCTTCCCCACCACTGACATCAGGCTCGCCTATAATTTTCTGGATTATCCCTGCTTCCTTTCTTTAAAAAGGGAATGACATTAGCTATTCTCCAGTCCTCTGGAACCTTGCCTGTGGCCAAACAGGATGTGAAGATATCTGTTAAGGCCCCAGCTATTTCTCCCTTTGCCTCCCACAGTAACCTGGGATAGATCCCATCCGGCCCTGGGGACTTGTCTGCCTTAACGCAATTTAGGATGCCCAACGCTTCCTCCTCCTTTGATATATTGACATTCTCTAGAGTGTTCACACATCTATCCCTGACCTCCGCATCCATCATCTTGTAACGTCAAAGGGGACATGGGTTTGCCAGAATTGCACCATGCCACAAAGCTCCCTTTCTTAACTTGCCAATGGATCCATGCTGCAGCTGGGAGAGCAATTTCCCACTACAACAACGAACAAGGTAACGGTGCAGCTGTGTAATCCTTTGCATTGCTACTGACTGCAAAATCAGGGCAGCATTTTCCAACCGAATGTTAGCACTGTAAACAGCTCTGCACTGAGAGTCTCGAATTGTCGATTGACCAAGTTACCAGGGTTCAGATAGTAGAAAGGTGGCTACTGTACAGGTTCAACACTGAGTGATGCTTTCAAGTCTGCCTCTATTGGACAAATCTCCAACTTGTGTTCATTCCAATTTTAGGTACATTACGCAGGAAGGTCATAAGCTGGACACTGGGGCTCCACGCCCACCAGCAACAGTTACCAATGCTGTGTCTTGGAGATCGGAGGGGATCAAGTATCGGAAAAATGAAGTATTTCTCGATGTTATTGAATCTGTCAATCTATTGGTAAGTTCTTTCTTCATAGACGAGTAAAGCTTTGCAACCTACAGGACTTCCAATTCATCTTGGGGATACACGGGAGTGAAGAGAGAATGCTCAAATCTATTTAAACAGCAGCACCTTTGTCTTGAGCACCTCCTCCTCTTTCATATACCCTAAGAGGGCATTGGCAACCATGGACTTCCATTGGATTGGTCCATGATTATGCTTGCAGTGGTTTTGCATTGCCTCCTGCAATATGGCTGACCAGGAAACTCTCCCACTCTGAGCTGTGTGTCACTCTGTGTATTAGAAGGATTTTCAGGCTGATAGTTGATCTGTTTGAGAATGTTATGAAGACACCTTCCGTGGCAATCAAGTCCTGAAGAGGGACTTGAAGCTGAATCTTCTGGCCCAGGGGTTGGGGCGCTACCCACTGCACCACAGCAAGACCTATACTTGCTGTGAATGTTGAGATGCTTCAGCACAAATGTTTTAATTTGATTTATGCTTTTTTTTTAATGGTCCATGCATCATTCCTCAAACGAGTGCACAGGCCTGTTAGCAAGCCATTTGGCTGCTTTACTCCAACTGGCCACTTATTGGTGTTTGAAGTGTCCTGGCCGCTTTCCTTCCCTTTGCCCAGTGTTCCTGCTATGTTGTGTGAATGTGCAGCAGTCTAAAAGATTGCGCTGGCCTTGTTTGGTGACAAATATTCTCCTTTGCCAAAATATTTAAGCCGCGCACTGAGTAACTGGAGCTATACATGACAACTACATTTTAAAGGGAACATTGGATACCCCGGGAGAGAGGCAACGATTCACTTTTGAACAATATTCATGGTAGATTCCTGCAGTGCATTCACCTCTGAATCCTGGGTTTGATTCACCCCAGGCTAATTGGATGAAAATATGAGCTGTAAGATCCTGCCTGAGTGAGCTTGGACAGTGTCACACATTCCGTGAAACTACCTATCAGATTTGGAAATTGATGATGTCATCTGAAGGGGTCAATTGCAGGCAATTGATATTGGGCTTCTGTGGAGGCCAGGGTATTAAGGCAGTTGTCTGATGCTTCTGCACATTAGTGACTGTCCTTAAAGTGCCAACCAAAGAATTAAAAAGCTCTTATTCCTAATATTGATGCTGCTCGTCTTGATAAGCATTAAAAAGGCTAAATCATCATAGAATCATAAAATTCGTACAGTGCAGAAGGCCATTCGGCCCATTGAGTCTGAACCAAACACAATCCCACCCAGGCCCTATCCCCATAGCCCCATGCATTTACCCTAGCTAGTCCCCCTGACACTAAGGGGCAATTTAGCATGGCCAATCCACGTAACCCGCACATCTTTGGACTGTGGAAGGAAACTGGAGCACCCGGAGGAAACCCACGCAGACACAGGAAGAACGTGCAAACTCTGGACAAACAGTGATCCAAGCCGGAAATCTAACCCGGATCCCTGGCACTGTGGGGCAGCAGTGCTAACCATTATGCCACCCAAATATTCCATTAATGTTTGTTAAAATGTAATCACAAGTCACAGATTCCTGAATATTTAATAACTTGATGTTCCCCTATTCTTGACTGTTAGTAAATTGTTTTATAGGCTTGGCTTGAAATGGAAATCCATTTAAATCAGTTCTGGAGAGGTCATCATCTTTCTTTCTCTCACTCTAGGTTAGTGCGAATGGAAATGTGTTACGTAGTGAAATAGTGGGTTCCATCAAAATGAGAGTATTTCTGTCAGGAATGCCAGAGTTGAGACTCGGACTAAATGACAAAGTATTATTTGAGAACACGGGCCGTGAGTATTCATTTGTTACAGTATTGTGCCAAGCAAAGTAGTGACTGTGTGTCGGGAGATAAAAACCCTCTTTCTTTTGTGTGAAGAGGAAATGGCTAAAACGCTAGCAGTGTATAATGCACCTGTGGGATTTGATCCTCCTGAAGCTTGGGCAGTTTCATACTGAGATTGTTAATTCTTTGAATCTACAAAGTTTTAGTTCAACAAAAGTCTGCCAACCTAATGATGAAATGTGGAGGAAATGGGGCCGAGTGTTTGAGCCATGGTTCAGTGGTAGCACTCTCGCCTCTGAGTCAGAAGAATGTGGCTTCAAGTTCCAATGCAGAGACTTGACACTGTGCAATGTTGGGGAGACCTGCACTGTCAAAGGTGCCATCTTTTAGAGACATTAAACTGAGGCTCTGTCCACCCTCTTGGGTCAATGTAAAGATCCCATAGTACTATTGGAAACAGAGCACCTTCACAAAATCCTGCCCAATCTTTATCTGTCAACTTACATCACTTTAAGTAAAAGATAGGCTATTCATTTATCTCACTGCTGCTTGTGGGATCTTGCTGTACTTCAGTCGAGGCAAATCTGAGGTCATCCACTTTGGACCTCAAGTTGATCCATTGGACTACTTTCAAAATGGTGAAAACTTAGGAACAGTAGCAGTCCATGTATGTTGATCATTAAAATTTTGTTAAAATATTACAGAAAACAATCAAAAGAAAACAGTTAATGGAATATTGGCTTTCACGTCTGGAGAACTGGAATGCAAGGGGATGGAAGTTATGCTAAGGCTATACAAAGGTGTTAGACCACACCTGGAGTAATATTCAGTTCTGCCCACACCTTTGGAAGGATACATTGTCCTTTAAAGGAGTGCCATGTAGGTTGAGAATGATGCCCAACTGCCAAGGGTTGAATGAGTTCAAATCCCACCACAGTAGCTGGGGAATTTAAATTCAACTAATTAAAATCTAGAATGCAAAGCTGATATCAGTAATGGTGAGCATGCAACTATCAAATTATTGTAAAATTCCAACTTTCATTAATGTCCTGCAGGGAAGGAATCTCGCCCTCGCCTGCTCTGGTCTCCATGTGACTCCAGACCTTCAGCAATGTGGCTGACTCTAAACTACCATCCACAATGGGCGAGCAAACCACAGAGTTGTATTCAAGAAGTTGGCTTGTCACCAGCTTCTCAAAGGCAATAAATGTTGGGGACCTTCCTGGTCATGCCCACCTAACTAGAAAAGAGTTCTGGGGGGAGGTTGCACAAACTCGAGTTGTGTCTCCTTGGATTTAGAACGTGACAGTAGATTTCGGTGGCACAGTGGTTAGCACTGCTGCCTCACAGCGCCAGGGGCCCAGGTTTGATCCCCGGCTTGGGTCACTGTCTGTGTGGAATTTGCACATTCTCCCCGTGTCTGCGTGGGTTTCCTCCGGGTCCCCCAGTTTCCTCTGAGTCGGAAAGACGTGCTGGTTTAGGTGCATTGGCCATGCTAAATTCTCCCTCAATGTACCTGAGTAGGTGCCAGAGTGTGGCGACTAGGGATTTTCACAGTAACTTCATTGCAGTGTTAATGTAAGCTGACTTGTGACTAATAAATAAATAAACTATATTTGATTAAAGTTTCCAAGGCATTAAGGGGAACTGATGGGATTTCTGCTAAATGGGAAATCTAGGATCGGGGTCATAGTCTAACAGATCCAAACCTTTCTGCAATGAAGTTAGGAAATGTTTATGTGCATAGAATTATAGAAAACTCTTTTGCAAACAGATGCGAGGGCTAATTAATTTTAAATCTGGGATCTATCGATTTTTATTCATCAAAGATTTTAGGGATATCGGGAAAAGGAGCTGGGTCATAAATCAGCCTGATTCTATTGAATGATTGAGTTGGCTCAGGAGGCTTAGCGGTGTGCTCCTCTTCCTATGTTCTTTAAGTACATCATTTGCAGGCATTTTGATTCACCACATTGAAGAGTTAAAGTAAGCTGGAACCATCTGAAACGTGATTCTGTTCCCTAATGCCAGTAAGTGCTTCTAATAATCGAGGGAAAGACGGTGGGGGAAGAGTGGAATGGTATAAGATGGGAACCAAGTGGGACATAGTCAGATAGTGTGTTCCAATGTAGGAAATCAGGAGTGGGAATGTTCTCCCAAACTGAAAAAAAACACAAGCTAACAGTAGCTGCGCAAGCACAGAAAGGGGCAGGGAGAGGAGTGCAGGCAGACACAGCAAACTGAGCACAGAAGGAAAAGAGCGTCTTAGATTAGGAGACAAAATAGGACAATAAGATAGCTGTGTGTGCCTGTATCCCAGTTCCAGTTGTGGAGATGATGCACTGAGTGCATGACCAGCTATCTGTGAATAAGTATCAGATTGTGACTGTGAACCCACTGGAGAAAAGAAAAATAAATATTTGCATTCACAGGATATCTTTTATAATTGTATTACATTCAAAATATTTTGCAGCCAATTAATTACTTTTTAAGTGTAGTTCCGTGCAATGGTGTAGGAAATGCAGCAGTCAATTCACACACACAGCAGAGTCCCATTAATAATGTGTTGATCATAAATTGATAAAATCTTACAGCACAGATGGAGGCTATTTGTCCTAACTTGCATGTGCTGACTCTGAGAGCAGTCCAATTTAGTCCCACATTCCAGCCTTTTCCCTGTAACTTGCTGACTCTGTCCTCTTCAAGTACATGTCCAATCGCCTTTGAAAAGTTCCATGTCGAACCTGGTTCCACTACCCTTTCAGTGAGTGCATTCCAGATCTTAACAATGCTCTTGTGTTCATTGGCCAATTATTTTCAATCTGTGACCTCTGGTTACCATGCACGTGCCAAAGGATAGTTTCTTCCTACTTGCTGTCTCATAAGGAGAACAGTCCCAGCTTCACAGATCTCTCCACAGAACTGAATTCCCTCATCCCTGCTACATGGTGGTCAGTTACCTCAGTTGGCCAGATGACTAGTGTAGTGCAGAATAACGCTGGCGGGTGTGTTCAACCACCTTCCCGGATGTGGTAGTTCGTGGAGGCCTGTCTCCTTGCATACCCCATGTTTGGTGCAAAGTGGTATCCCTCAAGCTTTTAGAACAATTTGTTTCTCTGAGCGATGCCTACAGTCCCCTGTCGACTATGGCAATTACCATCCCTGTTTGCATCCTGATGTGTTCCTTTTTAACCTTTCCAGGATTGTGATATCCTTCTTAAAATGTAGTGCTCAGAGCTGTACAACATATTCCAGCTGTGAACTAACCAGAGATTTGTAAAGGTTTAATACTATGTCCTTGTTTCTTTATTCAGTGCTCCTATTTATAAATCCAGATTTCCCAAGCGCTTTCTTGACCGTCTTCTCAACTTACCGTCTTCTCCAAAGATGTGAATATGCACCCGAAGGTTCTCTGTTCTTGTCCTGGTTCAGAATCATACCATTTAGACTATACTACCTCCCCATGTTATTTCTCCCAAAATGCATTACTTTACACTTCCCACATCAAATTTAACCTGCCATTGGCTGCCCATTTTGCTAGTCTCCCCTGAAGTACGCAAGAGATAGGAACAGGAGTAGACCATGTAGCCTGTTGCGTGTGCTCTACTGCACAGTACAACTGTGGCTGATTGTTGACTTCAACTCCCCTTTCCCGTCCGCTCCCATTATCCTTTCATTCCGCAGGAGACCAAACATTTGTTTTTCCCAGTCTTAAACACAGTAAACAGTGGAGCATCCCCAGCTCTCAGAGGTAGAGAATTCCCAAGACCAGCAACCCTTAGAGCGAAGCAATTTCTCCTCATCTCAGTCCTAAATGGTCAGCTCTTATCCTGAAACTGTGCCCTGAGTTTTAAATTCCCCAGTTAGTGGAAATGACCACTGTGTGTACCCTGTCAAGTCCCTCCAGATGTGCTCCTATCGTGCCTTGCGATATGTGAGCATGTAGTAAAGAGCATCACCCAGAGACTTTAAAATTATCCTTCCTATCCCAAGTTATTTATATCAACCGTTCCGTCTTTCCGCCTATTCCTTGGCCAATTGCCTATCAGTGCTACCAGCCTCCCTTTAATACCACCTGCTTCTATTGTCTCAATAATGGACTGGCACAGTGGTTAGCACTGCTGTCTCACAGCACAGGGGACCTGGCTTCAATTCCGGCCTGGGGTCACTGTCTGTATGGAGTTTGCACATTCTCCCTGTGTCTGCGTGGATTTCCTCCGGTTTCCTCCCACGCTCCAAAGATATGCAGGTTAGGTTGATTAGCCATACTAAATTGCCCCTTAGTGTCATGGGGTTTAGCAGGGTAAATAATTGGGGTTAGAACAAAGAACAAAGAACAGTACAGCACAGGAAACAGGCCCTTCGGCCCTCCAAGCCTGTGCCGCTCCTTGGTCCAACTAGACCAATCATTTGTATCCCTCCATTCCCAGGCTGCTCATGTGACTATCCAGGTAAGTCTTAAACAATGTCAGCGTGCCTGCCTCCACCACCCTACTTGGCAGCGCATTCCAGGCCCCCACCACCCTCTGTGTAAAAAACGTCCCTCTGATGTCTGAGTTATACTTCGCCCCTCTCAGCTTGAGCCCGTGACCCCTCGTGATCGTCATCTCCGACCTGGGAAAAAGCTTCCCACTGTTCACCCTATCTATACCCTTCATAATCTTGTATACCTCTATTAGATCTCCCCTCATTCTCTGTTTTTCCAAGGAGAACAACCCCAGTCTACCCAATCTCTCCTCATAGCTAAGACCCTCCATACCAGGCAACATCCTGGTAAACCTTCTCTGCACTCTCTCCAATGCCTCCACGTCCTTCTGGTAGTGCGGCGACCAGAACTGGACGCAGTACTCCAAATGTGGCCTAACCAGCGTTCTATACAGCTGCATCATCAGACTCCAGCTTTTATACTCTCTACCCCGTCCTATAAAGGCAAGCATACCATATGCCTTCTTCACCACCTTCTCCACCTGTGTTGATACCTTCAAGGATTTGTGAACTTGCACACCTAGGTCCCTCTGTGTTTCTATACGCCTGATGACTCTGCCATTTATTGTATAACTCCTCCCTACATTATTTCTTCCAAAATGCATCACTTCGCATTTATCCGGATTAAACTCCATCTGCCACTTCTCCGCTCAATTTTCCAGCCTATCTATATCCTGCTGTATTGCCCGACAATGCTCTTCGCTATCCGCAATTCCAGCCATCTTCGTGTCATCCGCAAACTTGCTGATTACACCAGTTACACCTTCTTCCAAATCATTTATATATATCACAAATAGCAGAGGTCCCAGTACAGAGCCCTGCGGAACACCACTGGTCACAGACCTCCAGCCGGAAAAAGACCCTTCGACCACTACCCTCTGTCTCCTATGGCCAAGCCAGTTCTCCACCCATCTAGCCACTTCTCCTTGTATCCCATGAGCCTTAACCTTCTTAACCAACGGGGATAGGGCCTGGGTGGGATTGTTGTCGGTGAAGACCCAATGGGACGAATGGCCTCCTGCACTGTAGGGATTCTATAATTCTCATAACCAGTTGTGTTGATTGGGGGTTAAATATTGGCTCGGACACTGGTGAGAACTCTCCCACTCTTCAGACAACCATTTAAACACTGAGCTGCGAATGTTTTAGTTGCCATGTTCTTTGCTGCTGCTGTAAAGAGAGCACAAATAACTTTTGCAAAATAAACAAGCTTACTCACTTCTTTGAAAAGCCAAATGTCACTTTTTTTTATAAAACCAATTAATTTCCATTGCTGTTTTGGCCAGCAGCGATCTCTTAGCCACAAACCACCAGCTGCCTTGTTTGTGCCAACAGTTCTCGTGCATCCTGCAGTTAGGAAACAAATTGACCACACCAAACCATTAGGAAGATTACTGCCTATTCTGTGCCTTGTAATTTCACTGGATTAAAGCAACTGTTTGTTTAACTGAAGTCTCTAATGAAAACACCGCTGTCAGTAAATAGTTGTGTTTCCCACAAGTCACTTATTTGTGTCGGGGTGCAGCGTGGTTTGTAGCTGCAGTGTGTTATATTTAGTTGAGGAGGAAGGGGCACTGCACACATTTCTGTGGCTGACAGGGTAGAGAAATAAGTGACTGAATTCAGTTTTACAGAAGTATAGCCCACTGCTGCACAGTGTTCCAGCTCGCAGGTAGCAGAAGGCTGTACACCTTCAATAGAACGCTGGTTAGGCTGCATTTGGAGTACTGCGTCCAGTTCTGGTCACTGCACTACCAGAAGGCTTTAGAGAGAGTGCAGAGAAGGTTTACCAGGATGTTGCCTGGTATGGAGGGTCTTGGCTATGAGGAGAGATTGGGTAAACTGGGCTTGTTCTCCCTGGAAAGACGGAGAATGAGGGGAGATCTAATAGAGGTGTACAAGATTATGAAGGGTATAGATAGGGTGAACAGTGGGAAGCTTTTTCCCAGGTCGGAGGTGATGATCACGAGGGGTCACGGGCTCAAGGTGAGAGGGGCGAGGTATAACTCAGATATCAGAGGGACATTTTTTACACAGAGGGTGGTGGGGGCCTGGAATGCGCTGCCAAGTAGGGTGGTGGAGGCAGACACGCTGGCATCGTTTAAGACTTACCTGGATAGTCACATGAGCAGCCTGGGAATGGAGGGATACAAATGAATGGTCTAGTTGGACCAATGAGCGGCACAGGCTTGGAGGGCCGAAGGGCCTGTTTCCTGTGCTGTACTGTTCTTTGTTCTTCACGGGTTGTTATATCAGCATGCCACTACTTTCAGGCGGGAAGGGGAAGAAAAGATTAGGGAGGAAGGATTATTTTCTCAGCAACAAGTGAAATTAATTTTGTCTTGCTGATGTTATTTCTCCCTCAAATCAAGAAATTAATAAGTTGCATCAACATAGCACCATGTACATCCTCTGGCAGCTGACAATGTACTGTGGACCATTGTTTTGCTGTCACATTTTCTATGGTATCAATTATATTTGACTCACTTATAATAAACTAAGTTTAAGTTTATTTATTAGTAGGCTTGCACTAACACCACAACGAAGTTACTGCGAATATTGTTTGAACTCTGGTGCTTGCCAGAATTAAAAATCTATAAGCCTCTTATAAGGGATTGCTCAGAAATATTCTGTTTTGCTCACGTTTCACAAAAATGATTGTTCCATCTGAGGAACACTTGTTGCTAAGCTGCTCATCTGAGGGATGCTTCACATCTGGCGGTAGGGTTCCACTGTGATAGCACACGCTGGTATCCCGCCTTCCAGGAGACTCCTAATGATTAGGTAGTGTCAGGTGAGATTCCTGTAAGAGAGTGTAGATGTGCAAACTTGTTAACTGCTAGGATGAAATTTAAAATATTTAGAGGAAAAGGACAAATAAATCTTTCAGTAAATGAAAAGGTACCAGTCAACAATCCTCACTACCCCTGTTATTAAAGTGTTGTAATCAGAATTTGGATCACTATTTACCTCTGGCTTGGAACTAACATCAGTTGCTGCTGTGAACTGACCAATATTTCTTCACATTGGGAAGTTCCTGATTGAAGTTACAAAATCAAGTGTTGGTTCTTTTTCACCACTCCTGTTATCTCCGGGTATCGACTGACAAACTCTGAATCATTGTTTTGAAAACGAAAACCTTGTTGCTGCAACGTAGAACCAGGTTGAAAGGGTCCCCTTTTTCTTTCCCGAGGCAGGCGGCAAAAGCAAATCTGTGGAGTTGGAAGATGTGAAATTTCACCAGTGTGTGCGTCTCTCCCGATTCGAGAACGACAGAACCATTTCCTTCATTCCGCCAGACGGAGAATTCGAATTGATGTCCTACCGTTTAAACACGCATGTAGGTACTGAGCTGCGCACAATGAGTCATGAATGAGTGGGTAATGGTCTAAATGTGTATAATGTGCAGCCTGAAATCTGTCAAACAGAAGGAGATTCACAATGAATTATCACTGAGCTATCATGATGCAGTGCAATACCAGCTCTTTTCCATGACTTGCTCAGCTGGAACTGCATGGCGCACCCTGTCCTTTTCCACCTGACTTGCATGACCAAATGATAGTCCCTTGGATTGATTAAATGGAGATTGTCCAAGTTTGAGCCAGTATATAAAATCATCTGTATTAGTACCCTCAAGACTTTGAATATAATTAAACCAATAGAACTTTACTGGGAGCCTCGATCCAACCAAATCTGATTTTTCCTCTATGAAACTTCTCCAAACAGCAAGGAGAACACCAACAGTTACTGTTTCATTAGAGGAATCATTCAGATAGTTTGGGTTGAGAAGGTAGCAGAGGGAATCTGTTTTCTCAATTGGGTTGAGTTTGGATTGTCAGAGTGGTTGGGACCATGCCGGTGGATGGGATGTGGAGGAGAGTGGACTGTTGCCTGAGTTGTGATCATGGAAATGGCTGGGACCGCAGCCTTGTTTGGGGTGAGGAGGCTATTGGTTGGTTGGAATAGCGTCAGGGGTCGCAGGAGGAAGCAGTTGCCTTGGGCTGGTTACAATTGTGACAATGGTAAGAGTTTGGGCCTGTGTCATGAGTTATGCTGCAATATTCCCTTAATCCCCTGTTAATATTTTAAAAGCTATAGAGACTGGTATAGAACAAAATGTTCAACTGTGGGAAAACACTTGCCTTGCCCTGTTTTGTTTGATTAGTATGCCAAACTGTAATTAAAGAGCAAGCCCTTGTGTATGTAGTCAGGCCTCGATAAATGGTTATATTCTCCCTGATTGTCCTCGTACTAAAGTCACCAATTAATCATGATTTCGAGGTCTTTATTTGATATCGGGGCTTAAATGGTATCTTGAGTAAATCAACAGCTTTCAAATTTTTCCGTGCCTGTTCCCAACACAGGGAATGTGTTGTCCCCCCTGCTGAAATACGGTGCCTCTAAACAAAAGAAAATATTGCTCATAATACAAAGTAGATTTATTTGTTCTTTTATTTCATTTTTATTACTTTCCCCTGAATTTTATTACCCTTTCCTGTATTCCTTTGTGCTTGCTGAATTGTTGATGGGTTATTTCTGTTTCCGAGTAAGTTACCAAGTAAACAAAAGCAGGATAAAATATTGAGACTCCGATTCCAATGCACCATTCTCAAGAAGTCTCTCAACACCAGGTTAAAGTCCAACAGGTTTATTTGGTAGCACGAGCTTTTGGAGTGCTGCCCCTTCATCAGCTGAGTGTTGGACTTTACCCTGGTGTTGTGAGACTTCTTACTGTGCCTACCTCAGTCCAACACCGGTATCTCCACACTCACCTGATGAAGGAGCAGCGCTCTGAAAGTTCGTGCTACCTAATAAACCTGTTGGACTTTAACCTGGTTGTGAGACTTACTCTTATTTTAACCTCTGGACTTCTTCTTTGGACTTGGAGTACTGAGCTGACCAGAGTGATTCTTACCTTTTTAAATACTAATTTCAATTAAAAGTCATGGAGGATACTAACGTGAAGGAATCTTCTTGATCATTAGGTCAAGCCTCTGATCTGGATCGAGTCGGTGATTGAAAAGCACTCCCACAGTCGAATAGAGTACATGATCAAGGTGAGCTCTTTTCCTTCCCATGTGCAAATCAATCAAGCATCAAAACTCCAACTGGAGCTTCGAGCGACTGTGATTATTTTCTAAAACACCCAGCTTCCATCAGGGTTTCAAAAGCATAGAGCCAACTGAGAGACATCATGATGAAGGGTTCCGGGCTACGTTTAACAGACTGCTGGAAGCGAGACCTCAGGGAACTGTCATATTTGTTAACTGTGCAGAGACAGATCAACATGAGGCTCCTTCAAGCCCCATCTCTCTCTGACTTCCAGTGACATGTGATCTAATATCATGGATGGTATATATTAGCTATTAACATACTGCAAAAACCCACAAAATAAATTGAGCCAATTACATCTTTGTAAAAGACTTTTTTGTGGTGAAAATGTGATTGAGGATGAAAGGGTGGGAGCTAGAAATAAACTTCAGGTTAGTCTCATCAGAACTTCCATTGCAACCAGTATTTCTCTTAGTTCATGTTTAAAACAAAACTCCTTATCCAACTTGTACCCCTAAATAATACAGCTCTAGAATACGACAAGATCCAGGAAAAACCCTGTGGTTCATCCCACACAATAATACCTTTAATAAACTCCCCATCAAAAACCATGTATAATCTGTGTCCCATTTATGACTGACTGAACTCATTGACTCTAAACAAGACAACCACTTGTACAGGATATAAAACTGTATCTCCTTTCTCCTCATGTGATTGCCTGGAGCTAAAGTGCACTTTCTAAACTGGAGTTGGTTGTAGATTACACTGGTGACTGTCACTGTTATATCTGTATATTTCTGGTGTCAGTAATGTGTGTATGGGGGAGTCAATTTAGTTCAGTTGGCTGGTTAGTGATGCAGAGCGATGCCAGTAGCGTGGGTTCAATTCCCGTACAGGCTGAGGTTATTCATGAAGGTCCGCCTTCTCGACCTTCTCACCTGAGGTGTGGTGATCCTCCTGTTTAAACCATCGCCTGTCAGCCTATGATCATTGGGACTATGGCAACTTTACCTTAATATCTTTGTAGTATAATGTAGTATTGCACCTTTGAGTACAGCACTGAATGTATGGACTTTGTTGTATCCTCAGTTTTCTCAGAATCAATAGTCATAGTGTGTGGTACTTAAAACTGCTTGCATACCTTGGGCACATGTTGCCATTGCTTTATTCTGCTTGTTAAAACAACCGTTGGAGTAATCTATCAGCAAACGGGCATCTTTATCTCTCTCCCTCCAGGCAAAAAGTCAATTCAAACGTAGATCCACAGCCAACAATGTCGAGATTCACATTCCAGTCCCAAACGATGCTGATTCACCCAAATTTAAGACCACAGTGGGTAATGTGAAGTGGGTGCCAGAAAGCAGTGAAATAGTGTGGTCAATCAAGTCATTTCCGGTAAGGATTGTTTTTAGTGAGCTCCCCAATTTGTGGTGATTTAAAAAAATTAAAACTGATCAGATTTTTAAGCAAAGCTATTGAAGACTGTGAAACCAAGATGGGTCAATGAAATGTATTTGCTGTGTGTATTTGAGATTGTGTTTTAAAAAAAAACAAAGCTATGGAATACCGAGGCAGAACATCTGCAAATGGCTATGCAAATGGTATCTTTCACTAATGGGATGCTGCCGTCAAAAATACATTCTACCTACTATACAATTCAGCAATGTTGTGTAAGAATTTCAGTGTCGATGGGGTGCCAGTTATGTAGGTTGCAAGTCGCCCAACAATTGGGTGAGCAAATTAAGCTGCATGTTCCTTGGGTTGTTTGTAATGGGCAGAGTAGAGAATAATCAACCAATTCACATTTACAAAATCCAAAACAGAATGTCCACTGCTAGATGTGATTCTGTGATTGGGCAGCACTTGCTGAATAATCCCGTCTGCTGAAAGTTACACTAACAACCAATTTAAGATAATGTGGCTCGTTTACACCTATAAGCTGCAACATACATTCATGTGCGAGAACCTGTTTCCTGTAAGCAAAAGGAATATGTTCAAGCTTTTTTGAATTACCCGGGATCTTGGGGAGCCTGTAGTTCACTGTTGCTTTCTCCATAGCAACACCTCAGCCAATCAGAGTTGACTTGTCAACCAATTTTCTCCTGTAGTATAACTTGTTGTGATTATTTGAAGTTTGGCACTCTTGTGTTTATCCTGATGAGTGCAAGATGAAAAGATTCAACAACATGTCTCTCTTTTCAGTAATATTCTGGTCTGTACCACCAAGCAAAAAATTACATAGAGGTACTATGGAAGGTGCAAAAAATCTACAAGTTTAATGCTATAAATTTGGAGTTATATCTATCAGGAGAAGATGAACACCATTGAGTTTCTTTTCTCTTAAAAAGAGAAGTCTGACGGGGGGTGTGACCTAAGAGCTATTTAAAATTATGGAGGTTCTGAGTAGACACAATGAATGTTTCTATTTGTGTGGAAGAGCAAAGCTGGAGGCCAACAATGTTAAATATTCAAGTATTCAAAGAAATTCATAGGTGAGAATCTAGAACTGGCTGCCGCAACGTTATTGAGGCAAATAGTAACAACGTGCCTGGTGGGAGAAGGATTATGAAGGGTTACATTGATATTAAATGATGAAGAATGGGAAGATCAATGAGAAAGACCAGCACTGATTGGGTCGAATAGCCTGTTTCTGCACTGTATACTCCACTTAATTCTGTAGAAGGTTCAACTGTGGACTTGCAGCCCTGAACTAAATGGCAATATGGATCAGCCATGCTTAGCATTTAGGGTTTGCCAGTCCCACAGAATTACTTGGCAGTGGACTGTTTGGCCCACCAAATTTAGCAGCAAGTCACAGTGCAATGAGCTGTTCCTCCCTTATTCTGGAATTGAGTGCTTCAACTTCACTTTGCGCTGGTCTTTATTCTCCAAGAGCAGTCATTCTCCAAGACCGCAAGGAACTACAAAAGGTCGTGAATGTAGCCCAATCCATCACTCAAACCAGCCTCCCATCCATTGACTCTGTCTACACTTCCTGCTGCCTCGGCAAAGCAGCCAGCACAATTAAGGATCCCACGCACCCCGGACATTCTCTCTCCCACCTTTTTCCGTCAGGAAAAGATACAAAAGTCTGAGATCACGTACCAACCGACTCAAGAACAGCTTCTTCCCTACTGCCGTCAGACTTTTGAATGGACCTACCTTGCATTAAGTTGATCTTTCTCTACACCCTAGCTATGACTGTAACACGACATTCTGCACACTCTCGTTTCCTTCTCTGTCAACGGTATGTTTTGTCTGTATAGCGCGCAAGAAACAATGCTTTTCACTGTTAATACATGTGACAATCAATCAAATCAAAAGTTATCCATCCCACCATGTGCCCATCCTGTTCCCATCTCCTTTAATTCTCTTTTCTTCAACCACCTATCAAATCTATTCTCCAGGATTGGCGTGTACTGGTTTCTTTCTTCCTAACTGTGTTTCTATGGTCCACAGAATTATTTATTTTGCCTCCTCTTAATGTATCTGCAAATGTGAACATCATTTCCTCTAGCCCCATATTGATGTACACATTGAACAGAACAGTCCCCAAGCAGGTTCAGCCGAGCACTGCTACCCACTTCAAACCACTGAGGAACTCCACTAATCTCCTATACTACTTTTACTCAGTCTTAGCCAGGTTCTAATCAAATTGCTACTTCCTTAACTCCATGACCCTTAATCTTTTTCGGTAGTCTCAAGTGTAGTACCTTGCCAAAGGCTTTCTGAAAGTGCATACAAGTGTCCTATTGTTCAGTGTGATTCTGAAGATTAGATTCATCTTAATTCCCCCATCTAGAAAGACCCTACAGCCTCTATGATTAATAGCACCCATTTGTTCCTTAAATGAGTCCCAGGTTTTTGGCTGCACTGCTGTGTTTGGGAGCCTATTTCATATGGTGTTCATTATTTGTAGAGAACTTGCTGACCTCAGTCCTAACTGTCCCTTTTGCCATGTTTAACCAGTGTCCCCTTGCCTTATTCTCACTGTTTAGTTTGGAGTAATGTTCTGGGTTTACCTGCTATTTTGTATTTCACTAGAAGATCATCTTCTAGATATTCCTTTATAGGCTGAAAACCCCAGATTTCTTTGCACACAACCCAGATTCCTGACACTGGCAATTAGACTCCCTGTGGCTCTCCTCTACACTGCCTCCACCACAAGTGTGTCTGTGACCTGAACTGGACACAGTACTCAAGATCAGTGCCCAGTACACTTAAAACTCCTCATCTGGCTTGGATCCCACTGTCTTCTCTGTATAACTCATTATCGGATTTTTAAAAAATAAGTATTAATAAGAGTAATATTTGAGTAGTTGGTAAGCCTTCTCTTTTATTTTTAAGCAAGGTCTATTACTACTCTTAAAGTGTAAAATATGAGTAGGATTTGTCAGTATTAATGAGGCTTATTAAAAGTTCTAGAGTTTATTAATACCAGTAAGGTTCATTACTGTTGAGGTTTATTAGCCGTCGCAATTCTAACTAATAAATGAAGTGGTGGCAGGGCTGCTCTGACTTCTAGAGTGCACATGCTGTGCTATGTGGGAACTCCAGGATGTTTCCTGTGACCTGGATAACAGTTGCAACAACTTGAGCTTTGGGTTCTGGAACTTGAGCAGCAGCTGGTGTCACCATGGTGCATCTGTGAGGTTCAGCTTCATGGGTCACATGTTTATTGATGTGGTCACCACACAGCTTAAGAGTATGCAGGGAGAGAGGGCAGTCAAAAAGGTAGAGCAGGAGTCTTCTGAGTGCATCCCACTCTCCAACTCAGCTCTGCATACTGATGAGAGTGGTTCATCTGGGGAGTGCAGCCGGAACCAAGTTCATGACACCCCGGGTATCTCTGGCGGTATGGTGGCACAGTAGCTCGCACTGCTGCCTCACAGGGACCCAGGTTCGATTCCTGGCTTGGGTCACTGTCTGTATGGAGTTTGCACATTCTCCACTGTCTACTTGGGGTTTCCTCCGGGTGCTCCGGTTTCCTCCCACAATCCAAAGATGTGCAGGTTAGGTGGATTGGCCACGCTTAGTGTCAGGGGGACTAGCTAGGGTAAATGCATGCGGTTATGGGGATAGGGCCTGGGTGGGATTGTGGTCGGTGCGGACTCGATGGGCCGAATGGCCTCCTTCTGCACTGTAGGATTCTATGATTCTATATCTGTACAGGGTGAGTACTAGGAAGACTGGAAGAGAATTGTTACTAAGTGATTTGATAGCTATTGGATTAGATAGCTATTTCTGCAGCTTTAAATTGGAATGCAGGATGGTGCCAGGGTCATGGATGTCAGAGTGCCTGCTGAGTGTCCTGAGGGAGGAGGGTGTTCAGGTCCACATTGGTACAAACAGCATAGGCCGGCAGAAAGAGAATTTAGGGAGCCAGGTAGGAAACTAACAAGCAGGACCTCAAAAGTAATATTCACCAGATTACTTCCAGTGTTGTAAGAGGTGGATCTCCATTTGCCACACTGGGCAGCAGGAAACATTCTGCTGATTTGCAGCTATTTTATTGAGAGACGAGATTCCAGTTTCCACTCTTCTCTCTTCTGGAACCTCTCCCTGCCCAGAAGCAACTCTCTCGGGGGCGGGGGAGTCCCAACTCTTGAATACAAGCTTCAGCGAACACCACATGCTCTCAAGTCTGATGCAAGATCCGGTTTACTGTTAGAAGGACCTACATTTTGAACATTATCACCAGTACCACATGCTAGTGAGTGTAGAAATAGAAGGATAAAGCAGGTGAATATGTGGCTGAAAATGTGTTCAGGGTTTAGATTCCTGGGACATTGTGACTGACTCTGGGGAAGATGGGACCTGTACAGGTCAGGCAGGTTACACTTAAATAGAGCTGGGGTGGAGTTCCTTGCAGGGTGTTTTGCCAGTGCTATTGGGGCTAACTTGGCAGGTGTATGGGAGCCAGGAGATAATATCAGAGACAAAGACCAAGCACAGAATACTGGGCTAGGTAGAATGAGGCATAGTAAATAGGTAGGGTCAGAGTGAAGGAGAAAGGAATAAAATCCAAATTGGGCTTACATTGCATGTATGTGAATGCACAGAGTCTGGTAAATCAGATTGGTGAATACAGGCACGATTATTCTATAACAGAGACTTGACTTGAAGAAGGGCAGGACTTGGTGTTAAGTATTCCTGGACACAAGTTATTTAGGAAAGGAAGAAAAGTGGGAGGGATGGCGGTTTTGATTAAGGACAGCATTGCAGTGCTGGGGAAACATGATGTCCCAGAGGGTCATGGTTGGAATATCTTCGACTAGAGCTAAGGAACAAAACAGATGCAGTTACATTGCCTGGTACTGTCTGTAGGCAGCCAACTATGGGAAGGATGTAGGGGAACACATTTGCAAAGAAATTACTGAGGGGTGCAAAAATTATAGGGTTGTTATAATGAGACTTTAATTATCCGACAATAGACTGGGATAGTAGTAGTATAAAGGGCAATGAGTGACAAGGGTTCAGAAAAACGTTCTACAGCCGTATGTTTCCAGTTCCCAGAGAAAGGAGGCGCTGCCAAACCTCCTGTTTGGGAATGAAGCGGATCAAGTGTCCGGAGAGAACATTCAGGGCAGACTGAGCATTGTATCATAAGGTTTAGGCTGACTGTGGAAAAGGACAAAGAACAATCCCGAGTAAGAACAACTGCGGGAAAGCCACTTAATGGAGTCACAACAGATCTAGGCCAAATAAATTGGAGTCAAAGGTTGGCAGGAAAAAGGGTAACTGATCAATGGGCTACCTGCAGAGAAGAGGGGCTGTAACTTCCGAGCTCCCCAGCATTGGATTTGAGAAGTACCCCAACCACGTACTGGGGAACCCCTCTCAGACGTCAAAGGTAAGGGTTTGCATGGCAATTGGCCGGAAGTGCAAACTTCCTCTGGGCAATTGCACTATGCTGAGAACCATTCGTAGGGTTGGGTTCCAGGACCCCTGATCCCCAATCCTCACCCCCCGACCTCTGACTGCCACCCCGCGGACCATCCAGATTCTATCCACTTACCTTAAACACTTACTTTCTCCCTGGCTCGTCAATTTCACTGAGCCCTTTAAACTGACCTGCTTTATGGCAGCTAGTGCAGTAAATACGAGGGCATGGCCTCCCTATTTCCACTGGAGCTGGACAGCGCTGGGGCCTGCAAGGAGTCTTTTGCTGCAGGCCCCAAGCAGCCCCATGCACTTTTCAAGACCAGGGGGTAAGAGTGCACTCAATCTTTCTCACGGGCCATCTCTTTCTGCTGCTACTCCGAAATCATGGACGGAGGCACAGTCAAGATATATTCCCCTGAAATGGAAAGTTAAATCAAACAATGTCAGAGGTCCCTGCATGATAAGAGGGAGAGAAATTAAAATACAGAAAAATTTGCTTGCGACTGATGTCAGATACTGAATATACCTGAGAACCAGGCTAAATATAGAAGGTTCAGAGGGGAGGTGAAAAAAACAAAGAGGGAGTCTGAGAAGAGACATAAAAGGGAATCCCAAAGTCTGTAGGAAATAGTAAAAGAGGAGGAATGGGACCAATTTAAGGAGCAGAAAGAGTATATGTGCATGGAGGCAGAAGGCATAGCTGAGATATTGAATACCTTGTAATTGTATTTACCAAGGAAGAATATGCTACCCAGGCCAGGAGTTAATTCAGACACTAGAAGGGCTTAAAATGATGATGTTTTGGAAGGGTTACCTATACTTAAAGTGGGTAAGGCACCTGGACTGCATGAGATGCTTCATATGATGGAGGGAAATTGCAGAGGCTCTGGCCATAAAAGATGAGCTCAGCAACAACAGGCCAGCCAGCCAGTCAGTTTAACTTCGGTGGTGGGGAAACTTATAGAAACAATAATTCAGAGCAAAACATCACATGAACAAATGCAGGTTAATTAAAGAAAGCCAGCAGGGACTTTGGAAGGGAAAACCGTGTTTAGCTAACTTGCTGGAGTTTTCTGAGGAAGGTATTTGGGGTTGGTGAGGACAGTGCTGTATGTGGTGCACATGGACTTTTAAAAGGCATTCGATACTGTACCACCCAACAGAACTGCGAGAAGTTATAGCTCGTGGAATAAAAGTAACAGTACCAAAATGGATATGGAATTGGCTGAGTGACAGGAAACAGTAGTGTTAATGGATGTCTTTCAGACACAGAAGGTTTCTAGTGATGTTCCCAAGGGTCATTGTTAATACTTCAGCGATGTGCTCTTGCTTTTCCTGATGTATATTAATGACCTAGACCTTGGTGTATGGGGCGCAATTTCAAAGTTTGTGGATGATATGAAATTTGGAAATTTGTAGGAAGGATGGTGTAATACCTCAAAGGGACATAGACAAGTTGCCAGAATAGGCAGACAGTTAGCAGATAAGGTTCAATGCAGAGAAATGAGAGATGATTCATTTTGGTAGGAAAAACATGAAGACACAAGATAAAATAAAGGATACAACTCTAAAAGGAGCAGAAAGACTGGAGTGTATATGTGCCAAAGTCATTGAAGGTGGCAGGGCAAGTTGAGAGAGCAGTTAATAAAGCATATAGTATCCTGGGCTTTATTAATAAGGGCAAGAGAATTATGTCGAACTTGTACAAAACAGTAGTTTGACCTCAGCTGGAGTATTGCGTTCACTTCTGTGCACTGCACTGCAGGAAGATGCGAAAGCTTTGGAGAGAGTATAGAAAAGATTCACAAGAATGGTTCCAGGGATGAGGAACTTCTGTTGTGCAATAGTTTGGAGAAGTTAGGTGTGTTTTCATTGCAGACGGGAAAGTTGAGCGGAAATTTGATAGAAATGGTCAAAATCATGAGAGGCCTGGACAGAGTAGATCGGGAGAAACTGTCCCCGCTCGGAAAAGGATCGGGAACGAAAGGGCAAAAGAAAGAAAAGCAACATAGTGCAGAAAAAAATTTCTCTGAGTGGTTAGGGTTTGGAATGTACTGAGAGTGTGTGTGTCAGATGCAGCTTCAGTTGAAGCACTGAAAATGGAATTAGTTGAAAGAATGCATCGGGTCACAGGTAGGAGAATGGCACTGAGAGTTTTCCACACGATCTGTATTCAACTTCATCAACTGTTTTGCAGACTTGGACATTTTGTCCAACTCTTTTAATAGTTTCTCAGCTGCCTCTTGCAGTTCTGCTGCCCCCCCTTAGTTTGCTTAATCTATAAACTAGTCCAGTTTGCATTGGGTTTCCAATGAAAGCTTGACTGCCAGAATTGTAACGGTGGTGTTTGATATTTGGTGAACCTGTATTAATGGGGCTCCTCAGAAGCATACAGTAAATGTGATCGCTGTCTGTGTCCGAGTCCCTATCTGACTTTTCATCTCCGTGCCTGCAGGGTGGAAAGGAATATCTGATGAGAGCGCACTTTGGACTCCCGAGTGTGGAAGCGGAAGACAAGGAGGGAAAGCCACCTATCAGTGTCAAGTTTGAAATTCCCTATTTTACCACTTCAGGGATACAGGTAGGTGCATGGTACTTTGAACAGTAGATGGTGCTGTTGCCCTTTTAACCCAGAATATTGCAAAGAGTCTATAGAGAGGAAAGATCTTTGTCGGAATGTTTTGTCTATGATTTCCATTATCCCAATTACATTGCTCCCGCTGTCCCTCCAGGCAGCTCTGGCTGGACCTCTGATTCATGCAGCAAGTGATGTGCTCAACTTGTTGACTTTATTCAGTTGTGTGATTGCTTTCCCAAGGCTCCACATCACCTACTGTAACCACAACAGTTGTTAATAAGAAACTAAATGGTTCAACATTGAGCATCCATCCCAGATAAATCCCTACTCTCTCCTCTAATCAGGCACTAGCGGGTGCGGTTTGACATTGGAGGATAATAAAGTTGGCTTCAAGTTCTGCCGACAGCTGTTTGGAGCAAGCCCAGGATTTGATCCCAGCATGTGACGACAGTGATTACCCCTGCCTGGGTGTGTAGGAGCCATGGCTTTTCACAATTGGACAGAAAAGATATTTGCTGCCTGAATACGCGCAATTAAACTGAGGCTGCCTGCCAAAGGAGGGAGACCATTCAGCCACTTGAGTCTGTTCTGTAAACACCCAGCAAAAATCTACCAATTCAGGTTTGAGTTTCAATTGTCCCAGAGCCCCATTAGCTTTTTTCAGGGGTAGTATTCTTCATTTCCATGACACAGCCCTGTCATCTGTAGCTCAGTTGGTTGCACAATCACCTCTGGTAATGTTCTGAGTTCCAGTCTCACTCCAAAACTTGAACACAAAATCAAGCAAATGTAGTGCTGAGGGAGTGCCGAACTGTCGGAGGGTCAGTGCTGAGGGAGTGCCGCACTGTCGGAGGGTCAGTGCTGAGGGAGCGCCGCACTGTCAGGGGGTCAGTGCTGAGGGAGTGCCGCACTGTCAGGGGGTCAGTGCTGAGGGAGCGCCGCACTGCCAGGGGGTCAGTGCTGAGGGAGTGCTGCACTGCCAGGGGGTCAGTGCTGAGGGACTGCTGCACTGTCAGAGGGTCAGTGCTGAGGGAGTGCCGAACTGTCAGAGGATCAGTGCTGAGGGAGCGCCGCACTGCCAGGCGGTCAGTGCTGAGGGAGTGCCGCACTGTCGGAGGGTCAGTGCTGAGGGAGCGCCGCACTGCCAGGGGGTCAGTGCTGAGGGAGTGCCGAACTGTCAGAGGGTCAGTGCTGAGGGAGCACTGCACTGCCAGGGGGTCAGTGCTGAGGGAGTGCCGCACTGCCAGGGGGTCAGTGCTGAGGGAGCGCCGCACTGCCAGGGGGTCAGTGCTGAGGGAGCGCCGCACTGTCAGGGGGTCAGTGCTGAGGGAGCGCCTACATTACAACAGCAACTCCAAGTGGTTGTAAAGTGATCAAAAGCACATTCTCTCAATGCAAGTCTTTAGGTGCAAATGAAGAAACCAGATTTCTTTAATTTCAGATAATATACCTTTCCTTACAAAGAAAAAAATAAGCACACATTCCACAGTGATTATCATTTGTTCACACTGATTGAGACTGTTTGCTCAGATCAGTTGGCCAGGTTTCTTGCTGCACATTATTTTTCCCCATTGTGCCTTGGCCATTTGGACTCCTGGAAGATGGTGCCACTCTTGGGGCTTGTATTAACTAATAATTATAATTACCTTTGGTTGTTGCAGAATAGTAACTCCTGAGTTCAGTTGGCAGCTTGTACACAGACACCCCAAGGGAATCTGTACAAAAATATGAGATGTATTAGAAATGCTGGGTTTGTCTGAGAGATTCTCCTGGTTCATTGGTGCTGGTCATTCTTATGAGTGGTCCCACGTCATTAGTTCAGGACTGTGCCCTCATTGTCCATTGGTGTAACCTTGGCAGTTACAATAATCTGAGCTGGGTATTGTTTTTACTGTGTGCGCTCCCCAACCGATTGGTCAGCAGACTGATAACACAACCCAGATCCACACTCATAAACTGCCTGATTCAACAAACATTGTGAAAACATGAGACAAACAGAATCAAATACTGCCTTACTCCAGCCAGGTCTTTCTGGACTTAGTGGCTGTCTGTCCAACCGATAAGTTAACCTCTCATCTTCCTAACCAGATCTCTTATCAAACTGATGTACATACATATATATTCCTCCTTGAGTCTCCCCTTAGTCACTGGGCAGTAAACTAACAGCTGACCTGTGACCCCTCCGCAAGTAGGACTATCCCGGTTACTGCCCATCCCTCTCCTCATGTAACAACGGGTAAATGTATCTCAGCGCATAATGACAAGTAATATTATCAGGATCTAATCCTCACATTTCTGTTCCCAATCCACCACCTGCCTCCCTGGTTAACTTCTCCGCTCCTGACCCAATCTCCCACTGCTCCTTGCTTTCAGTCTTTACAAAATTAAAGATCCTCTGCAAGCCAGTCCCATCCTCCACATTCACGCACCATTCTAGATGGACCAATCATCTATGACAGACACACACATGTGGTAGAAGCAGTTGTGATAGTGAGTTGCTAATATATGGACCTGTTCTTCACTGCAAGGCTAGGTGCTATTCAGCAGTGTAAGTTGTGTCTGAATTACTGAGAGAAACCGCAGCTGGATGCCACCCTCTCAGCTAGACTGAACATTAGCTAAGGTTATCTTTGTACTCCATCTGCTGTAATCTGGTATACCGCTCTGTTTAATCATTGTAACCCTGACCCGAGTAAATTCTGTGCTGACCTGTCGATCTGCCCTTGCATCCTGTCCTGCGCCTTTTATTGAATGAATTATATTCGAATTAGAGCTGAGTATTTAGCAGACATGTCGGTGGTTGTGATTTTGCTGATGTTGGCCAGTAGGTGGTAGTGTTTACTCACACTCCAGCTCTATTTGTCATACAGCTGATGTCCCTGTTTATTATCATATAATGGCCACGCTGCAAACTTCATGTTCAGGGTATAAATGTGCAGTGGGATCAACAGCAGCAACTTGCATTACGTAGCACCTTTAACAAATATAAAGCATTCCCTAACCCATAGCTCTTCATTAGAAAGAGATCGAAGCCTGGCCGGTTAGGGTGGTGATCAAATGCTTGATCAGAGGTTGGTTTTAAGGAAGGACTTAAAGAAGGATAGGTGATGGAGGGATTTCCACAGCAACAAAAGGCACAACTTGCACAGCTGGCGGACTCTGACACAACAAGGTTGGGCCCAATGACTTCCTTGTGTGATGTATCATTCTATGAAGAAATGACTTTGCCCCAGTTAGTTATATCCTTTGTATTCACACAGTATACCTCTGACAAAGAACATTAGAGTACGCTACCAGAGACATTTCCTCTTCTCTGCCTGGGAGGCAGTATAGACTTTCCTCGGAATGGGATTAAAGTCTGTCAGGTGTTCTGTTTAAACAATTGGGGGGGGGGGGTGCGGCACAGTGGTTAGCACTGCTGCCTCACAGCGCCAGGGTCCTGGGTTTGATTCTGACCTCTGTACTGTGTGGAGTTTGTACGTTCTCCCCGTGTCTGCATGGATTTCCTCTGGGTGCTCCAGTTTCCTCCCACAGTCCAAAGATGTGTGGGTTAGGTGGATTGGGCATGCTAAATTGGTGTCAAGGGGATTAGCAGGGTAAATGTGTGGGGTTACGGGAATAGGGCCTGGGTGGGACTGTGGTTGGTGCAGACTTGATGGGCTGAATGGCCGCCTCCTGTACTGTATGGGTTCTATGTTTCTAATTCTTGCATATTTTTAAAAACTGAATCTTTGGCATGATAGTGAAATTAATAGAATCCCTGCAGAAGGAGGCCGTTCAGCCTATCCCATCGAGTCTGCACCAACCACAATTCCACCCAGGTCCTATTCCCGTAACACCACATATTTACCCTACTAATCCCCTGACATTGGGGTCAATTTAACATGGCCAATCAACCTAACCCGCACATCTTTGGACTGTGGGAGGAAACCCATGCAGACACAGGGAGAATATGCAAACTCCACACAGACGGTGACCCAAGGCCAGAATTGAATCCGGGTCCCTGGTGCTGTGAGGCAGCAGTGCTAACCACTGTGCCACCGTGCCGCCCATTATGATGTAGATGTCAGGGTAAGAGCTGTGTATAATACACAGTGTGTGAATGTGAGAAGGCTAAACTTTTATTTAATTTGTAAAAGTAAAATTTTGATTTGAAATGGTGCAACTTTCCATTGAGATATACATTTTTACCTTTGGTGGAAAAGGACCAAAGATTGTGGTGATTTATGTTGGCTGGCAGGGTGGTTCCATGCAGTGTTGGCTCCAAGAGATGTTAACCTTCCCCTTTGAGCCAACTGATTTCATTGCCCGTGGTCGATACAGGAAAGGATAACGCAAAGAAAGATGTTACTATGACAACACAATATACACTACCAATTGGGAGGGAAAAAAGGAACTGCGTATGATTAGCATCACAGATGCTGGGAGTAATGCTTCAAGTGTTAAGTAGTCGCTTTGGGCATTAAATTACTTACTGCTTTGTGGAGCACACTGAACCTGAAAGACTCATAATGCAATAAAGATTCCAATGTCAGTGGGTTTTGACCGCATTACATTGAAGAGGTGTTATTCGGATGTCCTGCATATGGATCATTTGTAGCTAATGTGTTAGGAGATGTTGTACCGATGAAGGTTCCTTACCAAAACACCACATTTTTTTATATTTGTATATTTTACTTTAACTGAAACTAATAAAATATGGGTCTTGTTGAAAGAGAGACATGCTGTTGAAACTTTTCATCTTGCATTCATCAGAACAGATGCAAGAATGCCAAATTTCAAAGAGAATATCAATCTATACTGCATGAGAGAAGAGTGCTGATCGGTTGGCAAGTCAATTCTAATTGATCGCACTAATGCCATGGAGAATGCACCAGGGAACTATTATCACCCATGGTTTTATTGTGTGTTGTTTTATAGTGGAGTTGAGGATTATCACATCACATCAGATCAGTCATAATGTTATTGAGTGGCGGGGCAGACTTGATGGGCCAAACGGCCGCCTACTTCTGCGCCTTATGGTCTTAAGAGATGCAGTAAAGGTCAGATCAGCGTAAAATATAAGGGGAACATGTTACAGAACATATCTATAAAAGTGCTTTTAAAAATAAAGTAAAAGGAACTACTAATAAAGACAAATTAAGCAGCGTGCACAGTGACAAACACAACATTCAAAATAAAACAGAGGAACTGGAAACAACCTGAAGTGAGGAACCAGATGTAGCATCAATAACTGAAACATGGCTTCATAAAGAACAAGGTTGGCAGGTTATAAATCAGAAATTTCAGGGAAAGAAGGGGTTGGAGTCGCTGTACTGATTAGTGATGACACAATGACATTAGAAAGTAGGGGCATCGTTAACTCTGTGGTTAGAAACTCTAAACATGTGGATTGAAATGAAAAGTAGGAAGGGGTGTGGGAACGAGTACAGAGATTGGAATTTTTTAGACATTGTGCGCAAGAGTCCATTTCTCTCAGTATGTTGGAAGCTCCACAGAGACGATCTCAAAATGAGAACAGATCAGAGGAGCAAGCTTAGGTCAACACCTAAACCAGGGATAATGACATGAGGTTTCAGGTAAAGCTTGAAAGAGATATAAGGGCAAGATCCAACTGATCAATTGGAAAAAAATATTTTTACAAGAATAAGAATGGAACTAAGGAAAACAGACTAAAGATTTACTGACAAACATAGGAATAGAGCATGTCAGAGAAAACAGGTTGTTTTAGATGAGCTATATTTGCATTGTTAAATATTAGAAATAAGGTATGGTTTTAAGTGGGTTTAATATAGTGTTGCTGTGTAAGGAAGTGTAATGTTAGACAAAGGTGTTTGCTTCGCGGGGTGTTTCAGCTAAGACTGCTTCTGTTGTGCTTAGAGAGGGTTAAAGCGTGACAAGTAAACAATCTGGGAGAGGTATAAAGTCATTGCTTAGTAACCAGGGCCACTGTTAGGGAAGGATTGCTTTTTGAGTTTAGTTTTAGCTCGGTAAAGAGAGAGAAGACAGCTAAGCTCTGGTGGAAGCAGAAAAGCCATACAATGGTGCACAAAGGCAAATTCCAGGGGGACTAAAGGGCAGTTACTTCCAGGCAATGGAAAAGAAGCTCTGGTAATATTGAAATAAAAATGCTCAGAGGAAAAAGTAAAGTTTGTTTATTAGTCACAAGTAAGGCTTACATTAACACTGCAATGAAGTTATTGTGAAATTCCCCTTGTCGCCACACTCCGGCGCCTGTTTGGGTCAATGCATTTAACCAGCACGCCTTTCGGAATGTGGGAGGAAACCGGAGCACTCGGAGAAAACCCATGCAGGCATGGGGAGAGAACGTGCAGCCTCCACACAGACAGTGACCCAAGGTGGGAATTGAACCCTGGTCCCTGGCTCTGTGAGGCAACAGTGCTAACCACTGTGCCACCGTGCTGCTCTTGGAATTGCTTTTGGAACAGGATACTGCTTATGGAAGTCATAGGCAGACCCGGGAAGAGAAGGGCTAACGAGTTGGCTACAGACAAGCCACATATCTGAAGCAAATCTAAGGTTTGGTGTCCTTATTTCCAGTGTTTGAAGCAGTAATATTCTGGGGAATGAGTACCTGAGTTTGTGTAGAATTTTGACTGCGTGTTGCAATTCAAGTTGGGGAGCGCCTGAAAGGAGAGGTGGAACACCTAGTGCTGGATTCCTTGTTAGAAGTGGAGCAGAAGCTTTGTTTGAAAGGATAGTTGAAAAATCTGAAGTGGATTTTTAATGCAAACAGCTGATGCAAAGCATTGTTTGAAAGATTTTAAAGCACGTCTTTTTGGGAGTAACGTTTGGTGAGTCCTCCTGACAATCATCTGGGAGTTTGTGAGAAATCTGCAGAAGATCAGTTGTGTGGCATCGGCTGTTTGAGTGGGGTTTTATTTTTGAAAATTAGATACATTTGCGAAGCTATGGGGGGAGTAAAGAAGAATTGTATTATCAAACTTTTCATGTTTAATGAATGTATTTTGTCTTGTTAAAACCAATTAATAGCCCTGTGACTCTGTTTTTCCACGTTTTCTTTTATTAAAAAAAGTAAAAGTTACAAATCTTTTGAGCCCAGGTTCCATTCTGGAATCTTCCGGTCCAGTAGTAACATCAGTTGTACCAAGCAGAACTGGGAGACATTTAAAACAGTGATCAGTAGTTCCGGGAGAAATACAGCCTACGAAAATACACGCCCAGACTAGTCCATAATGACACACTGCAGATACGAATAAGGGCAAAAGTGATGATAAAGTAAAGGCATGCACTAATTACGTAGACAAGAAAGGAATGGATGACATAAGGGAATTCAGAGGAACTGAGAAAAAAATCAAAAATAATGCTGAGAAAGAAGAACAACAAAATGATCAAGATTAAGAGAAATATTAAGGAATTCAACAGGCAGACAACACCTGCTGGTGATGAGGAAAGACTTATTCAAAGGTGTAACAGAAAAATACCTGGAAATTGAAAATATGAAGAATAGCGCAGATTTCAAAATGGAGTTTGCGTTAAAACCTCCGATATTGACAGAAATATTAAATAATCACTTTACCTTGGTATTTGCCTGGGAAATTTGGATGGATATAATATTAGAAGGAGACAACAAAAAAGGCACAAAGGCATTTTAGATAGAAAGCAGGTTGCAAATTCATAAACAAATCAAACGTAACAGAGGACAAAACCCCTGGTCAGGATGGGTGGTATTTTTGGTTTTTAAAATAAGTTCGCGGAGCGATAGGAAAGACACCATTTTTACAGATATGCATTATATCTATTTATTAGAAAAAATAACAGTGCCAAAGAACTGGTGGACAGCAGCTAATGTGAATTCTATGTAGAACAAGTCCAGGAAAACAGGGCAGATATTTTGAAGGTGGTTCAATATTCAAATAGCCTTTGGAAAATCATGATCCGAATATGTGGCGCTTGGGATTAAACCACAGAATGGAGAGCGAGGTAACTACAAAACACGTAACAGTGAGTAAGGGTTGAAGATCCTGGGTAACTTGGTGGGACGCAGTATTCCATAAGGACTGGGAGTACAATTTACCATTTCCACCAACAATAAGGACTCAGAAATGAGAAGGTACAATATTTTTGGATGACACCAAATTGAGGGAGTAGTTAATCATAGAATCCGACAGTGCAGAAAGAGGCCATTCGGCCCATCGAGTCTGCACCAACCACAATCCCACCCAGGCCCTATCCACATATCCCTACATATTTACCCACTAACCCCTCTAACCTATGCATCCTGGGACACTAAGGGGCAATTTAGAATGGCCAATCAACCTAGCCCGCACATCTTTGGACTGTGGGAGGAAACCGGAGCACCCGGAGGAAACCCACGCAGACACGGAGAATGTGCAAACTCCACACAGACTGCGACCCAAGCCGGGATTCGAACCCAGGTCCCTGGAGCTGTAAAGCAGCAGTGCTAACCACTGTGCTACCGTGCCGCCCCATAGAATACTGAAGAACTGAGAGAAAATGTGGCAATGGTGTCTAATTGACAAATGAATTTCAGTATAAATAAGTGTGAGCTAATAGAGTTTGATAGGAAGAATGAGGAGGTCACTTACTCTTTGGAAAGTGTCTAAACGTGGAGAAACAGAGGGAGCTGGGGGGCTCGGATACCACATTTCCAGACCAAGTGCTTGAAACTAATAAGGTCATGAAAAAGCTAACAAATTATTGGGGCTAATTTCTAGAAGAGAATTAAAAGCGGGGAAGTTGTTAAACTTAAAGGATCTAGATTAAATCAAAGAAGGACCTGAACAAAAACAAGATGCTGGTAAGTCTCAGCAGGTCTGACTATCTGTGGAGAGAGAACAGAGCTAATGTTTTGAGTCTGGTTGACCCTTCATCAGCGGGCTGGAGCACAGTGAACTGTATGATATGCATATTATAAAAAGAGGCGTTGGAGAAGCTGCATGAAAGTTTTAACACAACTGAGAGGTTAAATCTTATCAAGAAGGATTAAGTGCTTGTGGGAGCTCTTTCGCAAAAGAACAAGGCTCAGGAAGGCATAATAGTGGCATTTTAAGGTACTTCAGTACACAGCATGAATAGAATGTGAAATCTCCTACCATGGTATGTCATTGAAATGAATGATGTGGAGATGCCGGCGTTGGACTGGGGTAAACACAGTAAGAAGTTTAACAACACCAGGTTAAAGTCCAACAGGTTTATTTGGTAGCAAAAGCCACACTAGCTTTCGGAGCTGCAAGCCCCTTCTTCAGGTGAGTGGGAATTCTGTTCACAAACAGAGCATATAAAGACACAAACTCAATTTACATGAATAATGGTTGGAATGCGAATACTTACAACTAATCAAGTCTTTAAGAAACAAAACAATGTGAGTGGAGAGAGCATCAAGACAGGCTAAAAAGATGTGCATTGTCTCCAGACAAGACAGCCAGTGAAACTCTGTGGGGGTTACAAATAGTGTGCCATGAACCCAGTATCCCGGTTGAGGCCGTCCTCGTGTGTGCGGAACTTGGCTATCAGTTTCTGCTCAGCGACTCTGCGCCGTCGTGTGTCGCGAAGGCCGCCTTGGAGAACGCTTACCCGAATATCAGAGGCCGAATGCCCGTGACCGCTGAAGTGCTTCCCAACAGGAAGAGAACAGTCTTGCCTGGTGATTGTCGAGCGGTGTTCATTCATCCGTTGTCGCAGCGTCTGCATAGTTTCCCCAATGTACCATGCCTCGGGACATCCTTTCTTGCAGCGTATCAGGTCGACAACGTTGGCCGAATTGCAAGAGTATGTACCGTGTACCTGGTGGATGGTGTTCTCACGTGAGATGATGGCATCTGTGTCGATGATCTGGCACGTCTTGCAGAGGTTGCTGTGGCAGGGTTGTGTGGTGTCATGGTCACTGTTCTCCTGAAGGCTGGGTAGTTTGCTGCAGACAATGGTCTGTTTGAGGTTGTGCGGGCTTGCAGCTCCGAAAGCAAGTGTGGCTTTTGCTACCAAATAAACCTGTTGGACTTTAACCTGGTGTTGTTAAACTTCTTATTGAAATGAATAACAGAGATACAGTGAAGGGAAAGCTAGCTAAGGACAAGGAGAAAATAATAAAGTGTATATTGATGGGGTTGCGTTGGGAGGAGGCTCAGGTGGAGTGTAAGTTTTGGCATGGAACTGTTGGGCACTGTGGCCTGTTTCTGTGCTGTAAGTACTTTCTGCTTTGTAACTGTGATCCCAGCCCAGGCAGTTATAAATCAGTTTACATCCTACACTAATCAGGTCGGTATACTTGTGTCCAAATCCTATGCCAAACCAAACAGCATGAACAGAAGACCCATCATTTCAGCAAAGAATCCTGTTCAGAAACACAATCTGTTTTGTCTGCTCTTGTTCTATGTGAAAGTTGGCCGTCCATTTTAAAATGTTAATGCTTGAAAGACTCAGTACATTAACTGCTGCAGGCCATGTACGTTAATTACTGCCAAAAATATTTAATAAATATATCCACTGAAAGCATTCCAGAGACTGAATGTATTACACTTGTTCTCTGAAACTTAAAAGCAGCCTGTTGGGTACTTCCAGCATATCTTAACTTGGCTATAATGTTGAGTTTTGTGTCTGTGTAGAGCTTAAAACAAGGGGATTTGTCTATAATGGAAAGGGAAAGATGAGTGTATTATGGAGAGGGAGGGAGGGATAGACGTGTGGAGTGGAGAGACTGCTTGACTCGCCTCCACGTCTAGCCCTTGTTAGAAGTTCTGCTTCATGAGCTCTGACTGTCCTGTGCCCTTTTCTTGTTCAGCTGCATGAGGATTCAAAAAGGAGGTTCAACCCTAATATATTACTGATCTCAAAGTGCAATTTCCACTCATTGAAATCAAGAATGCTGGTGCCAGCCAGTATTCCATTACAATAAAGTCCTGCCTTTTGCAGCGTCCTTGTTCTGAGTATTTGCTAAGCAGTGCTAAAGCTTTGTACATCGTATCGCCCATCGTGTGAGCAAGTGCTCACCCATCCATATTCCTACCCCCCCCACCCCATCTTCCTCTGAGGAGATGACAGCCATGACGGAACAGAGACCTCGACGCGTTTCAATGGTGCGATGGTGTCACAGTGGTTAGCACTGCTGCCTCACAGCGCCAGGGACCCGGGTTCAATTCCCAGCTTGGGTCATTGTCTATGCAGAGTCTGCACGTTCTCCCCCGTGTCTGCGTGGGTTTCCTCGGGGTGCTCCGGTTTCCTCCCCCAGTCTGATAGCTGTGCTGGTTGGGTGCATTGGCCATGGCCATTCTCCATCGGTGTACGCGAACAGGAGCCCGAGTGTGGCGACTAGGGGATTTTCACACTAACTTCGTTGCAGCGTTAATGTTACTTGTGACACTAATTAAACTTTAAAAAACGAATTCTCTAGAAGAAGATTTCTTCCATTAGTCCTGGCCATTGACATTTAATTTTTAAGCACCTTTTGGAGGGTGAGTAGCGGCACCTGGAATGCAGTTGAAATGCAGCCCAAACAGAGGGAGATTTACCTGGAAATATCTGAATTTCTCAGTCCAGAGCTGCATTAACGACTCTCTTCAATTCTGTAATGTTCACTGATTTTGTCTGCCAATTTTTCTTAAATGAGGATTACCTTTTTAAAATTTTCAATACGTCTTGGTATTGCTCAGAGGTGCTTCAAGTCCCCCGACCCTCGCTTGCCGCATAAAGGTACTGCAATTTGCTGTACGCTAACTGTACAAGCTAATGGTGCCCTGATGTTGCTGGCACCTAGCCAATGAACTTCCATTGAAAAGCATGTTCGTCATTCATGTTTCGCTGGTCACGAGGTTTCGAGAATGTAACCCTGGTGATTGGCGGGACCTAATTGTACCCTTGCATTCTCGCATAGAGATCAGTACATTAACAGGTCAGCACATCTATGGTGACTGGAGGTGATTTCTGTAAGCAACTGTGCAACGGATTTTGGTACCACCTTCCAAGTTCTATTTTTTCCCATTCTTCTGTATTTGAGTAGCCTTATACTATTAAGTTTTGCATTGGTCTTCCAAATGCTAGAATTTTACTTCCATAGCACCATATATCTTTATAGGGAAGCAGCATAGTGAATCAGGCAGTATTTTCAGTATAAAATACCCTTTTCCACACGCAACCGGCCAATCTATTCGGTCCCCAAAAACTATTCACTTGGCTCAATGGCATCTTGTGAAGTGTTTGAATCATTTTTCTACATAGAAGGTGCTATATAAATGCAATTATTGAGGCTGTGGGTTCCAGACATCTCCAGGCACTATAGAACCTTGACTGACAATCCAGTGTAGTCGTGAGGCGTTCCTGCTAGAGGTGCCGTATTTCGGATGGCATTTTAAGTTAAGACTTCCATCTGTTTGTTCAGGTGGATGTGGAAGATCCCAAGGCATTATTTGAAGATCAAGGGTGTGCCTCTGGCACCCTGTCTTGCAGCAGCTGGTCATTCGTTGCATTGTTTGTTGCGAGAAGCATGCAGATTGACTGCCACGCTCTCCCACATACCCCTCAAGATGATATAAAGCACTTTTGACACAACCTGAGGTTGTTGAAAGGTGCTATCTGAATGAAAGTTAATTCTTCTTTCTGGCTGCTGGGTTTACCTGCACAACAGTCGTCATCCCATTCAAAAATAATCCACCAGTTGTGATGTACTCTGTTCCATTGGCACAGTGTGCAAGTTGTAATAGAAATGCAAGTTTGTTTTTTTTTAGCTGGTTGTGACATTTTCCAATTTAGTCCTCTTGTGGTTGCCTACATCTCGACCCTAAAAATAGACAGTGTTTAGTACTCTAAAATAGAGGCCCATTTGAAACCTATGGTCAACAGAACACTCAGTAAATGAAGTATCTTCCATGTGTGAAGATATATTTTCCTATGCCAATAGAAACAATATAGGAAATCTTATCTACGCTATTTCTAATAGCAGTTACAGGAACAGTTAGAGTTGAAAAGTGAAAAATAATCAGTACAAAAGAGATATTCCCATCCAGTGATTCACACAGTCAAAGATCCGGACCAAGAAGTCACATTGTAATGACATTGAAGGTCTTGTAGTTTTCCTGATTTTTTTTTTTATTCATTCGTGGGTGTTGCTGGCTGGCCGGCCAGCATTTATTGCCCATCTCTAGTTAACCGAAGGCAGTTGAGTGTCAACCACATTGCTGTGGTTCTGAAGTCACACGTAGGTCAGACCAGATAAGGACAGCAGATTTCCTTCCCTAAAGGACATTCGTGAACCAGATGGGTTTTTTTTCTGACAGTCGACAGTGGTTTCATGGTCATCAGCAGATTCTTAATCCCAGATATTTTTTATTGAATTCAAATTCCACCATCTGCCGTGGTGGGATTCAAACCTGGGTCCCCCAGAACGTGAGCTGAGTTCCTGGATTAATAGTCTAGCGATAATACCACTAGGCCGTCGCCACCCCTTAGACAGGGGCCACCCAGAAATGGGTTCCCACTATAGAACGAACATTGGTGATGAACGTAGAACTTGAGCAAAGGTTGGGTCAGGCTTGACTATGATGCTCCCTTTTGCCTTTCCAGTGGGAATTGCTAGGCCGTAACATCCAAGTTTCGGCAGTTTTGTTGGTGTTATTGGAATTATGGAAACAATGGAATAAATTCTGTGCTCTCAGAGTTGGGCCAACAAGTGAATGAAGAGAGGGTGGTGTTGGGGGTGGGAATTGCTTTTTTGCTAGATTTTTAAGGAGTATTTTTACTTTTTGGTTAAAAGCTGTAGTGTAATGCAGACTGGAAATCTAATCATTCAATTCATCACCAAGAGGCAGTGAGATGGGCAAGAAAGGAATTTGGATTTCCGTTCTTGCTGCCATCTCCCTTCTGTAGTTTATAGTGGATTTAATTGGTTCTTGCTAGGTTGCTAAGTGAGGGTTCTACAGCACATCTTTGTGTGTAGTAGCAGCAGGAGACCATACATTGACACAATGACTTAGGACTGAAGGTGGGAGTGCTACAAATTACAGGAATGTAATGTAATGTCAGCAGGTCTGCTCGGTTGGTTGCGTGGACCTGCAGAGTTTCACTGGCTGTCTTGTCTGGAGACAATACACATCTTTTTAGCCTGTCTTGATGCTCTCTCCACTCCCATTGTTTTGTTTCTTAAAGACTTGATTAGTTGTAAGTATTCGCATTCCAACCATTATTCATGTAAATTGAGTCTGTGTCTTTATAAACTCTGTTTGTGAACAGAATTCCCACTCACCTGAAGAAGGGGCTTAGAGCTCCGAAAGCTTGTGTGGCTTTTGCTACCAAATAAACCTGTTGGACTTTAACCTGGTGTTGTTAAACTTCTTACTGTGTTTACCCCAGTCCAACGCCGGCATCTCCACATCACGGTTGGTTTAAGCCAGGAGATCTGGGATCTTGCACAATTGCAGGGAAATATGTGTAGAAGATGGATCGTTATGGTGTGCGCTTGGAGCTTCTACTATGTTTGAAATTTGCTTTAAAGGGTATATAATATGCACTTTTTAAACCCAATTCTGGGAGTGGTTTGAAAACAACTGCAGAGCATTCTCTCATGATTGTTGAGTACTGCAGCAACGTTTATTGGATGGTGGTTATGGGAGGAATGTTCTTAACACTGCAGCACCTGATTCCACAGGGTTACAATAGTTGTCCACAAGTAAACTAAATAGCTCTTTTGAATAGAAGTGACTTTCTTTTACACTGTGGATACAATAAGATACCATATAATAAATTTATCAATAATTGTGGCTGTAGACACTTCCAGTGAGCCTTTTCCATTTTAAATTTCCATCTTCATGTGTAAACTTGTCACATCGTAATTGTAGTCTTCAGTTTGTGGAGGTGTTGTATCTCCACACCAGGAATGTATAATTACAGCCTGATCGGAACTCACTTCCTCCCTTCTCTGTCAAAGCATTTCACAGGAGTTGTGATATTTGAGATTGTGCACTCAGGGTGGGACTTTCTGACTATTTTAATGCATTTAAATAGTTTTTAATGCATATTTTACTTAAAGTTGGATGTCTGTCATCTCTTTGGTTATTATTCATTTACATATTTTTAGCAAACGAGCAATGTGCTCACAGTGAGTTTCTATATGGAGAACAAATTGAACTGAATCAGTTTTTGTAAGCAGATTCCATCACCAATATTGACATGAGAGTTTGGTAATGAGAATGTTTCAATCTATTTAGTTTTGAAAATATTCCAAATTTGAATTAAAATTGGCAAGGCAATGAGCAAGGGGAGTGGGACTAATTCGATAGCTCCAACAAAGAGCCAGCGCAGGTGCGATGGACCAAGTGGTCGTCTCCTGTGCTGTATGATTTTACATAATGTAAGTACAAGGCCTGAACATGGACAGTTAAAGTGACCATTTGATTCGGTCTGTAGGTCCTGGCACAATTAGTTTCTACCTGCCATGTAACTCAACTCTATCCAAGAACTGCACCGAATCTTGACTACCTGTGCAATATCATGGAAGCTCAGTTGGTATGATATAAAAATACATGTTTTCAGTGTTCACAATCTAATGTTGAAGTAGTTTCTGAATAGTTGCCATTGTCAGTGTTAACAAGAGGAAGTAACAGGGAGAAAAACACTTTCGTTTGTAAGCGCTGATGTAAAAAAAACCATAAAATTTGCATGTTGATTTAATCAAATACACGTGCAAAATTTGTGATTACATTTGGGGAGATCCTTCAGTTTCTGTTCGAAATGAGCCAAGTATATTTCCTTTCTCTCGAAAGAACTACTCGTGTTGCACAAACTTTTGGGCTGCTGTTCACCACATGTCATCCCAAATTTGCTGTTTTCAGCATGCCCACCTCAAAAAATGTTTCTATAGCCCTGGCTGTCATAGCATAGCCGAATACTTGAACACAATCTGAACTATCTAGTGATTGGATTTTATAAATAGCACAGTGGTTAGCACTGCTGCCTCACAGCGCCAGGGATCAGGATTCGATTCCTGGCTTGGGTCACTGTCTGTGCGGAGTTTGCACATTCTCCCCGTGTCTGCATGGGTTTCCTCCGGGTGCTCCGGTTTCCTCCCACAGTCCAAAGATGTGCTGGTTAGATGAGTTGGCCATGCTAAATTCTCCCTCAGTGTTCCCGAACAGGCGCTGGAGTGTGGCGACTAGGGGATTCTCACAGTAACTTCATTGTAGGAAGCCACTTGTGACTAATAAATAAACCTTGCTTTAACCTTGTAATCCACTTGTGACTTGTTACCTATTTCCCTAATTATTTAAGGGGACTATTATACCCCATTGTTGGCCAGTGTAAAATCCTGTAGTTCAGTATCTTTGAATATCTGTTCCATAGGAGACTGTAGCGGTGATGTCACTAGATTAGCAACCCAGAGGCCCAGGCTAATGAACACAGGGACAGGCCCTTTGGCCCTCCAAGCCTGTGCCGATGATGATGCCCTAACTAAACTAAAAAAACAACCTTTTTCTTCCCTTGGACTGTATCCCTCTATTCCCTCCCTATTCATGTACTCATCTGGATGCCTCTTAAATGTTGTTAACGTGCCTGCTTTCATCATCAACTCTGGCAGCGCGTTCCAAGCACCCACCACTCCGTGAAACCCCCCCCCCCCCACCTTGAACCTGTGCCCCCTTATAATTCACACTTCCATCCCGGGAAAAAGCCTCTTCACTATCCAACCTAAGCCTTTCATACTTTTGTAGACCTCTATCATGTCTCCCCTCAGCCTCCATCTTTCCAGTGAAAGCAATCCTAATTTCTTCAACCTCTCCTCATAGCCAACACCCTCGAGACCAGGCAACATCCTGGTGAACCTCCTTTTACTCTCCAAAGCTTCCACGTACTTCTGGTAGTGTGGCAACCAGAACATAAATCATACAATCATAGCATCGTTACAATGCAGAAGGAATCCATTAGACTCATGTCTGTGCTGAAGAAATTTTTGTTAATTCTTTCATGGGTTCTGGATGAAACTCTGGAGACACAAGTTCCAATCCTCCCACATAAATCTGGAATTGAAAGCTAGTCTTGGTAGCGGTGATCATGAAACCATAGTCGATTATCATAATCCACCTGGTTCACTAATGTTCTCCAGGGAAGGGAATTATACAGAACTTGGACTTAATTTACTTTGTTCAGGGACCACCTCTCCCACAAACAACCGAAGCGAAAATCTTGGCTGAGTGACTGCTCAGAGAAGGGAACCTACCATCCTTATCTGATCTGGTCTGTATGTGACTCTAGAGCCACACAAACATGGGTGAGTTCAAGGGCAGTTAGGGTTGGGTAACAATGCTGGTCCTGCCAGTAGTGACCACATCCCATGAAAGAATAAAGGAAAAAATAATACAAGGTGTGTCAATTCCTCTAAAGATGAATCTAATTAGCCTGATACTTCTCTCCTCTGTCCCAATGCTGTTTGTGAGTATAGTGGTGCTCCTGGTTACCTTCCTTATGTGGCTTTGATACTGAGCACCATTTAGTTCCCTGAATGGTTTGGTGGTTAAGTTCCTTGCTTAATGCGACTCTGAAACACACAGAAAACCCTGGCCTCTATTTTGGTGCCACCAGCGAGAGGAAGTGTGAAATTACCGTGTGACAAGTTTACAAAGGCATTTTCTATTTTAATATAGGCGTAGGAATTCATGCTGGAAATATAAAAATGAGAGAAAAAATATGACTGAAATTGCATCTCCACGCTCTCACCGATTTTCACTGCCTCCCCTAACTTGATGAAACAGGCATCGTTTTTTAAAATAAATTGCCTAGTTTTTTTTAATAAATTGTAATCTAAAGATGTTTTTAATATAGAGATTCTAGTGCTGAACTGGTTAAAGTTTATTAGGATAGGAGTGTTGGGTTTTGTTGTGAAAATGATTGCCCCCTTATCCCATGAGATGCCCCCATGAGGGTACCCAACCAAAACTTGATGTGTAAGCTCCGCCATGAAGTTTGATAAAATGGAAGAACCCCCTATCCATGGTTCTGTGTCTTGGCATGTCAGTGACATCAAGAGATGAATGAAGAGAAATGGAAGGGGATGGAATATGGTCTTTCCAAAATATTTCAAACTCCAGTGATGCCATATATAAACTAAATGTGGTAGTTTCTTGCCTGCTTCCCATTCTTCGCGCTGGAATCACCTCATAAGACACCCTTCAAACGTTTGAGCTTTGTATTTCTTGCCAAAGTTAAACATGATATTCGCAGCTGAGGGTGCTTCGTTTTTTTTATATAAATGTGTGGGATTTGTTGCTAATGTGCCAAAGAGAGGGAAGTTAATTGCAAGTTGTGATACGAGGGCTGAACGGTTGGCCGGGTTGGCAGCAGTTGGAGGTTCGGTAACCCATAGTTGTGTATTTATATAGCAGACCACAAATACTTTACCAGCAGAGTTAATCAGTAGGCGGCATTTAGTTAGATTATACAGTGGCAGGATAAAAGATCTCAAACCACATCACAACAGTGCAAGGAAAAATAAATTTGGGACCCAAAGTCATGTGGTCGACCATGGTTATGTAGCTGATGGCTAGAGGCTACTTCAGTTATTGCTATCTTCATACGTTCAGTTACATCAGTAATAGGAATTAGGGGAGCTCATGTTCAAGGTGATCGTTCATACCTTCAGGATTTCCAATGGCGTACCGGTATGGCATAACGAGTTGGGCTTGGAATGTTCTTGGTGAGGATGGTCATAAGGAACCCTGTGGCTGCCTCTTGTGATGTGGAGATGCCGGTGTTGGACTAGGGTAAGCACAGTAAGAAGTCTCACAACACCAGGTTAAAGTCCAACAGGTTTATTTGGTAGCACAAGCCACTAGCTTTTGGAGCACTGCCCTTTCATCAGGTGAGTGGGAGTTCTGTTCACAAACAGGGCACATATAGACACACTCAATTTACAAGATAATGGTTGGAATGACTCGCGTTCCAACCATTATCTTGTAAATTGGGTTTGTATCTATATATGCCCTGTTTGTGAGCCAAGTTCCGCACACATGAGGATGGCCTCAACTGGGACCTTGGGTTCATGTCACACTATCTGTAACCCCCACGACTTGCCTGGGCTTGCAAAATCTCACTAACTGTCCTGGCTGGAGACAATACACATCTCTTTAACCTGTGCTTAACCCTCTCTCCACTCACATTGTCTGTACCTTTAAGACTTGATTACCTATAAAGACTCACATTCTAACCATTATCTTGTAAATTGAGTTTGTGTCTTTATATGCCCTGTTTGAGAACAGATCTCCCACTCACCTGATGAAGGGGCAGTGTCCGAAAGCTTGTGGCTTTTGCTACCAAATAATCCTGTTGGACTTTAACCTGGTGTTATGAGACTTCTTACTGTGCTGCCTCCTGGGCCATTATGATTCTGAATATATGTCTGTGATTCTCAGCTGAAACCCTCCTATTAAGTGTTAACGATTCACACAGGTAAATGGAATTAAAATATGAATTAGCCGTGATCAATTTCAATGGGTGAACAAGCTCTAGTTTCCCCCAGTTCCTGTTGATGTCAGTGGCTGAATCCTGACTCTGGTTGCACAATCTCTGAAAGCAGGCAGTGTGACAGAGCAATATGTTGATATTCCAGTGTGTTTTACCACAAACTCGTTTTGTGCCTGGAGTCTCAGATCGACGCAGTTCTCAACACTGAAGCTTACCTTTGTGCACCTTGAGTGGCACCAGGAACAATTGGTGAGAGAGGGGGTGGAATGATGATAATAAAAGGAAAGAAGCAAAACAACTGGTATTTCTGTAATGGCTTCCACAGCCTCAGGATGTCCCACGATACCTTGCAAACAATGAACTGCTTTTGAAGAGAGTGCAGTTACACTGGTAAACGCAGAAGCAAAGTTGCCCACTGCGAGGGCCCTCAAAGGGTAGAAGTATAAATGGTCAGATAACCTCTCTCAGCGATGCCATTTGAGGCATTAGTATCAGTGTGGGAGAACTCCCCTGTTGCTCTTAAATCGTGCCATTAGGTCAGGTGTGTCCACCTGGAAGGGCATGTGGGGCCTCAGTTTAGCATCTCATCCGAAAGGCACTACCCCCAAAAATGCAGCTCTTCTGCAGTACTGCAGTAAAGCGACAGCTTGGATTTTGTGCTGGAGTTTTAGAAATGTGGGGCTTGACCCTTTCAACTCGGTGGCACAGTGGTTGGCACTGTTGCCTCACAGCACCAGGGAGCTGGGTTCAAATCCGGCCTTAGGTCACCGTCTGTGTGGAGTTTGCACACTCTCCCCGTGTCTGTCTGGGTTTCCTCCGGGTGCTCCGGTTTCCTCCCACAGTCCAAAGATATGCGGGTTAGGTTGATTGGCCAGGCTAAATTGACCCTAGTGTCAGGGAGATTAGCAGGGTAAATATGTGGGGTTACGGGGCATGGGTGGGATTGTGGTCGGTGCAGACTCGATGGGCCAAATGGCCTCCTTCTGCACTGTAGAGATTCTATGAACTCGGATGAGAGGGCAGTCACTCAGCGAAGGCTTTCACTTAAGTTATTGTTGGAGGGAGGGGGTGGTCCCTGAAGAAAGTAAATTAAGTACAAGTTCTGTATAATTTTTAACTATCACTTTCAGCCAGGTGGTGAAGTTTTCCATTTCCTGCTTTCACAAGAACCGGACCATGTGTCTAAATCTATCCGAGTTGGGACTTTCACAGTTTAAGCTCTGACTTCAAATTAGATTTGTTAAGTTTGGACATTTCAGAATCCTGTTTGACTTCCACACTGTATCTTGGGCATAGCGTAAAACTGTGTGTAAAACCTGTAAGGCAACAAACTCCAAGCACTGTATTGAGAGAGCTACTTATAATTGGGAATGGAGCACTTGCTCACTGTTTAGATTTAGTTCAATTCTGAACTCTGGATAGGTGAAGTCTTTTATAAGGAAATATACATTCTTTCATAGCCAATTACAGTATAATTTACTTTTTAAAAAAGTCTTGTTTTGTAGCATCTTTACTGAACTATAAAACAAAGCGCTCTTTTGAAACCAGAAGTTTAAAATGCTGAGGCTTCAGTTTAGTTGGAGCGGGTATCAAAGGCCTCTCTGATCTTTGCTAAAATTAAACATATATATTTGCTCTCACTGTATTTACAAAAATAAATGTGGTTAGTTTAAAAAAAAAAGCCTGTGGAGACTGAAGTGACCTCTGCCCTGAAATCCTGTGGTTCAATTGGTTGAACGAGTTACCAGAACCACCACCTCAGCTTTCAAGAAACCACCTTTCTGGTTCGCCAGCTCGATCTGGAGCTGAGATTTATATTGCAGATCAAGTTAGTCACTAGCTCCAGCTGCACACCCCAACCTACTCAAAATAAACCCCAGAGAAATCTATTCTTAGTCAATCTTTTACAATCCGATACTCTTGGTGCAAATGAAAACTTGCTATGTATACAGTACGCCATCATGACTTTACTGAAGGAGTAACACTTGCACTGGCAACTATGGGCCGAATAAACTGGGTCGAGCTGTGGCGACTGCAGGATAGTGATGGTATATGTGGGTAGTACCATGTGGAAAAGAAAACAGAGAATCGAACAACGTCCTAAAATTCACAGTTGTTACGATCAAGTCAGAACTGAAATTACCTGACGAGCCTCAATGAAAGACCAATGCTCAAGATTTAAGTTTTTATAACTTACTTTAACAAACGAATTACATATTAAATAGCAGATACAACAAAGTTAGAACTTAGCAGATTTATTAGGCAGTCCACTCAGTGTATGCGGCACCAATTTCAGCCACAAAGCCTTTCGGAGCTCTGAACTTGTGTAGAATTCCAGCTCCTTTTCTTCACAGATTTAGCTACAGATTCTCAGCTGACAGCAGCTCCCAATCAACCCAAGTTCCACAGGTCCAATCTTCAACAAATTGTCACATTTCTCCAAAAGCTCCTCAGTTTTAGTCTTGGCAGTCTTGATGGTGTGGATACACAAAAATTACCTTTCTCCAAAATGACAACCCTGTAAACTGTGACAGAAATAGCTCCAGAAACCTTACACTTGACTACTGCCCGCTCCAGGATCCAGCTTTTGTTTAGTCCAGCCTGCTGCTGCGCTACTGCATGCTCAGCTGCCTCTGTGTTTATTACTTGATTTCAAATAGTTTTCGTTTCCCCAGTAACCTGATGATTCCATCTGTCTGTCCCTCGCCCTCCCCCCAGAACTTGAATTCTCCATGCCCCCCTAAAACATGAGGCATCAGTTAGAGTATGATTCAAAAAAATACAAGCTTTGAAACAGGGCTGCTGCATTCAGTAAGCCATCTGTTCAGATAACAGCTCTCCTGTTTCCCCCTGCAAACCATGGATTCATGTATCTACACCATTAAGACTGTCTCTGATCCCGGGCCTCCCCTGTTGTTCCTGGTCTAGGCCTCTTGTATTACCAGCAATGGCCAGTGCTCCCAGTGGTGCTGTTGGGACCCGAGGAGCTGCCGGCCATCTGATTGGCTGGCAACTTTGAGACAGGATCTTTATCCTTAAAAAAGGCAGAGACGATGCCAGGTAGTTAACTGCCTGATAAACAGGCAATTGCCAGGTAGTTAGCTGCCTGATAAACAGGCAATTGCCAGGTAGTTAGCTGCCTGATGACCAGGCAATTGCCAGGTAGTTAGCTGCCTGATAAACAGGCAATTGCCAGGTAGTTAGCTGCCTGATGACCAGGCAGTTACATCAGGTCTTTGGAAAAGGCCACAACAGTGTTTAGCCCTGGCTCTCAGACCATGTTGTGGAGATGCCGGCATTGGACTGGGGTGAACACAGTAAGAGTTTTAACAACACCAGGTTAAAGTCCAACAGGTTTATTTGGTAGCAAATACCATTAGCTTTCGGAGCGCTGCTCCTTCGTCAGATGGAGTGGATATCTGCTCTCAAACGGGGCGTAGAGACACAGAAATCAAGTTACAGAATCTCTGACCATGTGGCAGGACCTACATCATGGCCATTAAGTTTAACTCCTAGTATTCAGTTACACAACTTGGTAAAGATGGAAATGCAGGTAGAAGGCCCACAATAAAGTCATTTGGATTTTGGCCTTGGTACATATAGGTGTTGAATGTAAAAACAACGAAGTGTTCTAGAAATTAAATTCAGCATGTTGATTGGGTCACAGTCAGAGTACTTTAGAATTTTAGCTCCCTACTAAAAGCTTTAGAAAAGCTTTAATTGGCCGAGGGTCAGATTGTACAATGATAGATTTGGGATAACTGGGGCAATGTTCACTGTAACAGGCGAGGTTACAGTCTAATAGAAATGGTCAGAATTACAATGATTTGAGAAGATTATTTTCAGTGGTTAGTCGAGGGGAGAAAAATCTTGCGTTTATATAGCGCCTTTCATAGCCTCAGGATGTTCCAAAGTATTTTACAGCCAATGAATTGTATGTAGTCACTGATGTAATGCAGGAAACATGGCAGACAGTTTGTACACATCAAGGTCCCACAGTTGGCAGTTTTCGGGGCAACATGGTTGCACAGTGGTTAGTTAGCACTGCTGCCTCACAGAACCAGGGATCGGGGTTTGACTCCCGGCTTGCATCACTGTCTGAGTGGAGTTTGTACATTCCCCCTGAGTCTGCATGGGTTTCCTCCGAGTGCTCCGGTTTCCTCCCACAGTCCGAAAGATGTGCTGGTTAGGCGCATTGGCCATGCTAAATTCTCCCTCTGTGTATCCGGACAGGCACCGGAGTGTGGTGACTAGGGGATTTTCACAGTAGCTTCATTACAGTGTTAATGTAAACCTACTTGTGACTAATAAATAAACTTAAACTTGCAATACTGATCAGGTATTCTGTTTGTGATATTGGTTGAAGGCTAAATATTGGCCAGGACATCAGATATATATACCTCCCCTGCTCACCTTCAAAATAACGACTTGAAACCTTTTGTGTCCACCTGAAAGGACTGAAGAGGCCTCCTCGGCTTATCATCCCATCCAAAAGATGGCAGCTCCAACAGCGAAGCACTCACTCAGTAATGTGTCAGCCTAGATATTGTCTCTGAAGTGAAACTTAAACCCAGAACCCAATGACTCAGAATGGAGAGTGTGACCACTGAGCAGTAACTGACACGAAGGCCGGAATTTTACCAGCAACGCCACCCCCCCCCCCCCCCCCCCCCCCCACACCCTCCCCTCCCCGAAATCGAGGCAGGCGAGGCTCGCAGAACGGCATTCTCCATTGGGCTCCGGTGGGATCTTACAAGCCTCGGGCGGGCGTGCCAGTACAATTCCAGCAGAAGAGTGTGAATGTAGGATTGATATTGAAGTGGGAGTTGAAAATTGTTTTCATGCTGCAGGCCGTTGGAATATGGGATACAAGTGGCGGTTGAAACTGATTCAATACTTTGCACTGAAGTGGCAAGTGACAAATAATTGATGGAAAATGTCAGATTGCTGAGGGGATGCAGGGAAATAAGATGAGGTGATGTGGAGCTTACACTGATACAGACTCACCGAGTCAAATAGCATCCTTAGTGCAACACTACAATTCCCCCTTCCTTACCTCAAACAATAAAATGAAAATTATGGTACAGAACTCATCCTAGATTGTGTGTTAGTCAGTGTCTAGCTCCAATAGCATTTCCAAGCAATTAAGGATATGGGCATTGTGCCCGGGTCTGTTCTGGTACAATTACCTTCCAAAGCACTGCAGGATAGATTGGAGCAGTGAATTCCTTGGAAATATATTTCCTAGTGACCAGAGTCTAAGATGCTCCTCAAAGATTTAATGTTCAAAAATAAGGTTCTATGCAAAATTTAAAACTGAATAAATATCTATTTAATAATAATAATATGATTAATTATCTCTATGGAGTTGCTTTGACTTTTGGCATTTTCATTTAAGTTCTTTGTTGAAGGTTATACTCTCTCTCAAAAGCCAGATCTTGTCTGTGGTATTTTCCCCCAATGTTGTGACTGTTTACTGAAGGTAGAATACATAGTGTGTCCATTTTCCCATGAAGCATCAGTAACATTTAGACTACTCAACTGAATATTGTATTTTAGCTCCTCGTTTCCACCGAGTCATCCTTTCAGATATTTGAAGAAAAGCTAAAGGGAAGAAATTCTAAAAACTTTTTTCATCCAAATTTTATTCGAATTTTGTTTGAAATCGCACAGGAAAAATACCGCTCCTGGTTACATGCCACTGCAGCCATTGTTTTAAACTTGATGACCATGTAAAGCTGAGGCAATGTATTTCCCTATTGTGATTAAGTTAAGTTGCTATTTGAAGCAGACTGAAAATTTATATCACCTGTTTTGATACTATAAAATAGCAGACATCTGAGACAGATGGTGAGAGGCACAATGTTTCATTCCTCATCTCCATTTGAACCTTTTGAAACAAAATTGAGTCAGTTTTGAAAGCTAGAATAGCCTCTGATGGAAAAGTGTAGGTGACTCTTTCACCCCAGCAGTCGATCTCAGGAAGAGCAAATGGTATTGAAAGGGCAATGGGTAAAGTGAGTTACAGTGGGCTCGGGGAGGGGGTTGTTTGGGTAGTTGTGAGAGAAAAAAAAAAGTGGTACAAATCAGAATGAGCAGTGATGATAATGAAGGGATGGTAGCAAGAGAACTTAGAAAATAGTAGAGGGGCTGGGAAGGAAACCACTGAGCTCTCCTTTCTGGGAAGTACAGCAGCCACCCCTCCCCGCCAAACCCACATGGTGTCTTCCCTTGACACACCACCATGCACACGTACAGAAAGATACAGAGGAGAAAGGGAGACAGAAACAAAAGCTAGGAAACAGAGAAACAAAGAAGAGGTTGATAAGAGACATGCTGTGTGCAATGCCAATCATTGGGAAACTTGCTCATCATTATTAAATAAAAATTCTGGTGAACATAATTAACCCCAGCATCTCGGACCCTGAAGAACCATTCATTTTTGTCTGCAGGTGTCGTGATTTGTAAGTCACAAGATCTCTTGACACTAATTCTCACCTGAATATAAAGTTAAATGTGAAAAGGTTCAGGTCTCTTTTTGTAAAGAATTTCCATATGTAAACTACTTTACACGGTCAACTAATTTGACTTCTGCCATATGTTGGCATTAATGTGTTCCATTCTAATAACAATGTTGTGTTTAAGTCCCTTCATGGTTGAGTCACCTTTTGTCTCTGTAGCCTCCTTCAGTACCAAGAAACCCCTCCCACCTTCAACGCCCACAGGAATCGTGTTCCTCTGACTCTGCCCTCCCTTCACCTTACTGGTCATCGCTATGCCTTCAGCCACATTGGCTCTTGAACTTTCCTTGAACACCTCCACTCCCCTCTTCTTTAAGACCCTCAAGACCTATATTTTGACTAATCTCATTGTTTTCCTAATAATCTGCTTCAGTATTGATTTTAATCTGACTGCACATCGAAGTGCCTTGGGATGTTTTTCTACATTAAAACATAATATAAATTCAGTGATTTTGATTCAAAATGCAAGTGCTTGGGAGCTGCAATCTTGTCCTGTACTAGGAATCATGGCTATTGCCACTTAGCAGGTGTCCTCGACTCAAATCTCATGGCACGCCCGGTGACCCGGAAGTCTTGATCCCTTTAGGGGGACAAAATAGCACTCCCAAAAGTTGGAAGTGATGTTGATGATGGATCAGTTCAAGATTCACAAACCTTTACTGTGGTTTTAATTGGTCGTTATTAATAAATGCATTTTATCTAAAGGCATGAGAGGGTGAAATGAATCTTTAGTGGTAATGTGGAATGGGTGATCATTGTCATATGCTGCATTCATGTTACAGTAAAGTTCCTTGAAGCAATTTTTAGATCTTGACTCCAGGAGCTGTGAAAATCAGACTCGATCTCCATCTCTGAAATAACACAGTTAGTAGATGGGCTTCACTCTAAAGCTTGCAAAGGGGAATCTGATGACAAATAGCTGTGTTCAGCCATTTTACCCGAAATCTCTCTTCTTTTGCTCAGGTTCGTTACTTGAAGATTATTGAGAAAAGTGGTTACCAGGCTTTGCCATGGGTTCGCTATATTACTCAAAATGGAGGTAAGGAACATGCATTTTTATGTCTTGAATGCTGATTCTCCTGAACTTCACAAACCAATCACAAATGTTAGCTTAATCCAGCACGGACTCTTTTCAGAGTGATTAAATGAAATACCACAGATGCTGGAAATCTGAAATTATAGGTACCAAATCTGAAATAAAGACAAATTTCCAGGTCAGTCCATATGTCTCCACCCTTCCCAACCCACTGAGTCTTCCCAACAGTTTCTGTTTTCATTTCTGTCAGAACTTTTCTATGATATTACATCTTAATGGGCAGAACCTGCAATTTCATAAAGCAACACTTTGTCTGTATCTCTGATCATTTATAATTAGCAGATTTCCTTCCCCAAAGTACATTATTGTGCCAGATGGGTTTTTACAAAAGTCACGATAGCTTTACGGTCACCATTACTGAGACTTGCTTTACGTTTTAGATTTATTGACTGAATTCAAATTCCATCAGCTGCCATGATGGGATTTGCACCTGTGTCCCCAGAACATTAACCTGGGTCTCTGGGTTCCTAGTCCAGTGACATTACCACTGCACCACCATCTTCCCATGACTTAGCTGCACTCTAGTATTAAGTGGAGAATGTTTTTTATTTTCAGTTTAAAGGTATGTTATTTTACAAGCACCATGGCCAATTCACTGGAGAAGCCTATCCAGATTTGAACCCTAGGCTACATTGCACCAAATCATATACTGCTCACTGCTGCAATTGAAATAATCAGTACCTTTCTAAAACCAGATAATCAAAGCACAGGATGAGTCGGACAGCTATAATTCATTCACACTTGGTGAATGCAAAACTATTCCTATACATGCATTGTTGTATGGTACATAGATGGATAGATGTTGCAGTGCAACTATTATCTCAGCAGCCAGTGCAGTAGAGCCAATAAATCTGCCTCAGAACAGCAGTTGCAGTGCAGATGTTTAATCTTGTCACAAGAGCCTGTAGATACTATGCGCACATTTAATCTGAACTGTATCACACGGCTGTATGTTTAAATGCATATGTTTGATCTGACTATTACTGGAATCTATACAGTTACAACACATTTAATCTTCCCAGCACCATAGGAATCCCATAAGTTTACAATGTGGTACCTATAATGAATGAAATAGGAATTACAGTATAGATTCTGGCTGTTTGACCCAAACAGTGTGTACTGGTGCTGATCTTCCACAACCCAGTAGTCCAATCTTATAACCCACCCTGTTCCATTCCCATCCATTCTCAAATGCTGGCATTCTCTCCATTTCAATCACTCACTTTGTTAATGTATTCCACAGCCTGAAAACATTTTTAATTTAAAATCTCCTTTTAATACTTCATTAACTTCTTCCCCCTTTATCTCCTTTGCTGTAATGAAATATGATTTTTCAAGTCTTCCTTTGTGTTTGCTCATACCTGTCAGCAGCCAAGTGAGCCTTTGCTGTCCTCTCCCTCCTCCTGTGTAAAATCCAAAACAGCGCACACTTTTGCAAGCTCACACAAACTGCTATAAATTCACCAGTACCTTCGTGACTTTCATATTTTGTAACTCTTAACTGTAAAGCCCACTTTTCCAGAGGCTTTCTAATGGCATTTTCCAACTATTTATTTATTAACCCCCACCCCCAACTTCGTTATGTTCCTTTTTAATCTCAAGAAACAGAAATAATTTCTGGCTGGATCCCGAGCTTACATCCACAATGAAACATGTGACAGATATAGACACACGCTTGCATGGAATGCAGATTTAAGCAAAACTAACCAAATCCATTCATTAGTTTTATATGTTTTTTTTGGGATGTGGGCAGCACTGGCAAGGCAGCATTGAGTTGATCTGAGGGCATTGACGGTCAGCTAGTGAAACATGATGTTGGCAGACCAGAATAAAACACAGTGGCACAGTGGTTAGCAGTGCTGCCTCACAGCGCCGGGGACCCGGGTTTGATTCCCAGCTTGGGTCACTGTCCATGCAGAGTCTGCACGTTCTCCCCCTGTCTGCATGGGTTTCCTCCGGGTGCTCCAGTTTCCTCCCCCAGTCTGAAAGACATGCTAGTTGAATGCATTGGCCAGGCTAAATTCTCCCTCATTGTACCCGAACAGGCGCGGAGTGTGGCGACTAGAGGATTTTCACAGTAACTTCATTGCAGTATTAATGTAAGCCTAGTTGTGACACTAAATGATAAACTTAAAGGTGGCAGGCTTGTTTTCCGAGGCCTTGACTGAATCATTTGGAATACCACGGCAAAACAGCAGCTTAATGATTATCCTTCACAGTGCCAAATCTCAAATGACCAGATTAATTTGAGATTTTGACTTGGATTTTTGGATATCTGGGCCAGTACCATAACCACCAGCGTTGGTATCTTGCAGAGCTAAATGAAATTTATGAAATCATGTTCATGTGCATATCAATCTTATCAGTGGTACAATATGATAAGAATCCATCCAATTACAGCATAATGTCTGAATTTAATTGTCGAAATTTCAACATAGATTCTGGCCATTTGGCTCAACCAGTCTCTGCTGATGTTCATCTTCCACAACCCAGTATAAAGCACCCAAACTCTCAAAAATCTGCTGCATTGTTGGAGTGCTCCGATCTTTCGGTGACGATGTTGACCATATACTGATACTAATCTCATTTCGGACATCTTTAACTTTCCTGTCTGTCCAAATCCCCTCAATCTCATCAAGCAGTGCTGCCCAATGAGATGTGATGGATTTTGCAAGTATGAGAGTGCTGCTCACTGAGTAAGTTAATCGTTATTTGTGGGAAATATAATCTCTCAGCCCTTAGAGAGATAAAAGTGACTCAAGTCTTTATTTAACAAATTCATTAAATATAGGTGATGTTTTCACGACAAATGTCTTTTGTGATTTAGCTTCCTCCTATCTGTCGTTCGTCTCTCTCACCTGTCTGTCCCTCACCTCTTCGCAATAAACATGACCAGCAAGCATGTTACAATGTTCCACCACAAACATAACCTTTAAGAGTTGCCCACCTTTCTGATTTGTTCTTTGATGAAATGCCTATTGTTCACTGCATGCTTTATCATCACAATTACAGACATTTCTGTCCAGTCGTACTTGAGTTTGGCTTCTTTCTTGCTGTGACAAATCTGAGAAGATCTGCCAAGTGATCCAATAGCAATTTACTGTTGCCTTTTCTTGAATTCTCTCCCCCCCCCCTTCTGGACTTCTGCCCCTGACTCCTAGCTGTGTGTGCACTCCCATGTGTTGATTACTCTGTGTGAGGAACTTCCTGATAACTCGCATTTATGAGGTGCCTTAAATGTAGCAAAAGTTTTTAACGCACCTCACAGAAACATGATCAAACAAGGTTTTGATATCAAGCTACACAAGGAGGGTGTTAGACCAGAAGTTGGTGGAAGAGGTATGTTTCCAGGATGGTTAGCAACCGCCCTTTGTTTTATGGGATTGTCCTGTTCTTTAGGCCACTGTCCTGTGTTCCAGGTCAAATGCTGATGGGTCACTGTTTTCCCCTAATTTGGTCATTTAAATCTTTAGGTGCGTGTAGTACCCACCCTCCCCCTGTTGATGAGCCTCACCAGCTCTGGCAACAGTTCTCGAGGTGCAGGATAACACCATTAGCAGTTTGATCATGACTTCCTGTGACTCGTATTCTGGCTTCCTAGTTCCACGTTCTATTGGCTTTGTTGGTTGACATGCTGACTCAGTTTTATGAATCGTATTTTGTTTTCTTTGCGTGTGCGGCACATCTAAACATAAGGTCCCTATCTCAAGAAAAGGGGCTGATCATTTAGGACTAAAATGAGGAAAAATTATTTCACTCAAAGGGTTGTGAACGTTTGGAATTCCCTACTACAGGTGGTTGAGGATGCTTCATCATTGAACACACTTAAGGCTGGGATAGATCTGGCACAGATTGTGTGTTCTTGTTCTTGAATTGAGGTTTGGGTTTGTCTGCAGACCATTCCAGCTCTCCAGGAATCAGAATCTGAAATTTTCATTTGTTCAGTTTACAATTGAATTCCTTGAACCAACTCATGGTCCTTGGCTGACAGCCAGACACGGTTGTATACAGTTGACTGTTTTGGTGTCTATTTAGAATCCCATGACCAGTGGCATTCTCAGCAGGAGTGACGCACCATTTTCTGTTTCCAGTTTTACTGCTGTTCAGTGGAACTTGTTTGGTTACCGGGAGAAACCTTTTCAATGTTCTCACTGGTCTTCTCTGTTCTCAAACCCACCATCCCTGACCCCTGTCAGATGTGGATTCCTCATTTAGGTTGTGAATCTACCACAGCAAGCAAACACTAGCACTAGCTCAGCCTTTGCAGAGTTTGTTTTAAAGAGTGGCACTTTGTAGCAATGGTGAGGAATGGCTGGTAATTAAAATCGCCTGAAATCACAAATTTAATGATAATTGGAACTTTTGAGCAGCTGATGATCCATTATGAATAGACGGAAGGTGGTGAGTGTTGATTACACGCAGTAATGTAACTGGCGTTTCTAATATTGGCTTTGCGGCAGCACTGAGGCATTTTGTGGAAACTTTTCTGAAGAAATTAAATGGATTGAGTAGAATGTATGATGTAGCAATATTGTCTGTGGAAAGATATAGCTATTTATTGTAAATGAATGACAGGCAATTTTAAAACTGTTTTGGAATCACAGTTTGATGTTTTCTTGCATAACATTGATTACACCCAGGTGCAACTCATTGAAGATGAGTATTTTGGTATTTGTGAGAATTGTGAGAACTGATTTGATAATTGCAAGTTAATCCAACTGTTTTTCTGTCTGCTTCTCTCTATAGCTCTTTCTGTCTCCATTCTTCCCCTCACTCTTTCATCTTCCTTACTTGCCCCCTTTATGTTCTCGTTCCCCTCCTTGTTTTCTCTCTCTAACCCCCCAACACACGCACACACACACTCTTGCTGTCTGTCGTCTTCTCACATAAGTCACTTAAGAAATAAGAGCAGGTGTACAGCATTCGGCCCTTAGCTTGTTTTTTTTTTCCCTTCCTCGTTGTGTGTCTGCTTGTGTGTATTTGTATGTGTGTCTCTCTTTCTCTCGTATATCCGCATCCTTCATAACTGAGCTTGGTTTCCACTGAATGTCCAGTTGCGAATCAGCAGTGCCACTTTGACGTTCCCCTGTTCCTAAGCAAAGATAAGTAATTATTGCACGCCATTCCACTCGAAGCTCTCAATAGTTCACAAGTTCTCATTAGCAAGGTCATAGAGATCTATATAAGCATGTGGCTGCTACACAAGGTTTCTGTGTCTCTGTTGGTGGCAGGCTAAATACTATACTTAATGCTGAGCTCAGTGATTTCAATTTAACAACAGAAAACATGGAATGACAGTGTAATTTAAAACCCATCAATCCTGCCCCTTCCACAGACCTCTGAGAGGGTGTGGAATAGGACGGACTACGTTGTTCTGCAAAATGAGCCGATGGTTTTACCCTGCTCCACTGAGGGTAAATGTTATTTATGAATGTGAGATTCTACTTAAAGTTTTCCATGGCCATTGTGCCACCAGAAGTGGGAATTATCCCTCTCCTGGAATTCAGCAAGTGAGATGGGCTGTTGTTTAATGTTCCTGAACCTGGTGAACTTTATTTCATCTCCATGGTGACTGAATGTTTGCTCCTCCTATGGGCATTATTACATGGAACTGCATGGAGCTACATGAAGTGTACAGCCCAGAAACGGGCCATTCAGCCCAAACTATCCATGCCTATAATCATGCTCCCCACAAGCTCCCTTCGAGCCCTGTTCATCTAATCATATCAGCATAACATTTAATTCATTTCTCCTCTATAAGTTTACATAACTTCCCTTGAATGTATCAATGCCATTTGCTGTCGTTGCTCTCCATGATAGTGAGTTCCATATTCTAGTCACTCTGGATTTGGATATGTTTCCTGTATTCCCCAGTGAGTATATTAACCTGGTGTTCAGGGTGCATATTGAATGTATTGTCAAACCTCAAGTTGTCTTCCCATTATTCCTTCAGAGTAGAAAAGGTGTGACCTTTAATAAATAGTGTAGTTTCTATGGTGTCATCATACTTGTAAAATGCCACCAACTTTCTTATTTGTCACAGTATCAGCAGGAGTTGTCAGGCGGTCCTTTGAAAGAGCTGCTCGTTAGTCCCATTGCCCTGTTCTTCCCCCACAGCCCTGCGAGTTTCTCATTTTTAAGTATTTATCCAATTCCATTTTGAAAATTATTAATGCAATTGCTTCTTTCAGTGAGTACATTCCAGGTGGGAACAACTCACTTGTGTTTCAGACAAAACTCTCCTTATCTCCCTTTTATTTGCCATAAACTGAATGGATCACTTCCTTCTCACCTCACAGATTAATCCAGTGGGTACCCCAAGCAGACAGAAATACCTGAGTATTAGAACCCTTTCTCAGTTAGGTTGGTGAGAGCTGTTTATAATTGGCCCGTGCCAGGGAGAGGGACACTGCTAAGGTGTGTTCCTGTTGCTAACCTTTCTGGAATGCAGCGAGTTTATTGGGTAAGGATTGAAGCGCATTATGATCTTTTATTTGCATACTTCACTCTGCCACCTGAACGATGGCTAAGCATTGACTGGAGCTCGTAAGCGTGTAATCAGCTTTCAGAAGAGGTGGTGAGAAAATTGAGACTCTTCCATTCGTACCCCATCACTCTTTTTTTTTCCTCTGGGTCAGCTGGAAGGATCTTGAGTGTCTCAATGTTTTTCATCGGTTGTCTAGCAGGCAACGCCAATCCGTTATTGGGAACTCTTTCTCCCAGGTTTTCCTCCACTATTCCCTGCAAACCTTTTGACTGGAATAAAATTGCTCCAGAGGGAGCGAATTTTAACTCCGTCTTGAGGCTGGGATTTAAACTTGACCCGCCACCATTGAGCCCAGCTATAGCTGCTGCTGGAGTATAATTGTGCTCTCCTGCACAGACAGCAGCGCCAACATTTATCACTTGGCCCAGAAAGAGTGCTTGAAAAGACCATCCCTCCCTGGCGTTGCTGCTGATGAGCACACGAGCATTCTGCCAAGGTCGTCTCTACTCTCATTCGGATTTCTGGAAACAGCAACTTCAAGCCTCCAATTTGCAAAGATGACAGAACACACTTAACAGCAGACGTATACTTTACACAGCCCTGATCAGACTTATGCAATTGGCTGCTGTCTGTAAGTGAGACTTGGCCATGCATTCCCTGTGTTTAGTGTTCTGGGCATTAAAGGAGAATAATTTAAGAACTTAAGAATTTCTAGGAACAGGACGTGGGGGCACAGTGGTTAGCACTGCTGCCTCACAGCGCCAGGGACCCGGGTTCAATTCCAGCCTCTGGTCACTGTCTTCTGTGGAATCTGCACGTTCTCCCCGTGTCTGTGTGGGTTTCCTCCCGGGTGCTCCGGTTTCCTCCCACAGTCCAAAGATGTGTGGGTTAGGTTGATTGGCCATGTTAAATTGCCCCTTAGTGTCAGGGGATTAATAGGGTAAATATGTGGAGTTACAGGAATAGAGCCTGGGTGGAATTGTGGTTGGTACAGACTCGATGGGCCAAATGGCCTCCTTCTGCACTGCAGGGACCCTATGAAACTCTAGGACAAGGTTGAGACACAGCATGTCCATTCTATCCTGCTTTCTCACTATATCCCTAAATCTGCTCGGTTCAAAAGTGGCTTCAGCAGCCTTCTTGGTAACTGATTCCATGAGCCTTTTTTATTCTTAACCTTTAACGAATGCCTGCTTGACATTTGAATCTCTTATTGTGAATATTTACCTGGGCCAACTTTGTCAAGCTCCTTTCCTAATCATGTAAATGTCATTTAGTTTACAATTAAAGCCTGATTTTTGAAAAACAGCCAGCCTAAAATTCTTTCCACTCTCCTCAACTTAAATTCCTGGTATCTGGAATTATCGTGGTTGCTAATTGCTGCACCCTCTCGGGACCTTATGGTCATTTTGTGATCAGAACAGCAGGGCATCTAGATAAGTTCAACCAGCACCTTATACAATGCAGCTGCCTTTGATCTGTAATTTGGGACTATTTTGCAATGAGTTGAAAGTGTTATGCGATAAATGCAGTAAGAAATAAGTGGTCCATTGGGAAGCTGCAATCCAATGTGGTTATAATCTGGATGCGGTCTCCTGCTTTTCCATTGTGTTTTCTTGTGTGTTGGGTGAATAAACTGAAGACCTGATTAGAAAACCCAGCAGAACACAGCTGTTATCTGACTTATCGGGTTGATGTGCTGGCCGAGGGGGTACAGATCCAGGAAGGCCTGAGATTCAATTCCTGGTCTGTGTTGAGTTAGCTAGTTCCTGCCAAGTGTCAGGGGGCACACTGAAATTCACGTCAACACCCTTGGATGAAGGAGCATGTAATTTCAGCCAGGGTTCTCATTTCTGAGTGCTATATTGTGTGGCCAGTTGGCTAAGGTATCAGAAGATTGCTAGCACCTGTGGAGCAATACCACAGATCGCATTAGATTCTAAAGACGGGGGGGTGGGGGGGGGTAAAAAAAACTTAGGGAGAAAAAGAAAGTCTGCCAAGTCATGGATGTTAAACAGCTACAGAAAATTTACTTTAGGCTATTAACCACAAGGTGTATTTAATGGGCTGTATTGTCAGGGCATTGCTAAGCCAGGAGTTTGGAACTTGAGAACTGCTTCAGACTCCCTCGCCCTTTTTCCCAAAGTCCACAATGTGGTTTCTTTAAACCCAAGTGGAGAAGATGGTGACGTAGTCATAGCAGCAGTGCCCTTCCCCCAGTTACTTTTTTAGAAAGTGTATCTGATCTGATGTAGTGCTTCCCTAGCATGGCAGTACACATGCTAACACAGAGCAGGCTGACAATCGGTGCACACCCAACAGCTGTTGCTAGGGAGACTAAACATTACCAAGCACCGAGTAAGTCAACAGCAGTTAGCGGATATATTGAAAAATACCTCCGGTATATCAGCAATCTGATCTCCAGGGGCGGCACGGTAGCACAGTGGTTAGCACTGCTGCTTCACAGCTCCAGGGACCTGGGTTCGCTTCCCGGCTCGGGTCACTGTCTGTGTGGAGTTTGCATATTCTCCTCGTGTCTGCGTGGGTTTCCTCCGGGTGCTCCGGTTTCCTCCCACAGTCCAAAGATGTGCGGGTTAGGTTGATTGGCCAGGTTAAAAATTGCCCCTTAGAGTCCTGAGATGCGTAGGTTAGAGGGATTAGCGGGTAAATATGTGGGGGTGGGGCCTGGGTGGGATTGTGGTCGGTGCAGACTCGATGGGCCGAATGGCCTCCTTCTGCACTGTAGGGTTTCTATGATTCAGGTTCAGTTTGCTTCTGATACTTGTATGTTTTACTGCACGTTGCATCTCTCACGATGCTTATTTGTTCGCCATCCTCTCTAACCCTGTTTAGTTAAGTGTTTTAGATTCATAGACTAGTCCAGGAGCACCACATTTCAAAATTCTCATCCTTGTTTTCAATCACTTCCCTGGCCTTTCCCCTCCCTCCCTGAGCCCTAAAAGCCTCCAAGATGCCTGTGCCCCTCTAATTCTTGCCCCTTGCCCATCGTGGATTTTCATTGTTGCTCCATTAGAAGCATTATGGCTGAGGCCTTGTCCTCTGGAATTTCCCCCTTTAACCTCTCCACCTCTCCATATCTCTCTCCTCCTCTCCGATGTTTATTAAACTTTATCTCATCCTCTCTGACCAGGCTTTTGATTGCCTGTCCTGATAAATCTATATGTAGCATTAATTCGATAACAATCCTATGAAGCTTTATTCTGTTAAAGCCGCTATATAACTACTAGTTATTGCTATTGTTGCTGAATGCATGATGTACATTTTCTTATAAACAAGATAGATCTGCATTTACTCCTGATTAACCACAAGAAGACTTTGATATTTCTGGACACCCAAAGTGAGCTTGTGGCATGCAAATGGATGGGATGATTTTACTCTATTTCTCTATCACTTGGCCCACTCTCTGTAGCATGAGAAAAACAATTAACAGCTGTTTGCTGCAATCTGTGATTTATGGTGAATATATTTCCAACATATTGAAGAGTTTTGTGCTAAGAGTATTTTTAAAAATATTTTGTGCACTTCTCAATTTCACTGTTTCTGGACAGAGTGTGAGTGGGAAGTCTATGTTTCCATTGAGATAGCAGGAAAGTCTAAAGTGATGTGAGCCAGTGCCCCTTTTTTCCATATACCCATCTCAACCCCTACACTGCATATTTGATGGATCAGAAATAGTGCTGTATTTGCTTTTGTATATCTTCATTTGTCATCTGTTGGAATATGTCTTTTTTCTCATCTAATTATTTTCTACTTGTGCACCAATCCTCAAAATTTTATCTCCATGTTCTCCAGCGTTCAGCTGTTATGGTCCCTACTCAGCCTTACAGGGAATACCTTTCTGTAATAGTATCACTTTAAACAGTCATCTGAAATAAGCAGATTGCCATCTGCGTCTAGGAATCAAATGGCAAGTCAGCATTTGATGCTTACTGATTTTGAAAAAAGATTAGATCGCCACAAATCCTCGGCTATGACATTTTGAGCCTTGGCTTCAGTCCTGGCCTGCAGTCTTAATTTAAATTTTATTCTTTTGTAAGTCATCTTCAACAACCAGACTATTTGTCTGCATGCCCTTAAATAACCCCACACCCACTCTTACCAAACCCTCAACCAACTTGCCCGGCAGCCACATGACCCAACCAGCTCCATAGAAAGTAGCAGCCATGTGTATGTGTGGGAACAAGGATTAGCTTTAATTAGGAGGAGAAATTAACTAGTTTTAAAGGTCCAAAAGATGGTGAAAGTTTCCTTTGACCTCCTCCGCTTCAACCAGGGGTGGGCCTAGGTAAGATGGTCTTTCGGAGACTTGATGCAGACTCAATGGGCCAAATGGTGGCCTCCTGCAGTGTAGGGATTCAATAACCGCAGAAAGCCCTTTTGCGAGTGTGTCACCCAGAGTCCCTGTACTTCATCTGTACCAACTGATCTATCTACACACATGGCAACTTCCCTCTAGGCTTTTAACTGCAAGTCCTCCACTGAAATGTTCGAGATGTTGCTGTCATGTTTTATCAATTTAAAATGAGCAGTTTAAATCCACTTAAAAAAAATACATCTGTACATCAATCTTTTACTTTTCATTGCCACTAAAAATGTACTTAATCAAAGGACATGGAAGAAATGTAGGAAAGGCAGCCAATGATTTTTCTCTCTATACTTGTGGCACTGAGAGCTATACGCTGAATGTTTAGGTTTGCTATATATGGCCATTGGGGTGGTGCTGGACTCTGTTGAAAGGCATGTTGTACAAAATGGGATTTATTTTTGTTTGATGGTTTGAAATATAGCCTAGGTAAACCGCCACAGACAAGTGCTGATTCTTTGAAGTCCAAGATGGGATTACAGTTCTTTTCCCCCAAGGCAATTATCTAGTACTTGCTGTTAGAGTACGAGGAGTTCTTGTGGTTAAGTGGATCCTCCATGTGGCAACCATCAGTGCACCGCCCCGTCTGAGCGTATGGTCTGTCAATCACACTTTATCCATTTTGTTTGGAGGGTGAAGAGAGGGTTTTTCCAAGAGTATGTGCAGTTTTGGAAACAGAACCTTCCCATTTCTCTGCATTGATCCATGTCTGCCATGTGACTGGGCACAGCACAGCACGGTGTCTGCATCTGGCCCAGCGTGTCTGGGGATGCCCTGGCGTCTCCAGGAATTGAAGATTAATCTCCAGCCCAATGCTGTGAGCAGCCCAGGAGAATAATCATTGGAATATTAAAAAAGTACTTTAAATTTTCTTTGAACACTTTTGTTAGAAGTTGAAGGTGGGAGGAAATGGATTGTTTTGATGGACAATCGCAAATCATCCAAATGTCTTGAGCTGACAGTGCACTGTGATGATGTGAAGATGAATGTATAGGGTGACCAATGGTGGGAGTTGGGGGGGGTGGCGGGGTGGACCAGTCGAAGACAACCAGTCATACGATAACAGCTCCAGAATTCATGCAGCTTAAGTGGTATCAGTGCCTCTGCCTCAAACTAAGATCTCAGACTTGCCTCTAAGAACCTCGTTTCAATAAAGGTGGCTGTTGGGCTGCCTTTTCTGTTTGAGAGTCATCTTAGACTCTTCGAATCATTGTTTATCTTGGCTGTAGGATAAACTTCAGTGACTGTGTGCACACACATTGACACCTCAGATAACCTGTCGAGCTTTTGCCCCTGATCTGCTTACCCCAGACATCGATTCGCCACTCTTAACACAAGAAGTAAAGGGCTGGCTTTACAATCAGATGAGCAGTTTTGTTTGAAATAGCAAACTTTAAACCCCTAACAGTCCCACCTACCTATCATTTGGTGAAACTCATCAACATCCAGTGGGCTGTAGATTCTGTAAATTGGCCAACTCCAGATGAAAATGATTTTGTGTAAGTGTGCATCGGCCACAGCTGAAAGAACAACAGCCTTCTCGCAGTGTTACTTACAGCGTTGAAGGGAAGAAGCTGTATTTCCTGCATTTTTTAAAAAAAAATTGCAAATTTGTCAGTTGTTGTTTGTTCTGGAGATTCCAATGCTGAATTAGTCCAGTCAGTATGTGAAATAAAAGTTCCAGACATAAATGGATTGTAACAATGTTATTCAAACGTAAGTATGCATTTTATAAAGAGTAGCAGATGTCCTGGTGGGAATACAACACTTCCACCACCACCTCCTCCCAGTAAAAATATGAGCGAAGTAGTTCAGTTCCATTTTGTCTCGGGCTTTTTCCTTATTTTTCCCTCCCATCTTTGTCATTAAAATGTTGAAAAGTGTTCCTGAACTTAAGTTAATACTGCGGGAGAACTTCTTAGATTCCTCACGTTTTTATTCCGAGCACCAGCAAGCCATCTGACCAGAACTATTTGAAAAATTGAAGTGTTCTAAAATTAAAAGCTGTAAATGGCCCCAGTTGGGCCTGTTTGCTAGATGTTTATTTCCCTTTCCTATTTTGAAAAGCTTACAATCTGGTTTTAGCCACTTGTCGGTTTTTGTTGGAAGTGGTCCACCTAGTTGTTGGCAGGGGAGCTTTGCTGACTCCTCTGGCACAGTACACCCTATTTATTACTGCACCCAATTTTCCCCAAGGAGAATGGACCATCGAATTTCACTCCCTGTGGTTCCTTTTCTGCTGAGAGCCTCTTGTATGCAGCCAGCTGCCTTCAGTCAAATGTAAAAACACCGTACAAATCTTTTACGCTCTCGGCAACACAAGGCTCTTTACAGCAAATTCACAACTTTTGAAATGTTTTCACTGTTGTAATATCGGCAATGCGGCAGCCAATTTGTTAGCAACACGATCTCAATCCAGCATACGCAAAGAACCTGAGTAGTGCCTTTATTTATGCTATTTTGATAGAGTAGTTTGTGGTGATCAAGAGAGAGTGCATTGGTGCTGTTGATTGAGCCAGTTTCACTTCTGCATTTTCCTGAATGATGATTTTTGCCAGTGTGGGCAGCCATTGCTCTTACAGAGAAGTCTTTCCCATCCAATGCCTGCAGAATGGAGATACTACTTTTTCAGTTTCGGTAGTCTTGCACTGGGAGGATCCAGTGCCCATTAGGCTGCCCCATATACAAGTCTGATTCCTCCTCGCTGCAGCCACTGTGGGGAAAATGCTACGCCTGCCCCCTACACTGGTTCTCCATCCAGCAACTTCCCATCCTTCGCAAACAGTGTCTGCTGGCAAAGAAGGGACTTGAACTTCGAATGCAAGCCTGAGGTCACCTTGGTGCGAAGTGCTTGGCCACAGCTAATCATATAATAGTTCGTTAAATTCCACAAGTGTGTATAAACATTGAGATACATAAAGATCTATGATTCTCATTTTCTGTCCCAGTTGCTGAACATAAGAGAGTAGTATGAATAGACCATGTGGTCCGTTGAGCCTGCTCTACCACAGCATTTAATTCAAAAGGTTGCTGATCTGCCTGAACTTTCCTGCCCACTCACATATCTCCCAATTCCTAGAGACACCAAAAGCCTGTCTATCTCTGCCGCGAAAAGACTCAACAATGGAGCATTTGCACCCCTCTGGGGCAGAGAATTCCAAAGATTCAAAGCTATCTGAGTGAAGAAATTTCTCATTGCAGTCCTAAATGATTGATCCCTTTTCTACGGGCTGTGTGCACCTGCTCCGAGCTCCCCAGCCAGGGGAATCAACATTTGTGTCGACTTTGTTAATCCTCTTCAGAATCTTGCCTCCCTTCTGAACTCTGGAGAATACCCAGCCATTCATCATTGGACAATCCTCTCATCCCAGGGACTAATTTCATGACCCTTTGCTGTGCTGCCTCCAAAATAAGAATATCCTTTCTTAAATATGGAGACCAAAACTGCACAATACTCCCGATATGGTGTCACCAAAGCCCTGTACAATTGTAACAGGATTTCCTTGTCCTTGTACTCCAGTCACTTTGCAATAAAGGTCAACATGCTATTTGCCTTCCTAATTGCATGCTGTACTTGCATGCTAACTTTGTGCTCTTTGAATGCACCCAAGTCTTTCTCTGAACATGAACATTTACAAGTTGCACAACTTTCAAAAGATATTCAGCTTTTCAATTCTTGCGACCAAAGTGAAAAACTTCACGTTGCCCCACATTATATTCCACCTAGGATCTTGTCGCCAATGCATTAAAGCTGACTGTATCTCTTTGGAGCTTCTTAGTCCTCTTTGTGACCTCCATTCCCATTTAGCTTTGTATCCTCCGCAAACATACATACATTAGTTTCGATTTCTTCATCTATGTCATTAATATAGATTGTAAATTGCTGAGGCTCCAGTGCTGTCTGATTCTTTGGGACCAGTGGACATGGTGCCGCCAATTCACAACACGCTGCCACTTTTAGCCACCAAAGTTCAAAAATGTATTGAGCCCAGCACAGCAGTTCACTCTCATTAACACAGGATGGAGTAAAGTTTCACAAGGCTGCAACACTGCATGACTACCAAGCAAAATATTTCTACCCAGCAAAAAAAAACTAAATTGATTTCATTCTTATTCCACAACTGTTGCTGTTACCCCTACACCCCCAACCCCCCTGATGCAGCAAAACTATATTCAGGGTCTGTTATATCTGTAACATAATACTTTTGTTAAACTGTTTTAGATACACATTTCCACTAGCTGGAGGGTGGAAGATGATGGAGCTCTCAACATTTCATCCTCATGGACCTATACGCCTCACTTTGTCCTTCATCATCAGTGACTCTCACTGTCCGATCTTCTCATTCTCACTGCTCCACCTTCTCATTCTCACTGACCTATTTTCTAAACGGTGACAAAATTCATAATGCTAAAGTGCAAAGGGACTTGGGAGTCCTAGTCCAGGATTCTCTAAAGGTAAACTTGCAGGTTGAGTCCGTAATTAGGAAAGCAAATGTAATGTTGTCATTTATCTCAAGAGGCTTGGAATACAAAAGCAGGGATGTACTTCTGAGGCTTTATAAAGCACTGGTTAGGCCCCATTTGGAGTACTGTGAGCAATTTTGGGCCCCACACCTCAGGAAGGACATACTGGCACTGGAGCGGGTCCAGCGGAGATTCACACGGATGATCCCAGGAATGGTAGGCCTGACATACGATGAACGTCTGAGGATCGTGGGATTATATTCATTGGAGTTTAGGAGGTTGAGGGGAGATCTGATAGAAACTTACAAGATAATGAACGGCTTAGATAGGATGGACGTAGGGAAGTTGTTTCCATTAACAGGGGAGACTAGGACGCGGGGGCACAGCCTTAGAATAAAAGGGAGTCACTTTAGAACAGAGATGAGGAGAAATTTCTTCAGCCAGAGAGTGGTGGGTCTGTGGAATTCATTGCCACAGAGGGCTGTGGAGGCCGAGACGTTGAGCGTCTTCAAGACAGAAATTGATAAATTCTTGATTTCTCGAGGAATTAAGGGCTATGGGGAGAGAGCGGGTAAATGGAGTTGAAATCAACCATGATTGAATGGTGGAGTGGACTCGATGGGCCGAATGGCCTTACTTCCGCTCCTATGTCTTATGGTCTTATGGACCCACGCTGCTCCATCTTCTCATTTCAACTGACTCTCACTGTCCCCATTTCTCATTCTCACTGTCCCCATTTCTCATTCTCACTGTCCCCATTTCTCATTCTCACTCCCCCCCCCCATTTCCCATTCTCACTGACTCTCACTGCCTCATCTTCTCATTCTCACTGACTCTCACTGCCCCATCTTCTCATTCTCACTGACCCACACTGCCCCATCTTCTCATTCTCACTGACCCACACTGCCCCATCTTCTCATTCTCACTGACTCTCACTGCCCCATCTTCTCATTCTCACTGACCCACACTCCCCATCTTCTCATTCTCACTGACTCTCACTGCCCCCATTTCTCATTCTCACTGACTCTCACTGCCCCATCTTCTCATTCTCGCTGGCTCTCTCTGCTCCATCTTTTCATTCTCATTGACTCTCACTGTCCAATCTTCTCATTCTCGTTGACTCACTGCCCCCATTTCTCATTCTTATTGACTCTCACTGCCTCACCTTCTCATTCTCACTGCCTCACCTTCTCATTCAAACTGACCCACACTGCCCCATCTTCTCATTCTCACTGACTCTCACTGTCCGATCTTCTCATTCTCATTGACTCACTGCCCCCATTTCTCATTCTCATTGACTCACTGCCCCCATTTCTCATTCTTACTGACTCTCACTGCCTCATCTTCTCATTCTCACTGCCTCACCTTCTCATTCACACTGATCCACACTGCCCCATCTTCTCATTCTCACTGCCCCATCTTCTCATTCTCACTGCCCCATCTTCTCATTCTCACTGACTCTCACGTCCCATCTTCTCATTCTCACTGCCCCATCTTCTCATTCTCACTGACTCTCACGTCCCATCTTCTCATTCTCACTGCCCCATCTTCTCATTCTCACTGGCTCTCTGCTCCATCTTCTCATTCTCATTGACTCTCACTGCCCCCATTTCTCATTCTCACTGACTCTCATTGCCCCCATTGCTCATTCTTACTGACTCTCACTTTCCCATCTTCTCATTCTTACTGACTCTCACTGCCCCATCTTCTCATTCTCTCTGACTCTCACCTTCCCATCTTCTCATTCTCACTGACCCTCACTGCTCCATCTTCTCATTCTCACTGACCCACGCTACCCCCCTTCTCATTCTCTCTGATCCTCACTGCCCCCGTTTCTCATTCTCATTGACTCTCACAGCCTCATCATCTCATTCGCACTGACCCTCACTGCTCCATCTTCTCATTCTCACTGGCTCTCGCTGGCCCATCTTCTCTACTGGCTCTCGCTGGCCCATCTTCTCATTCTCACTGACCTACTTCTCTCCCTCCATTTTTTCAATTTTGATTGTATTCTAGTTTTTAAACTGTTCCTCCATCTCTGCACCTCCTCCAGTAGCATCCCCTCCTGAATCCCACTGACTCTAACCTTTTATGTTCCCCACTACCTTCAACCCACCATTAATGGAAATGCCTTCAGCCACCTTAGCCTCACTTTCCAGAATTACCTCCCCAAACTACACTGCTTGTCCACTTTGCCATCTTGAAAAACCTTCCCATTATCTGCCTTATTGGCAAATGCATCCCTCCTGATGGCTCAACATCAACTACTTTATTCTTCAAATCTTACCCAAGGAGGAAGATTAAATGTTAAAGGCATTTTGAGTTATTGATAGTCATGTGTTTTATGGAGGGAAGGGGTTCATGATAAAGTGGAGAAGGGAAATCCCTGAGGTTGGTGTCTTCTCTGAGGTGGACATCCCATTGATTCGTGCAAACCAACTGCATTTTATGCAAACAATGTTTCAAACCCAGAGCTGGATTTTCATCAATGAAATAGCTGGAGTGACTAACCATTTTCCTGACCCTTGTGATCCCGTCTCTGCCATGGAGGAGCCTGTCCATGCTATTTTTGTGTCGGGGAGGCAAGCATGGGTTGGCGATGGGCCTGAAGCAGCAATGAAGGTGGGCAGGTGGAGAGGCCGACAGATTAAATGGCTGCCTCTGTTTGCTGGCACATTGGCCTTGTTGAATTCATGGCTGTTAGGCCCACTAGCGCACACATACTCCACCCAACCAATGTCCACTAACAAAATGGGCCTTGCTCTATCAAGATTACGGCGATTTGAAATACCCACCCCTGCAAATGGAGCTGGCAAGGATGGGAGTGCTGAGAATGGGTTCACTAGCCCATTCCTCACCCTGTGCTGTCAAAGGTTGCCAGAAACATGAAGGGTGTGGGAATCCTGGAATTGAGTCCCAATTGCCACTTTTAAAGGCCTCTTGACTCAATCTGACTCCACAGAAATCCAGGCCCCAGTGTCCATTTGCCTATCATAGAATCCCTACAGTGCAGAAGGAGGCCATTCGGCCCATCGAGTCTGCACCAACCGCAATCCCACCCAGGCCCTACCCCCACATATTTTACCTGCTAATCCCTCTAACCTACCCATCCCAGGACTCTAAGAGGCAATTTTTTTAACCTGGCCAATCAACCTAACCCGCACATCTTTGGACGGTGGGAGGAAACCGGAGCACCCGGAGGAAACCCACGCAGACACGAGGAGAATGTGCAAACTCCACACAGACAGTGACCCGAGCCGGGAATCGAACCCGGGACCCTGGAGCTGTGAAGCAGCAGTACTAACCACTGTGCTACCGTGCCGCCCTATATTTGAATCTAATAAATATCTCTATCGTCATGAGAATAATCGGCTGCACGAGTTTAGTGTCCCTTCCTAATTTCTTATGTTGTGTGCAGTCTGTACGTTTCAATGTACACACCACACCTGGGTGATCTGCGTGATACCCACAGGTACCTGAGCATCTACACAGCATGGAAGGAACATTGGACTCCTTTCTTTTGTACAGTTATTGCTGCCTAGCACATCTCCAAAGATCACAAAGGAACTGAACACCAGCACTAGATTATAGCCGACGATAGACAACAGTGATTATAGCCGACAACAGAACTACAGTGATTTAGAGTATAACAAAGGACTAGGGTTCACTGCTAGAGGAACAGAATAGAAAAAAAAACATGGAGGTCATGTTAGGTCTTATGGAACCTTAGTTAGACCATACTTGGATGCTATGTGTAGTTCTGATCTCCGTACTACAAGATGAGGTTGAAGCACTTAGCACTGCTGCCTCATAGTGCCAGGGACCCGGATTCAATTCCAGCCTTGGCTGACTGCCTGTGTGGAGTTTGCATGTTCTCCCTGTGTCTGCGTGGGTTTCCTCCCATAGTACAAACATGTGCGGGTTAGGTGGATTAGTTAAATTGTCCCTTAGTGTCTCGAGATGTGTAGGATAGATGGATTATCCATGGTAAATGCACAGGGTGACGGGGATAGGGCTGAGGAGAGGACCTGGGTAAGTTACTCTTGTTAGAGAGTCGTTGCAGACTCGGTGGGCCGAATGGCCTCCTTCTGCATTGTTGAGATTCTTTGATGATTCTATGAAAGTGTAGAAGAATTAAAAGGATATTAGCAGAATTGAAAAGATCAAACTATCTGGCAAGATTGTGAAGGCTGGGACACGTTTTCTCTGGAAACACACTGAGGAAACTTGACAGTGATCTTCAAAATGATGAAGGGATGAGGAGAAATAATGTTCACTCATGCCAGACCGAAGGGGAATAATAAATACACAATAGCCATTAACAACCCAAATCAAGGTATTATAAAGGACTTCTTTACAGAATGATACAAATGAGGAACTTCCTGTCACATGGAGTGGATAAAGCAGATAACAAATAATTGAAACATAGGAACTAGAAGCAGGAGTAGGTCATTCGGCCCTTCGAACCTGCTCCGCCATTCATTTTGGTTATCAAATTCAATAGCCTGATCCCCCCCCTCTTCCCCAGATCCCTTGATCCCTTTAGCCCCTAGAGCTATATATAATTTTCTTCTTGAAATCAGACAACGTTTTGCCCTCAACTACTTTCTGTGGGAGTGAATTCCACACATTCACCACCCTCTGGGTGAAGAAGTTTCTCCTCCCCTCAGTCTTAAAAGATTTACCCCTTGTCCTCAAACTATGATCCCTAGTTCAGGACTCCCCCACCATAGGGACATTCTTTCTGAATAAACCCTGTCTAACCATGTTAGAATTTTCTAAGTTTCTATGCAATCTTCTCTCACTCGTCTAAACTCAAGAACAAAGAACAGTACAGCACAGGAACAGGCCCTTCGGCCCTCCAAGCCTGCGCCGCTCATGTGCCCACTAGACCATTCTTTTATATCCCTCTATTCCCAGTCTGTTCATGTGGCTATCTAGATAAGTCTTAAACAATCCCAGCGTGTCTGCCTCATTCACCTTGCTTAGGAGCGCATTCCAGGCCCCCACCACCCTCTGTGTAAAATACATCCCCCTGACATCTGTGTTGAACCTTGCCCCCCTCACCTTGAACCTGTGACCCCTTGTGTTCGTCACCTCCGACCTGGGAAAAAGCTTCCCACTGTTCACCCTATCTATGCCCTTCATAATTTTATACACCTCTATTAGGTCGCCCCTCATCCTCCGTCTTTCCAGGGAGAACAACCCCAGTTTACCCAATCTCTCCTCATAGCTAAGACCCTCCATACCAGGCAACATCCTGGTAAACCTTCTCTGTACTCTCTCCAAAGCCTCCACGTCCTTCTGGTAGTGTGGTGACCAGAACTGGACGCAGTATTCCAAATGTGGCCTAACCATCGTTCTATACAGCAACTCCAGTGAATATAATCCTAACTGACTTAGTCTCTCCTCATATGACAGACCTGCCATCCCAGGAATCAGCCTGGTAAACCTTGCTGTACTCCCTCTATAGCTTTCCTTGGTTAGGTTGATTGGCCATGCTAATTTGCCACGTAGTGTCAGGGGGGCTAGCTGAGGTAAATACGTGGGGATAGGGCCTGGGTGGGATTGTGGTCGGTGCGGAATCAATAGGCCGAATGGCCTCTTCTGCACTGTAGGATTCTATGATTCTATTCTATGATTCCCAAAACTGCACACACTACTCCAGATGTGGCCTCACCAACACCCTATACAATTGCAGTAAAACCACCCTATCCCTATACTCAAATCCTCTCACTATGAAGGTTAACATACCATCTACCTTCTTTGTTGCCTGCTGTACCTGCGCACTTACTTTCAGTGACTGATGCACGAGGACACCAAGGTGTCGCTGAGTATCCACCTCTCAATTTACACCCATTCAAGTAATCTGTCTTCCTATTATTGCTACCAAAGTGGATAATCTCACATTTATCCACATTATACTGCAGATGCCCACACACTCAGCCTGTCCAAATTACATTGAAGCATCTCCTCACAGCTCCTACCCAACTTTGTATTATCTGCAAATTTGGAGATAATACGTTTGGTTCCCTCTTCCAAATCATTAATATATAATGGATGGGATTTTGCTGCTTCACTTGAGTGAGACTGGAAAATCCCGTCCGAGGACAACGGACATTTCCATTGTCCGCCCCTCGCCCGCTCCCATTCCGTGGCAGGTGGAGCGGTAGAATTCCAGTGAATGTGAACAGCTGGGTTGTGAAACTTTGGAACGCACTTCTCTGGAGAGTGGTGGAGGTAGGGTCAGGAATATTTTTAAGGTGGAGGTAGATAGATTCTTGACTAACAAGGAGGTCAAAGGTTATTGGGTGTAAGTGAAATGTGGAGTTGAGGCCCCAATCAGATTAACCATGAGTTTATTGAATGACAGAGCAGACTCGAGGGGCTGAATGGCCTAATTCTCCTACTCGTTTGATCACGTGTTCTCACATTGAGCCATTGGTCGAGTTTCAGCAACATTTTCTGTTTGTTGTCTATTTACAGTTAGAAATCTCTACAGAGATGTCTTATTGCACAGTTTAACTTGCGCCTTAATGCTGCATCATGTTATCTCTGGTGGCTAGGCGAAGATTGAAGATATGACCTCAAAGGAGACATAACTTTTGACTTAAAAAAAAAACAATTTTAGTAAACTAAAACCACTGGAAAATGCACCAAATAATGTCAAAAAAAACAAAAATGCTATCTCAGACTCCTCTCTCTCCCTCTCCCCATCGCAACGAATAAATCTTGCATCTTTGAAAATTTCTACATTTGCCACTTTGTGGTTCTAGTTACGCTAACTGAGACTTTAAATATATCTGCAGCATCGGTGACAAGAAATCCCTGTCTGCCTGCACTTTGTATCAAAAGATAAATATAACACTGAGATAAAAGCAGAACATTCTGGAAGCTCTCAATGGGCCAGGCAGTAGCTGTGGAGAGAAATTCGGATAAAGTTGATCAGTTCTGATGAAAAGGTCACCACCAGAAACATTAACATTGGTTTCCTTTCCACATTTGCGCCGAGACTTGTATTACCAGCTTTTCCTGTTTTTACTTTTGATTTCCAACATCCACTGTATTTTGGTTAAAGTTAATCGGAACTGCAAGAACTGTTAGAAATAAGACCAATAAGACATAGGAGCAGAAGTAGGCCATTCGGTCCATTGAGTCTGCTCTGCCATTCAATGAGAGCGTGACTGATCTGACATGATCCTCAATTCCACTTTGCCATCTTATCCCCCTAACCCTTGATTCCCTTACTGATGAAATGAATAGGATTTTGCTTAATTGCAGGGGCGGGTAAAAGGTAGAGACAAACAGGAATTGATGTGGTAGAGGGCAGGGCTGAATTAACGTTTTTTTTAAAGTTTATTTATGAGTCACAAGTAAGTGTTACATTAACACTGCAATGAAGTTACTGTGAAATTTCCCTAGTCGCCACACTCCGGCGCCTGTTCGGGTCAATGTACCTTTCAGACTGTGGGAGGAAACCGGAGCACCCGGAGGAAACCCACGCAGGCATGGGGAGAACATGCAAACTCCACACAGACAGTGGCCCAAGCCGGGAATTGAACCCGGGTCCTAGTGCTGTGAGGCAGCAGTGCTAACCACTGCCGCCACAATGATGGTTCAAGGCAAAGAGAGGTGGCAATAGAACAACTAAATCAACAAAAACAGAAATCTTTGTCTCTTTACTGGACACAGGTGAGGTCCCAGAGGATTGGAGGATAGCAAATGTGGTCCCATTATTTAAGAAGGCTAGCAAGGATAACCCGGTTAATTATAGGCCGGTGAGCTTGACGTCCGTTGTAGGGAAGTTGTTGGAGAGGATTCTTAGAGATAGGATATATGCGCATTTAGAACTGAATAATCTCATTAGCGATAGACAGCATGGTTTTGTACGAGGGAGGTCATGCCTCACAAATTTGGTTGAGTTTTGTGAGGAGGTGACAAAAACGATTGACGAGGGAAGGGCCGTGGATGTCGTCTATTTGGATTTTAGTGAAGCATTTGACAAGGTCCCTCATGGCAGGCTGGTGCAAAAGGTTAAATCTCACGGGATAAAAGGTGAGCTAGCTAGATGGGTGGAGAACTGGCTTGGCCATAGAAGACAGAGGGTAGCAGTGGAGGGGTCTTTTTCCGTTTGGAGGTCTGTGACTAGTGGTGTTCCGCAGGGCTCTGTACTGGGACCTCTGCTGTTTGTGATATATATAAATGATTTGGAGGTGTGATCAGTAAGTTTGCGGACGACACGAAGATTGCTGGAGCTGCGGATAGTGATGAACATTGTCACAGAATACAGCAGGATATAGATAGGCTGAAACATTGGGTGGAGAAATGGCAGATGGAATTTAATCCAGATAAATGCGAAGTGATGCATTTCGGTAGATCTAATGTAAGGGGGAGCTATACAATAAATGGCAGAACCATCAGGAGTATAGACACACAGAGGGACCTGGGTGTGCAAGTCCACAGATCCTTAAAGGTGGCAGCACAGGTGGAGAGGGTGGTGAAGAAGGCATATGGCATGCTTGCCTTTATTGGACGGGGCATAGAATATAAAAGTTGCATATGATGTTGTGGCTGTATAGAACGTTGGTTAGGCCACATTTGGAATACTGCGTCCAGTTCTGGTCGCCACACTACCAGAAGGACGTGGAGGCTTTGGAGAGAGTACAGAGAAGGTTTACCAGGATGTTGCCTGGTATGGAGGGTCTTAGCTATGAGGAGAGATTGGGTAAACTGGGGATGTTCTCCCAGGAAAGACTGAGGATGAGGGGCGACCTAATAGAGGTGTATAAAATTATGAAGGGCATAGATAGGGTGAACATTGGGAAGCTTTTTCCCAGGTCGGAGGTGACGAACACAAGGGGTCACAGGTTCAAGGCGAGGGGGGCAAGGTTCAACACAGATGTCAGGGGGACGTATTTTACACAGAGGGTGGTGGGGGCCTGGAATGCACTGCCAAGCAAGGTGATTGAGGCGGACACGCTGGGATCGTTTAAGACTTATCTAAATAGCCACATGAACAGACTGGGAATAGAGGGATACAAACGAATGGTCTAGTTGGGCACATGAGCGGCGCAGGCTTGGATGGCCAAAGGGCCTGTTCCTGTGCTCTATTGTTCTTTGTTCTTTGGGTCTGGAGGACAGTGCAATAGCATTTTACAATCTTCTACTCAATATCTGAGTCTTAACAATTTCAAATGATTGTTGCTGCTGTGTTTTCAGATAGTAGATGGAGGTAATGATTTAGCTGTTGACAACACCTACCTTCTCATCCTTTGTTTCTTGTCCCATCACATTGTCCTTTTTCCTTACACAATCATCCCTTTCGTCCCTAACCTTTTCAGCCTTCTATCCTGTCCCTTCTCTCCCTCCTCGCCTCTTCCTCCTGCTCGGTTCTCTCCTCCCCCTCCCTTCTCTGCTCTCTCTTTCCCTCTTCTCCATTTCCCTCCTGAATGCCTGTCTTTCCAGCTCCCTCTCTTCTTGCTCCTCCTTGGCCCATCTTTTTCCTACTCCTCGCTGTCTTTCTCTCCGGTTCTTCTAAAAGCTAAAACACTCAGTTGCAGAAAGTATGGAATTCTTCACCCACTGTTATCTTTTGGAATATAAAGCAATATATTTGCAATTAAAGCAAGTGATATCATAAGGTCACTGAACAGGAATTTGCAGCATTCCTTCGTAACTGTCCTGGAATGCTTTAAATGGGATGAGAGGATCTGTATTGTTGCAGCCAAACTGCACACACTCACTCTTGCATATCTTCCCACCCATACTGTTTGTTTTTACCCTTTGGGGGGATAATGGGGGAAGTGTTGGAAGGATTTCCAAGCTGATTATCAGCGCGTTGAACCACGTTAAACGCTCCTTCCGTGGCCAACAAGTCCTGGTGTTGGACTCGAACGCAGAGCTTCTGGTCCAGCGATAGGAGCGCTGCCACTGCACCACAAGACTTCTTAATTATATCATGAGTACAACTGGATTAAAATAAGGCTTGCTATATAATTGGGAATGCAAATAAAGTTTTAAAGTTTATTTATTAGTGTCACAAGCAGGCTTACATTAACACTACAAAGAAGTTACTGGGGCAATATGCAATCTGAGTTTAAAAAAAGGATTGTGTTCATGGGAGTTGACAGCTCATTCGTTTTGGTGAAGAACGCTTAAGGTGGATGGATTCACTGATCTGAAACTCTTAGTCCATGTGACATGGGCAGTCGATGTTGAGGAGAAGCACTTGTTAAACTTTGTGATATCGGTATTGTGCCAAACAATGGTGCAGTAACTGGAATTTCTGAGTGCTGTCGGGTCACTTTGGGTACAGCTAGCCAAGCCCCGGTAGAGCTGATGTTGCCTCGTTTGGCCCACCCTCAGTGTTAGCTAATTTCTTCATTTTTAATTAGCCTTGTAATGCCTGACAGAATCGCAGCATTGAACCTTGCATTCAGTTTCACACCAAACATTTCAGATTAACTGTTTTAGAACATAGAAAAAATACAGCACAAACAGGCCCTTCGGCCCACAAGTTGCGCCGGTCATGTCCCTACCTACCTAGGCTTACCTATAACCCTCAATCCTATTAAGTCCCATGTACTCATCCAGAAGTCTCTTAAAAGACCCTATCGAGTTTGCCTCCACCACCACTGAGGCAGCCCATTCCACGCACCCACCACCCTCTGAGTGAAAAACTTATCCCTGACTTCTCCCCTGTACCTACTCCCCAGCACCTTAAACCTGTGTCCTCTCGTAGCAACCATTTCAGCCCTGGGAAAAAGCCTCCGAGAATCCACCCAATCTATACCTCTCAACATCTTGCACACCTCTATCAGGTCACCTCTCATCCTTCGTCTCTCAGCCTATCCTCAAAAGGTATGCCAGCCAATCCAGGCAACATCCTTGTAAATCTTCTCTGCACCCTTTCAATCATTTCCACATCCCTCCTGTAATGAGGCGACCAGAACTGAGCACAGTACTCCAAGTAGGGTCTGACGAGGGTCTTATAAAGCTGCATCATTATCTCCCGACTCCTAAACTCAATCCCTCGATTGATGAAGGCCAGCACACCATACGCCTTCTTAACCAACTCCTCTACCTGCGAGGCCGATTTAAGAGTCCTATGGACCCGGACCCCAAGGTCCTTCTGATCCTCTACACTGCTAAGAGTCTTACCCTTGATATTATCCTCCTTCATCCCATTTGATCTGCCAAAATGGACCATTACACATTTATCCGGGTTGAAGTCCATCTGCCACTTCTCCGCCCAGTCTTTCATCCTATCTATGTCATGCTGCAGCTTCTGACATCCCTCCAACCTATCCACAACACCACCAACTTTCGTGTCGTCGGCAAACTTACCAACCCATCCCTCCACTTCCTCATCCAGGTCATTTATGAAAATGACAAACAGCAAGGGTCCCAGAACAGATCCCTGGGGCACTCCACTGGTGACCGACCTCCATTCAGAAAAAGACCCATCTACAACTACTCTCTGCCTTCTGCAGGCAAGCCAGTTCTAAATCCACAAGGCAACAGCCCCTTGGATCCCATGCCCTCTCACTTTCTCGAGAAGTCTTGCATGAGGGACCTTATCGAATGCCTTGCTGAAGTCCATGTAAACCACATCTACCGCTTTTCCTTCGTCAATGTGTTTAGTCACATTTTCAAAGAACTCCACCAGGCTCGTACGGCACGATTTGCCTTTGACAAAGCTGTGCTGACTACTTTTGAGCATACTAAACTTTTCTAAATGTTCATAAGTCCTGTTCCTCTGCGATGTTTTCCACAAACAGCGGTAGTGGGGGAAAATTCTCGAATCCATTATTAAGGACTTTATAGCGGAGCATTTAGAAAGCAGTGGCAGGATCAGACAGAGTCAGCACGGATTTATGAAGGGGAAATCTGTTAGGATTCTTTGAAGATGTAACTGGTAGAGTAGACAAGGAGGAACCAATAGATGTAGTATATTTGGACTTTCAGAAAGTGTTTTACAAAGTCCCGCATAAGAGATTATTGTGCAAGATTAAAGCGTATGGGATTGGAGGAAGTATATTGAGATAAATAGAAAACAAAGAGTAGGAATAAATGGGTCCTTTTCAAATTGGCAGGTGGTAACTAGTGGGGTGCCACAGGGATCGGTGCTGGGACCCCAGCTATTCACAATATATGTTAATGATTTGGATGAGGGAACAAAATGTAACAAAGTTTGCAGATGATACCAAGTTGGGTGGGAGGGTGAACTGTGATGAGGATGCAGAGATCCTTCAGAATGATCTGGACAGGTTGGGTGAGGGGGCAAATCAATGGCAGATGCAGTATAATTTGGATAAATGTGAGGTTATTCACTTTGGGAGCAAAAACAAGAAGGCAGATTACTACCTGAATGGCTGTAAATGGGGAGAGGGGAGTGTGCAGCGGGACCTGGGTGTCTTTGTGCACCAGTCGCTGAAGGTAAGCATGCAGGTGGTAAAGAAGGCAAATGATATGTCGGCCTTCATTGTGAGAGGTTTCGACTACAGGAGCAGGGATGTGTTGCAACTATACAGGGCCTTGGTGAGGCCACACCTAGAGTATTGTGTGCAGTTTTGGCCTCCTTTTCTGGGGAAGGATGTTTTTGCTCTCGAGGGAGTGAGCGAAGGTTTACCAGGCTGATTCCGGGGATGGCGGGACTGATGTATGAGGAGAGATTGACTAGGTTAGGATTGATTTCGCTGGAGTTCAGACGAATGAGGGGGGGATCTCATAGAAACTTATAAAATTCTAACAGGACTGGACAGGGTAGATGCAGGGAGGATGTTCCTGATGGTGGGATGTCCAGAACCAGGGGTCACAGTCTGAGGATTCGGGGTAGACCATTTAGGATGGAAGCGAGGAGAAATGTCTTCACAGGAAGTAGTTGATCCCAAAACATTGAATTTATTTAAGAGGCGGCTGGATACAGCACTTGGGGTGAATGGGATCAGAGGTTATGGGGAGAAAGCAGGATTAGGCTATTGAATTGGACGATCAACCGTGATCGTGATGAATGGCAGAGCAGGCTCGAAGAGCCAAATGGCCTCCTCCTGCTCCTATCTTTTATGTTTCTATGTAAAAGATCAAGTTAAAAGCTCTCATTAATTGAAAGTCAACACCTTGTTAGTGGTACTCAACCAGCAAGCTTGTCCTGCTGTTGCTTCGCTTGCCCTGTCCCCATTTCAACAAACAATGCACCCATTCCGGAGTGTGCCAGGTAACACAAACTTTGTTGTATATATTTGGATAGCAGTGTTACTGGGAAACGCTGTCCTTTGACAGCATCTTCCAAATCCGTGACCTTTATCACCTTGAAGGACAAGGGCAGCAGATACATGGGAAGACCAAAATCCTGGAACACTCTTATCTAACAATATTGTGGGTGTTCCTGTAATCCATGGACTGCAGCGGTTCACACCATCTTCTCAAGGACAATTAGAGATGGCCAATAAATGCTGGCCGGGCCAGCGACACCCGCATCCTGTGAAAGAATAAAAAAAACCACCGTGGATTATTCCAGACATGGCGGCCTTGGCCGTGAATGGCCAGCATGTCAATACGGCCTCTTTAAGTGTTTGTTTTATGTATTAAACACGCACACAGCAAAGCCTATGGGGTTATTGGTGTCTTTCAGGAGAGACTCTACTGCCAACAGCTGAAATGATCTGTTGGGAAAATCCCTTTGAAATGCAGCCATGAAAAGAAGCGATTTCAGATGCAGTTTTTGAGAATGCACGCAAACTGCTCACAGATGTGAGGTTGCGGGAAAGGACCTTATTACAAGACTTTGAACCTTTCAAACTTTATACATCTTACTTGAGAAAGGACCCTTTACCTTTGGCTCCTGGTCAAACAACACTTTGATTTTAAAATTCTCACCTTTGGTTTCAGATCCCTCCATGGCTTTGTCCCTCTCCATCTCTGTTATCTCCTCCAACCCCGCTACCCTACAACAAATCTGCAATAATCAATTCTGGCCTTTTGTACATTCCCCATTTTAATTGCTCTTCCCTTGGTGGCCCTGCTATGAGCTGTGTAGGCCCTCAGCCTGAGCTTCTGACCCTTGAACTTTCTCTCTTTAAGATGCTCTGGCTATAAAGGAGTATATAGACAGGTTGAGCAATATCAAGACAGATGAAATAAAATGTATGAAATTATCCACTTTGGCAGGAAAACTAGATGAAATAAAATGTATGAAATTATCCACTTTGGCAGGAAAACCAGAATAATATTTTAAATGTTGAGAGACTGGGAAATGTTGGTATTCAGAGGGACCTGGGTATACTTTTATGCAAATCGCACAAGATTAGCGTGTAGATACAGCATTAAAAATCTGTTCCAGTCTCCATTACTGCTGTTGTCCCAGCCTGATGTCTGAATAACTTTTAATAATGAGGAAAGTAAATGTTATGTTAATCTTTAATAGTAGTGATAGGAACGTCAAGATAAAGAAGAATTTTTAGTGCATTTAATAAGTATCTTGGTGAGTCCACACCTGGGGTTCTGTGTACAATTTTGGTCTCCATGTCTAAGGAAGCCATGATGTTGGGATGCCGGCATTGGACTGGGATGGGCACAGTAAGAAGTCTCACAACACCAGGTTAAAGACCAACAGGTTTGGAAAGCTCATGATTCCAAATAAACTTGTTGGACTTTAACCTGGTGTTGTGTAGACTTCTTATGGTGTCTCAGGAAGGATATATGTGCAAACTTACTGTTGGAATTCCAAGTTATATTGTTGGATGCCAGTGAGTTTGAACCAAGCAGATTGGATCTCTGGTGTAACTCCTCGTGATGTGTTTGCAGGATGTGCATTGTTTAGCCAGTGTTGCTTTGATCTTTACTGGCCTTACACACAGCTGTCTAAGGTGCGGAGTGACAGAATAACTTTACATAAATTGCTGACTATCACAAATTGGAGAAAAGGTTCCCAAGTCTGTAACTTTGGAATGATTTTTTTTAGTTTTGAATTTGGGAGTTATTCAGAAATTGAGCTGGGACAACAGCAGTAACGGAGATCGGAACAAATTCCTAATGCTGTATTTGTGTCAAGCGTTTCTGATCAGGAGCAGCACACCCTGTTTGAGTTATGCTCTTTTTAAATCTTAGCTGGGTGCTCTGTAGTCCACTATAGTGACCATTGCACTTGGCTGGAATTTTACTGTTCTACCCACCGTGGGAATGAGCGGGTGAGGGGCAGACAATGGAAAGATCCGTTGAGCTTGGACAGGATTTTACGGTTTCAGCCCGAGTGAGGCCATAGAATCCCGTCCCCTGTGTCAGCTGCCCGCACTGTGCCAGAACTGGCAGGTTCTGCCCACTGGGCTTTTTATTTCTCATGGGAAAGAAAGGAAAGCTTCATCCCATTGGTCTAGATTGGATTGAAACCCTCCACATGACAACACACTCTATTTAAAACCATGGTAATATCCAACCCTCCAATATTGGAGGAGTGAGGATGAGGAGGAGTAAGCCACCCCAAAATTGAGCATTCCCAGTAAGTAGCTGAGCCATACAGACCGGGAAGGTTTGGCTCCTGGTTTGTGCTGAGTTGGATGATCTGGTGAAGGTAGTAGGGCATTTGAATTGGCTGTCGCTTTCCTCAGCCAAGGTGGGCAAAATCAGTCAATGATTCCTGGCCATTGTATAACAACTCATGCAGTGTATGGGGAGGTAAACATCGCAGAGACTGATCAGACTTGGCCATTGATACCTCTAGGCAGAGAATTGTTTTGAGAACTAAAAGTAAATGTTGCATAAAGTGTAGCTGAGAGCAGCAGAGCTCGAGACCATGGGAGCTTGATACCCTTGGCTTTAGGTGTGATCTGCACCTGGTAAAGTTAACCCTGTGTACTGCTCATTCAACTAGACTGATGAATGATGTGATAGGTGTACTATGATGTGATAGGGTGTAGTACTATATGGCTTTAGGAATGAGAAAGGAGTGTTTATTTGTTTTGTGTGACTTCTAGTATCATAGAATCATAGAAACCTTACAGTGCAGAAAGAAGTCATTTGGACCATTGAGTCTGCACCGACCACAATCCCACCCAGGCCCTACCCCCATATCCCTACATATTTACCCGCTAATCCCTCTAACCTACGCATTTCAGGACATTAAGGGGCAATTTTAGCATGGCCAATCAACCTAACCCGCACATCTTTGGACTGTGGGAGGAAACCGGAGCACCCGGAGGAAACCCACGCAGACACGTGGAGAATGTCCAAACTCCACACAGACCGTGACCCAAGCCGGGAATCGAACCCAGTCCCCTGGAGCTGTGAAGCAGCAGTGCTAACCACTGTGCTACCGTGCCGCCTGTAGAACCCGTAGTAAATGATAGAGAGTGTATATGATGTGCTGCAGCCCACAAGCCTATGGAAGTTGTTATAAAGGCTGCAATCTACGCAATGTAGTGTAGAGAATGTGTTTGTACGAGGTGTTCTGTCCAGGTTGTTGTGTCTCAGTTTGGATCATGTATTGATGCCGCCTTTTGATTCTATCTTCTCTTCCTCGTTTTGTTTTGCAGACTACCAACTCCGAACACAATGAGGGGACACTGTGCCTGAAGAGTCATTGGGAGGGGAGGATCCAGTTCAGTGGATTGTGTAAAAGTGTTGGGTGTATTCATCATGTTTCAGGTCTCTGTCATAGCACCGTCTTTCACGAAGAAGATTAAACATTTCAACTGTGCTCATCCAAGTTGCTGAAAGAAAAACAGGCAGTATTTTTTCTTTTCCCCACACGTCCATGTCATCGCCAAATGTTCCTCTTGCTTTTTGGTCCCTTTGGACAGTTAGATTCTTTCTTTGTTAACTTTTTTCTCTGTCAGCACTCGGGCGAGTTAAACTGCCGGACTGAACTTGGACTTGGAGTGCTGCCAATGGGTTCTAACATTGTTGCTGTTGCTTAGCAGTTGTATTCTGATATGAGTGAGAATTTTGTTGGCTGACAGTTGTACGATATGTGTTTTGTCTTGTCTCAGTCCCCAAGCACTGAATTAATGCATAAATAACCAATGGTCATAATGCACTCCAAGGAGACCTCAAATCCCCATTAATTAAGGAAAAGCATCTACAACACCACAGAGAATACATTACCCTCCTCAAGTATAAATATGCATTCCAAGATTTGTCCAACTATTTGTTTTCCTTTTTAACACAAATATAACTTGATATTCAGAATGAAATCAGGTAGCCAATGTCGCTGTAAGAAGGTGTTTGCTCCAACCCGGGTGGTTTAAGAACCATTGTAGCCTCCCCAGACCTTTCCATGTGTCATAGCCCATTCTGACCGGAAAATGGACTCCCTTTGAAATCTAACATCTATTTCCCACCGCATTCTACCAAATTAAATCACACCGGCACAGGTCAGAGTCTGCTCAAACTTTCAGCGAATTTGAACCGCTAGCGGACTCGGTCTCCACAGAAAGACTGGCACATTCCTCTTCCCAATTGCACCCCTTAATCTCTCTCCCTCTCTCTGCCACCCCTCTCTCCCTCTGCCCGTCTCTCTCGCCCCCCTCCCGTCTCTCTCGCACCCCCCCTGTCTCTCTCGCCACCACCACCCCCCCGCCGTCTCTCTCGCACCCCCCCCCCCCCCCCCCCCCCCATCTCTCTCGCCACCCCCCTCCGGTCTCTCCCACCCCCACCCCCTTGCGGTCTCTCTCGCAACCCCCCCCCCCCCCCCCCGTCTCTCTCTCGCCACCCCCCCCCCCTCTCTCTTTTGCCCCCCCCCCCCCCCCCGGTCTCTTTCGCCCCCCCACTACCCGTCTCTCTCTCTCTACCCCCGTCTGTCTCTCTCTCCCCACCCCGTCTCTCTCTCTCTCCCCACCCCGTCTCTCTCTCTCTCCCCACCCCGTCTCTCTCTCTCCCCCCCGTCTCTCTCTCTTGCCCCCCCCGTCTCTCTCTCTTGCCCCCCCGTCTCTCACTCTCTTCCCCCCCCGTCTCTCTCTCTCTCCCCTCCCCCGCTCTCTCTTTTCCCCCCTGTCTCTCTCTCTCTCTCTCTTCACCCCCGTCTCTCTCTTCACCCCCGTCTCTCTCTTCACCCCCGTCTCTCTCTTCACCCCCGTCTCTCTCTTCACCCCCGTCTCTCTCTTCACCCCCGTCTCTCTCTTCACCCCCGTCTCTCTCTTCACCCCCGTCTCTCTCTTCACCCCCGTCTCTCTCTTCACCCCCGTCTCTCTCTTCACCCCCGTCTCTCTCTTCACCCCCGTCTCTCTCTTCACCCCCGTCTCTCTCTTCACCCCCGTCTCTCTCTTCACCCCCGTCTCTCTCTTCACCCCCGTCTCTCTCTTCACCCCCGTCTCTCTCTTCACCCCCGTCTCTCTCTTCACCCCCGTCTCTCTCTTCACCCCCGTCTCTCTCTTCACCCCCGTCTCTCTCTTCACCCCCGTCTCTCTCTTCACCCCCGTCTCTCTCTTCACCCCCGTCTCTCTCTTCACCCCCGTCTCTCTCTTCACCCCCGTCTCTCTCTTCACCCCCGTCTCTCTCTTCACCCCCGTCTCTCTCTTCACCCCCGTCTCTCTCTTCACCCCCGTCTCTCTCTTCACCCCCGTCTCTCTCTTCACCCCCGTCTCTCTCTTCACCCCCGTCTCTCTCTTCACCCCCGTCTCTCTCTTCACCCCCGTCTCTCTCTTCACCCCCGTCTCTCTCTTCACCCCCGTCTCTCTCTTCACCCCCGTCTCTCTCTTCACCCCCGCCTCTCTCTTCACCCCCGCCTCTCTCTTCACCCCCGCCTCTCTCTTCACCCCCGCCTCTCTCTTCACCCCCGCCTCTCTCTTCACCCCCGCCTCTCTCTTCACCCCCGCCTCTCTCTTCACCCCCGCCTCTCTCTTCACCCCCGCCTCTCTCTTCACCCCCGCCTCTCTCTTCACCCCCGCCTCTCTCTTCACCCCCGCCTCTCTCTTCACCCCCGCCTCTCTCTTCACCCCCGCCTCTCTCTTCACCCCCGCCTCTCTCTTCACCCCCGCCTCTCTCTTCACCCCCGCCTCTCTCTTCACCCCCGCCTCTCTCTTCACCCCCGCCTCTCTCTTCACCCCCGCCTCTCTCTTCACCCCCGCCTCTCTCTTCACCCCCGCCTCTCTCTTCACCCCCGCCTCTCTCTTCACCCCCGCCTCTCTCTTCACCCCCGCCTCTCTCTTCACCCCCGCCTCTCTCTTCACCCCCGCCTCTCTCTTCACCCCCGCCTCTCTCTTCACCCCCGCCTCTCTCTTCACCCCCGCCTCTCTCTTCACCCCCGCCTCTCTCTTCACCCCCGCCTCTCTCTTCACCCCCGCCTCTCTCTTCACCCCCGCCTCTCTCTTCACCCCCGCCTCTCTCTTCACCCCCGCCTCTCTCTTCACCCCCGCCTCTCTCTTCACCCCCGCCTCTCTCTTCACCCCCGCCTCTCTCTTCACCCCCGCCTCTCTCTTCACCCCCGCCTCTCTCTTCACCCCCGCCTCCCTCTTCACCCCCGCCTCCCTCTTCACCCCCGCCTCCCTCTTCACCCCCGCCTCCCTCTTCACCCCCGCCTCCCTCTTCACCCCCGCCTCTCTCTTCACCCCCGCCTCTCTCTTCACCCCCGCCTCTCTCTTCACCCCCGCCTCTCTCTTCACCCCCGCCTCTCTCTTCACCCCCGCCTCTCTCTTCACCCCCGCCTCTCTCTTCACCCCCGCCTCTCTCTTCACCCCCGCCTCTCTCTTCACCCCCGCCTCTCTCTTCACCCCCGCCTCTCTCTTCACCCCCGCCTCTCTCTTCACCCCCGCCTCTCTCTTCACCCCCGCCTCTCTCTTCACCCCCGCCTCTCTCTTCACCCCCGCCTCTCTCTTCACCCCCGCCCTCTCTCTTCACCCCCGCCTCTCTCTTCACCCCCGCCTCTCTCTTCACCCCCGCCTCTCTCTTCACCCCCGCCTCTCTCTTCACCCCCGCCTCTCTCTTCACCCCCGCCTCTCTCTTCACCCCCGCCTCTCTCTTCACCCCCGCCTCTCTCTTCACCCCCGCCTCTCTCTTCACCCCCGCCTCTCTCTTCACCCCCGCCTCTCTCTTCACCCCCGCCTCTCTCTTCACCCCCGCCTCTCTCTTCACCCCCGCCTCTCTCTTCACCCCCGCCTCTCTCTTCACCCCCGCCTCTCTCTTCACCCCCGCCTCTCTCTTCACCCCCGCCTCTCTCTTCACCCCCGCCTCTCTCTTCACCCCCGCCTCTCTCTTCACCCCCGCCTCTCTCTTCACCCCCGCCTCTCTCTTCACCCCCGCCTCTCTCTTCACCCCCGCCTCTCTCTTCACCCCCGCCTCTCTCTTCACCCCCGCCTCTCTCTTCACCCCCGCCTCTCTCTTCACCCCCGCCTCTCTCTTCACCCCCGCCTCTCTCTTCACCCCCGCCTCTCTCTTCACCCCCGCCTCTCTCTTCACCCCCGCCTCTCTCTTCACCCCCGCCTCTCTCTTCACCCCCGCCTCTCTCTTCACCCCCGCCTCTCTCTTCACCCCCGCCTCTCTCTTCACCCCCGCCTCTCTCTTCACCCCCGCCTCTCTCTTCACCCCCGCCTCTCTCTTCACCCCCGCCTCTCTCTTCACCCCCGCCTCTCTCTTCACCCCCGCCTCTCTCTTCACCCCCGCCTCTCTCTTCACCCCCGCCTCTCTCTTCACCCCCGCCTCTCTCTTCACCCCCGCCTCTCTCTTCACCCCCGCCTCTCTCTTCACCCCCGCCTCTCTCTTCACCCCCGCCTCTCTCTTCACCCCCGCCTCTCTCTTCACCCCCGCCTCTCTCTTCACCCCCGCCTCTCTCTTCACCCCCGCCTCTCTCTTCACCCCCGCCTCTCTCTTCACCCCCGCCTCTCTCTTCACCCCCGCCTCTCTCTTCACCCCCGCCTCTCTCTTCACCCCCGCCTCTCTCTTCACCCCCGCCTCTCTCTTCACCCCCGCCTCTCTCTTCACCCCCGCCTCTCTCTTCACCCCCGCCTCTCTCTTCACCCCCGCCTCTCTCTTCACCCCCGCCTCTCTCTTCACCCCCGCCTCTCTCTTCACCCCCGCCTCTCTCTTCACCCCCGCCTCTCTCTTCACCCCCGCCTCTCTCTTCACCCCCGCCTCTCTCTTCACCCCCGCCTCTCTCTTCACCCCCGCCTCTCTCTTCACCCCCGCCTCTCTCTTCACCCCCGCCTCTCTCTTCACCCCCGCCTCTCTCTTCACCCCCGCCTCTCTCTTCACCCCCGCCTCTCTCTTCACCCCCGCCTCTCTCTTCACCCCCGCCTCTCTCTTCACCCCCGCCTCTCTCTTCACCCCCGCCTCTCTCTTCACCCCCGCCTCTCTCTTCACCCCCGCCTCTCTCTTCACCCCCGCCTCTCTCTTCACCCCCGCCTCTCTCTTCACCCCCGCCTCTCTCTTCACCCCCGCCTCTCTCTTCACCCCCGCCTCTCTCTTCACCCCCGCCTCTCTCTTCACCCCCGCCTCTCTCTTCACCCCCGCCTCTCTCTTCACCCCCGCCTCTCTCTTCACCCCCGCCTCTCTCTTCACCCCCGCCTCTCTCTCTTTGCCCCCCCCGCCTCTCTCTCTTTGCCCCCCCGCCTCTCTCTCTTTGCCCCCCCGCCTCTCTCTCTTTGCCCCCCCCGCCTCTCTCTCTTTGCCCCCCCCGCCTCTCTCTCTTTGCCCCCCCCGCCTCTCTCTCTTTGCCCCCCCCGCCTCTCTCTCTTTGCCCCCCCCGCCTCTCTCTCTTTGCCCCCCCCGCCTCTCTCTCTTTGCCCCCCCCGCCTCTCTCTCTTTGCCCCCCCCGCCTCTCTCTCTTTGCCCCCCCCGCCTCTCTCTCTTTGCCCCCCCGCCTCTCTCTCTTTGCCCCCCCCGCCTCTCTCTCTTTGCCCCCCCCGCCTCTCTCTCTTTGCCCCCCCCGCCTCTCTCTCTTTGCCCCCCCCGCCTCTCTCTCTTTGCCCCCCCCGCCTCTCTCTCTTTGCCCCCCCCGCCTCTCTCTCTTTGCCCCCCCCGCCTCTCTCTCTTTGCCCCCCCCGCCTCTCTCTCTTTGCCCCCCCCGCCTCTCTCTCTTTGCCCCCCCCGCCTCTCTCTCTTTGCCCCCCCCGCCTCTCTCTCTTTGCCCCCCCCGCCTCTCTCTCTTTGCCCCCCCCGCCTCTCTCTCTTTGCCCCCCCCGCCTCTCTCTCTTTGCCCCCCCGCCTCTCTCTCTTTGCCCCCCCCGCCTCTCTCTCTTTGCCCCCCCCGCCTCTCTCTCTTTGCCCCCCCCGCCTCTCTCTCTTTGCCCCCCCCGCCTCTCTCTCTTGCCCCCCCCGCCTCTCTCTCTTGCCCCCCCCGCCTCTCTCTCTTGCCCCCCCCGCCTCTCTCTCTTGCCCCCCCCGCCTCTCTCTCTTGCCCCCCCCGCCTCTCTCTCTTGCCCCCCCCGCCTCTCTCTCTTGCCCCCCCCGCCTCTCTCTCTTGCCCCCCCCGCCTCTCTCTCTTGCCCCCCCGCCTCTCTCTCTTGCCCCCCCCGTCTCTCTCTCTTCCCCCGCCCCCCCCGTCTCTCTCTCTTCCCCCGCCCCCCCCCCGTCTCTCTCTCTTGCCCCCCCCGTCTCTCTCTCTTGCCCCCCCCGTCTCTCTCTCTTCCCCCGCCCCCCCCCCGTCTCTCTCTCTCTGCCCCCCCTCTCTGTGATTCCCTTTCTGCGCTGTCCATCAGAGCCACCTGCCAATATGAAATGTATCCTCTGCTGTATCAACATCCTGTCTGATCAGCGCGCACACTGATTTTACATTTGAAGGGGGGACCTATTGGAGTTTTTAAAAGAAATCTTGCTGTTTAAAAAACAGCTATCACTGCATTTGAAGATTACGTGCAGTCTGTTGATGTGGCAGCCTTCAACAAAGTGTAAAACAGCAACTAATGAACACTTAATAAAAATTGGCTTGTCCAGACAAAAAGAAAATGCCTGAAAGAGCTGCTGCAGGGCAGTTCCTGTAATCAGACTTGAGCACTGAACTCTGACTGTGACCTGTTCCTCGTTACAAACTAGCCAGAGATCTCAACCAAAGGCTGATGTGGCCCAAATGTAGGGCTGATTCAGATAGCAGGTCACTTCAAAGACATGTGTTCTCAGCAGTTAACTTTTTTATGCTACCATTTTTTAGTGTGCGTGTGTGCGTGAGTGTCTATAAAATGTTTAAAGAACAGTGTTAGAACAAGTGCTGATGAACTGCGTCTGATACGGTTGTTGGCTGGCACAGAGTTATTGATTCCGGGACCAGACTGATTCATCGAGTGCCACAATAACTCTGCGAATGATCTGTTGTTGGAATCTGCTACACAATAATGCAACAACCTAAAAGTCTCCTGAAACCATATGTTGTGGGGTTTAGCTAAGAGGGACATCGACAGCTACACGTGCTGACTGCATGGTATAATTCTGTGCTGCAGGAAATGACAGCTTTAAGGATCATCTACACAACTTCCCGAGGGATTCGGGGTTAAAGGCATCATGTGTTACTGGGTCAGACAAAACAGATGATTCCAGGTTTTATCCTCGGTTTGTACTGAGTTACCAGAATTTGGTTGAGACAGTGGTGGTGATGTTTCAACGGGTCTGTCTTGGAAAGTGGAAAACCTTTGGCATGGGGCTCCCACTCCTTGTTACCACTCCTTAAGAACACAAACTTGGCCCTTAAAATGCAAACTGACTGGATTTAGCTCAGCTGCGATTCCTCCTGTGGTTGAATATCTAGACACACACACACTGCTGCCACGTGGGTGAGGTATCAAGGAGCTATCACTACATCTTCCCATGTAAGTTGCTATGGTCAGCGCAGGGGAGTGACACTTCATGCTAAGTCTACATACATGTGGAACCAAAATCCTGCAGTCAAAGCCCACTGATCATCTCATTGAAGGCAGCAGTCGGTCAGTTTACGGAATGCAAGTGAGACTTTTCAGTCAGTTCTCGTCCTGCTCTGTAGCTGGGTCTCATTGTGCACCTGAAACTGGCCTGTCACTGTGCCACATACATGGCGTTGAATTCTATTAGAGCACCGGCCACTGTCATGGAGAACAGGGCCTGATTGGAAATAAACTGAGTAAGTGAAGAACAAGCAAGCAGCATTCCAACATACAGGGTGCAGTCTAAATTGGGTGTCTGAGATATCAATTCTATCTATGTGTGCTTAATATGGTGCCCTTTAAATCACATCTTCCTCATCCCTCAACAGTTTACAGTCAAGATATTCACCTGTGCATTTACCACGGAGGTTCCCTTGTTGAACAGCAACTCCTCAACACCATCGTCCAAGGGTTTCAGCCAACTTCTCACTGAAGTTACGCCAGCGAGACTCTGGGACAATTCAGGGCCGACGTTCCTTACCCACTACCTACAAGATTCAGACATGGATCCTCTGCTATGTTTTATTAGCTGAATTTAGCCAGGGCCAGAGTCGGGGTAGCACAATTGGCAGCAGTGAGCCTGGGTTAAGAGGAGAGAGGGATGAAACGAGATAAAACTGCTCACTTGCAAATGAACCTGCTGGAAGTATGGGAATGTGCATGCTGTGACATTATCAAGCACAGTTCTGGTGCCCTCCACACGCAGTGAGTGTATTGTTAGCAGTTGTTGTCAAAGGTGACATGTAAACACGTGTGATGTGCTAGAATACTTCCTCTCCCTGGTAAAAACATCAGTGTTTACAGGAGATAAGGCAGCACTCAGTCTTCTAACTTAGCGTTGCATAGTGTAGTTATGTAAAGTACAGTATTTGAAAGGATATGTGTGGAGGAGCACTGACAGATGCATTGCTGTGTTGGGTATTGGCTTTGGACTTTGGCTGCACTGTTGCCATGTTATTAATTCCAGCCTCTTTGCTAATCGTTGGACAGTCACAGCCCATAAAACAGCCTAATTGCTTAATACCACCTAGCAGCCAGCATTGGTAGTATGCAAGTCAAGGATGATGCATTATGTGGGACAACCAATGAAAAGAAGTGAGTTAAAAAGAGAGGAAGTAATTATCCTTTTGCCAAATCTTCTGGAGTGAAGTGTGCCTCTGTACAATCTAAGGAAATAGTAGGGTTAGTTCTTCAAATACATTTCTCTGATGCTTTGAGCTGACCGTTGATAAGACACAATGGCATTTAATAGCAATGCCGAATGATTTAAAACAGCCCAGACTGTCCTCAGAAAATGCCAATTACTGTTTCTGAAATAGTGTCTGGAGCTGGTCTATTTATTATTTCACAATACCGGGAAATGGTAAATCTTCCCCCTCAAGCTGGTTTGTGTCGGGGGAAATTACCATTTCTCACTTGTTTCAGCATGTGTGTGGTGACTGTCTCATATTGTTACCCAGTGAGGGAGAGCTGTGCTTGTGGTGTAACTGTTCTTTACGTACAGCTAGTGAACTGAGCTAGCAGAGGATCTTACACTGTGACCAAGTGTAGCACTCTCCTGTAGCAGCGTGCAAGGATTCCTGAAGTGAAACGTGCCTGGAATTGGTATGACAGGGGAACTGTTAGTGTTAACAGTCTGCTACATCTGCTTTAAGTATTGGAATATTTTAAACTAGCTTTTAAACAATAATCACCCTGATGTTCCTGATTTTTTTTAAAAGGAAATGTAATGACATAAATCAGAAAGGATTCATTTTAGACTCCTATAATTTGAGTTCTCTGAAATAACTTTTACTTGAAGCATTCTTTAGAGGGTTGCGAACTCCAAGGATAGATGAACCCCAAACTGTGCTAACTTAAAGCATGCCATAAGTTACCACTGAGGGCAGCACAGTCTGATTCCATCTCACCACAGCTTGCAGCTGTACAGCAAGATGAAGCATTCTGTTTCTACACCGAGAGTGAGCCAAAGATTCATCCAAAGTGGTGACTCTGTTACTGACTCAATAGTAATTGGCATTGGTCATTCCTACAAGAGTAGCCGTGTGCTCAAAGGTGTTGTGATCTCAGTGAGGAAGTTGCTATTTTAGAAATTTGTATAAATGTACAGGAGGTTAAAGGGGAAAGATCAGTCAACATCACTGCTCTTGCTTTCTCTCTACAAAGGCTCCAAGTGCAATATGCATGTGTGCTGCATCTGTTGTGCGTAAGAGTAAATGATGTGGTACTGGCCCTCCTCCATGTTTGAATACCCCATCAACATGGAATGCCAAGCCTCATGAACAAGCGTTTAGCCTCTTGGTCAAAGTGTGAGAGGGGACCCCCAACACTCCAGAGGAGATAAAAGTTGGAGATAGATAATGTAGAGAACTGTACCTGACATTTTCCATCAGCTGAATTTGGTTTTGCTTAGCTCAGTTTGGGGGTCCTGTCTTCTCTAAATTCAATGATAGTGGGAGAGAGAGTTGTGGGAGTCTTCTAGACTGTGATCTCCTCGGTGGACAGTTCTGTACCCTGAGATAACTCCAGCTTGTTTGGTTGAGTTCTTTGGGGAAACCATATTGTGTAGTGTTTAGTATTGTCTGCGAACTGTGACAGTTTTGAAAGTTGCAATTTCGGAAAATGAATGATGGTTGAAGAGACCATGTCTCATGATAAGTTCTGGAATATTTCCAAAATGTTATCCTTGTGCACCTGTTACAAACAGCAAAACCAGAAGCCGCTGCTTGTCAGGGAATACCTGTCCTTTGGAGCAGCCAGCCGTAGGAAGCTATTCCAGTAATAAACTTACTTAATTGGAACACTCTGTTTCCTGGAAGTCCTAACTCGGGCTGTGAGGGAAAGCAAAATTAGCCTGTGCAGCAGAGTGTCATTCAGAAGTTTGACTTAGTTGTGCTCACTCAGGAACAGTGCATTATATTGTGTCCAGTATGTTTGGGGTCTGGTCTTGGGAGTGCTGTCTCCTGCCATTGAGTGCCTGCTTTTCATAGGTCTCCTGTGGACTTTGGCTGCTCCAGAGGATAGATAATTCCTTTCGTGAGGCTGTTCAGATGCCCGGGTAAACCGATAGATGTGGCTCATTAGGTTTCTGAAAACTTTTCCTTTTTCTGCCTGTTACTGATGTTCATTCACCTTCCTTCCATGATATCGATTTATCATATTATTTACATGGCCAATAAAAAAAATCACAAAACAGCCTGGTTTGTGTGTGTTTTAAATGGAACCGATGGGCAAGATGTAGCAACCCAGTAATACTGTAACATGTATCTTGATGTGACAGTGACATGAGATAAATTTATCATGACATGATCGGCAGCACGGTGGTACAGTGGTTAGCACTGCTGCCTCAGCACCAGGGACCTGGGTAGCACAGTGGTTAGCACTGCTGCCTCAGTGCCAGGGACCTGGGTAGCACAGTGGTTAGCACTGCTGCCTCAGCACCAGGGACCTGGGTAGCACAGTGGTTAGCACTGCTGCCTCAGTGCCAGGGACCTGGGTAGCACAGTGGTTAGCACTGCTGCCTCAGTGCCAGGGACCTGGGTAGCACAGTGGTTAGCACTGCTGCCTCAGCACCAGGGACCTGGGTAGCACAGTGGTTAGCACTGCTGCCTCAGTGCCAGGGACCTGGGTTCGATTCCGGCCTTGGGTCTCTGTCTGTGTGGAGTTTGCACATTCTCCCCGTGTCTGCGGGGATTTCTTCCCAGTGCTCCGGTTTCCTCCAACGCTCCAAAGATGTACGGGTTAGGTTGATTGGCCATGATAAATTGCCCTTTAGTGTCAGGGGGACTAGGAGGGTAAATATGTGGGGATACGGGGATAAGACCTGGGTGGGATTGTTGTTGGTGCAGACTTGATGGGTCAAATGGCCTCCTTCTACACTGTAGATTCTATGAACATGTTAAATACACTAGTTGGAGTATGTGACATATCTTGTAATAACCTTTCTAGGTTTTGTGCATTTCTCCAATTCGATTTAATAAAATTCAGTAGAATTTGCAGAAATGCTAACTCCATTACCCTACACTTGGGCTCATCTCATTAACTTGGAACAAGCTGAAACCCAGAAAATCAAATGAGTACAACGATCCCAGATGAAATTCCTCCTGGACATTTCTGTTCCAGAGCGGAACCCCGCCTCGATAAACCGTAACTTTCATTTTTTGTCTAGAAATGTGGATGAATTGCGGGACAGCTGATTAACTTTTAACAAAAAGAACAAACCTTTAATTGAGTGGCTGGACAGGCCATTTTAGAGGGTGTTAAGAGTGGTTGCTGTGGCTCTGGAGTCACACACAGGCCAGACCAGCTAAGGACGACAAATTTCCTTCCCTAAAGAGCGGTGAACCAGATGGGTTTTTCTGACTCTCTGATATTTTGTGGTCATCATTGTGGACAACAAGCTTTCAATTCCCAATTTTATGAATTGATTTCAAATTCCAGCAGCTGCCATGGCAGGATTTGAACCCATGTCCACAGAATATTAGCCCAGGCCTCTGGATTACTAGTCCAGTGACATTACCACCATCTTCTCCCCCACTGTTTTACAGTATCAGCTGTGGCTCAGTGAGGAACAGTCTCACCTCCGCGGAAGAACGTTGTGAGTTGACTGAAGCATGTGATGTCGGCTGACATTCTAGGCAGTACTGCGGAACTACTTCAAGGTGAGAAATTAAACTGACCTCGCTCTCTCGGGCAGATGTAAACGATAGCATGGCACTATTTCAAAGAAAGAGTAGGAATGTCCTCCCTGGTGTTCCAACAATTATCCTTCAACCACTACTTAATTATCACATTGCTGCGCGTACCCCCATGCTGTGCACAAATTAGTGAGGGTTTCCTACATTACATGCACCTTAAACAAAAACTTAATTGCAAGGAGTTATCCATGGTATCCTGGCCGATATTTATCCCTTAATCAGTACCCAATATGACATTGCTGTTTGGAGTCTAAATTGGCTGCTGCATTCCTACAATGACTATACAAAAATGAAAAGTGCCATATAAATGCAAGTCTTTTGGTTGTAAAGTGCAGTGACACAGTCTAAAGGTGTAAATGGCGCGATTTAAATGGGTATCCTTTCTTCCCATCAACACGGAGCAAATCAGGATCTCTCTTCGAAACAAGTGGGCAACAAAAAAAAATTTGGTTTTAAGAATAAATCCATAATTGTGACGTAGGGAGAGAGAACGCCGGATTGAAACTTCACCAGTTTCTTTAGGCTTTCAATGTAGGTATGGTTGCCATGGTTACATTGTTAGATGTCAACATCCTTTAGGCAGTGAATGAGACTGGTTGCTCATTTTGATGCGTCAAGCTCTCGTTTTTCTGTTCGTGGTTTACAAGAGGCCGCACTTTCTGCTTTTTAGCCCGCACCTTTTTAACCCGCACCTTTTTAAAAAATGTATAAACGATGCACACATGAGGTCACAGTTTTGGAATGTGCCGGTAAGTGACGCAAGCCGTTTATGCTGGAGTTGTCGAAGCGTTGTGCAATTTGAAGGTAGCCCATAGCCACGATTGCAAAATCATATTTCTACAATTTGACTCAACACTAACGCACAAATGACAAGGTATCAATTGAGGGATAAATGATCAAGTCACTGGGGAAATCGATGGAACAGTGATTGGCCTGAAATGTTAACCCTTTCCCTCCACAGATGCTGGCTGACCTGAGATTTTCCAATGTTTCCTCATTTATCTTGAGAGTTTTAACAACAGGTTAAAGTCCAACAGGTTTATTTGGTAGCAAATGCCATTAGCTTTCGGAGCGCCTCTCCTTCATCAGATGGAGTGGAAATCTGCTCTTAAACAGGGCACAGAGACACAAAATCAAGTTACAGAATACTGATTAGAATGTAAATCTTTACAGCTACATTTAAAGATACAGACAATGTGAGTGGAAGGAGCATTAGGCACAGGTTAAAAAGATGTGTATTGTCTCCAGACAGGACAGCCCCTGGAGACAATACACATTTCATAGAAATCATAGAAACCCTACAGTACAGAAAGAGGCCATTCGGCCCATCGAGTCTGCACCGACCACAATCCCACCCAGGCCCTACCCCCATATCCCTCTAACCTACATATCTCAGGACACTAAGGGGCAATTTTTTTTTAGCATAGCCAATCAACCTAACCCGCACATCTTTGGACTGTGGGAGGAAACTGGAGCACCCAGAGGAAACCCACGCAGACACGAGGAGAATGTGCAAACTCCACACAGACAGTGACCCAAGCCGGGAATCAAACCCAGGTCCCTGGAGCTATGAAGCAGCAGTGCTAACCACTGTGCTACCGTGCCGCCCTGACCTGTGCCTAATGTTCCTTCCACTCACATTGTCTGTACCTTTAAATGTAGCTGTAAAGATTCGCATTCTAATCAGTATTCTGTAACTTGATTTTGTGTCTCTGTAAAAGAAGCAAGTAACATGAGGAGAATCCTTTTGATGCGCGGAGTGGTTAGAGTGTGGAATGCACTGTGTGAAAGTGTGCCAGATGCAGGTTCCATTGAAGCATTGAAAAGGGAATTAGTTGGAAGAATGTGTCGGTTCACGGGGAGGATGTGGGGGAGTGGCACAAAGTGAATTGCTCATTCGGAGAACTGGATGGTCGTCCCCTGCACTCTAATATTTCCCTGATTCTCTCTGGGATTTTGTTCCCTTGGTCTGCAATTCCATGCATTGCCTGTAAACATCCCGAGGTCTCTTTCAACTTCATCCGTGGCTGTTTCGTGACCACTCGGTGCTCACTTTTCACAGGGTTACAGAGAGAAGGTGGGGAAATGGAACAGGGTGGGTTACTCATTCTGAGAACCAGGGGCAGTCATGATGGATGAAATGGTAGCCTCCAGCACCATAACAATCCTGCAATCTCACTCTGTCTCAGCTGGAGCCCTACTCCTTTGCTTGAACAAGCTAATAATTCAGGCAGAAAACTCCATCATGCTTCAGGATGGAGGTAGGGGAGAGATTGAAGGTGGGAGAGGGTGGTAATCATAGAATGCCTATAGTGCAGGAGGAGGCCATTCAGCCCATCGAGCCTGCACCAACAACCATCCCACCAGGCCCTATCCCTGTAACCCCACATATTTACCCTGCTAACCCCTCTGACACTGAGATGCAATTTAACATGGCCAATCAACCTAACCTGCACATCTTTGGAGTGTGGGAGGAAACCCACACAGGCACGGGGAGAACGTGCAAACTCCACAAACAGTGACCCAAGGCCAACCCCGGTCCCTGTTTCTGAGGCAGCAGCGCTCACCAGTAATAAATCAGCAATCCCACAGTCGTGACGTCGCACATCGTTGGGTGTAAACAGTGTAAAATGTATCACGTAGAGTGTTAGCCATTTATTTTCCATTTGGAATTTTGTGAATTAATTGCTGTTCACTCTGCTTACATGACTGATAGTGCTTTTTTTAAATTCATGAGACATGGGCGTCGCTGGCTGGCCAGCATTTATTGCCCATCCCTAGCTGCCCAAAGGCAGGTGAGGGTCAACCACGTTGCTGTGGCTCTGGAGTCACATGTAGGCCAGACCGGGTAAGGACAGCAGATATTAGTGAACCAGATGGTTTTTTCTGACAATCGACAATGGTTTATGGTCATCAGTAGATTCTTAATTCCAAATATTTTTTATTGAATTCAAATTCCACTAGCTACCGTGGTGGGATTCGAACCCAGTTCCCCAGGACATTAGCAGAGTTTCTGGATTAATAGTCTAGTGATAATACCACTAGGCCATTGCCTCTCCTCACTGAGGGTGATGCTGCTAGTCAGCAGTGACTATGGGCTGAGTTGAGCTAGGGACTTGATTGCTATTGGAACAGCAATGGGGAGCCCTTGAAATCTGCCGACTCTCTGTTCAGAATCCCTGCTCTCAATGAAATAAGGACTTAAATTATTGGGATTAAAATGATGTAAAATGCTTCAATAAAACCATGGAATAAGTAAGTGGAAACCTTTAAAAGAACGACAGGCATTCTTGAGCATGCGGGTGAGCTGCTGCTTTCTGTGGCAATAACAATTCTCTGGCTATAGGACGCACATGGCAGATGCCTCTGTGTTGATGTCTAATACACGCAGCTTGTAAATTATTTCTGCAGATGTGGCACGAGAGATTGCATGTTTAAAACAAAAGCAAAATACTGCACATGCTGGAAATCTGAAATATAAATGGAACTGTTCTAAACTGAAGTTGCAGGAAATACTCATCAGGTCAGACTGAACAGAAAAACAGCACTGATGTTTCCGGTCAGTGAGTTTTCATCAGGATTGGAGGTGAGGTGGGAGTGACTGCCTTTGACTATCAAGGTGGCATTTGATAGAATCATAGAATCCTACCATGCAGAAAGAGGCCATTCGGCCCATCAAGTCTGCACCGACCACAATCCCACCCAGGCCCTATCCCCATATATTTACCCACTAATCCATGCATCCCAGGACACTAAGGGCAATTTAGAATGGCCAATCAACCTAGCCCACACATCTTTGGACTGTGGGAAGAAACCAGAGCACCCGGAGGAAACCCACGCAGACATGGGGAGAATGTGCAAACTCCACACAGACAGTGACCCGAGCCGGGATTCGAACCCAGGTCCCTGGAGCTGTGAAGCAGCAGTGCTAAGCACTGTGCTACCGTGCTGTCCAAGTGTGGCATTAAGGAATCTGTATAAAACTGAAATTGAGGGGGATGCGCGCAGTCTTTGCTGGTTGGTGTCATACGCAGCACAGAGGAAGATAATTGTAGGTCTATCATCTCATCTCAGCCCCAGGTCATTACTGGGCCCAACTTTCTTCAGCTGCTTCATCAATGACCTTCCCTCCATCATGAGGTTAGAAGTGGGGATGTTCACTGGTGGTTGCAAGTAACATTTACACCACACACAATGGCTACCTCCAGTAAGAGGTCATCAACTTCCTCCTATTAACATTCCGTGGCATTATGATTGTTAAATTTACAGCACCTGGGACCCCATTTCAATTCCGCTTGGGTGACTGTGTGTAGAGTTAGTACGCTCTCCCCATGTCTGCGTGGGTTTCCTCCAGGTGCTCCGGTTTCCTCCCACTCTCCAAGGATGTGCAGATTAGGTGGATTGGCCAAGCTAAATTGCCCCTTAGTGTCCCAAGATGTTTAGGTTTGATGAATTTGCCATGGTAAATGCGTGAGATAGAATGGAGGGATGGGCCTGCCTGAGATGCTCTTTTGGAGAGTCAGTGCAAATTCGATAGGCCAAATGGCCGCCTTCTGCACTGTGCAGATTCTACTCTATAAATATCATGGTTACATGAGGCTGGGAATTCTGTGTAAATAAGTCATCTGACTCCCCAAAGTCTTTCCACCATCTACAAGGCACAAATCAAGAGTGTGTTTTATTTATATTGCTGGGATGGGAGTGTCACTGGCATTTGAACTGAGTGGCTTGCAAGGTCACTGCTGTGGGACTGGAGTCACATGAAGGCCAGACCGGGTAAGCATGGCAGATTTCCTTCCCTAAGTTCCTTGGTGAGCCAGATGGGTTTCACAGCAATAGTTTCAGATTAGCATTACTGAGACTAACTTTCAATTCTAGATTTATTGACTGATTTCCGATTTCACCAGCTGCCATGGTGGGATTTGAACCCATGTCCCTGAGCATTAGGCTGGGCCTCAGGATTATTCCTCCAGTGATATTAGCATTCCAGCACTATCTCCACCTTCCAAACACATGGCCTTTACCACTTAGAAAAGCAAATGCATTTGGTTCCTGGAAACACTGTCACCAGAAAGTTACCCTGTTACACACTATCCTGACTTGGAAATATATCGCCGTTCCTTCACTGTCGCTGGGTCAAAATCCCAGAGCTCCCTCCCTAAGAGCACTGTGGGTGTACCTACAGCACATGGACTCCAGCAGTTCAGAAAGGCAGCTCACCACCACCTTCTCAAGGGCAATTAGGGATGGGCAATAAATGCTGACCCAGCCGGTGATACCCACATCCCACAGTAAGGAAAAAGTTGTTCAAAGTGCAGATTAGGTGGATTAGCAAGTGCAGAGACCAGGAATGGGTTGGGGTAAGGGAGTGGGAGGGAAGGGAGTGGGAGGGGTGGGGGAGGAGAAAGAACAAAGGAATGTCAGTGAAGGGGTGAGTGGAAGGTAAGAGCTCAAACAAATGTTGGTGCAAGGCAAGGGTGTTTGCAGTGGGACACCAAAGATGGGTTTAGAAGAGGCCAAAGGGAAAGTTTCATTCCTATCAGCTACTGTCATAGTTATAAAGTTTACAGCACAGAAAGAGGCCCATCAGTCCATCGTGTCCACACTAGCCATCAAGCAGCTATCTATTCTGGTCCCATTTACCAGCGCTTGGTCTATAACCTTGTATGCTCTGGTGTTTCAAGTGCTCAAGTAAAAGCTTCTTAAATGTTGAGGGTTTCTGCCTCTGCCACCCTTTGAGGCAGCGAGTTCCAGATGGCCACCACCCTCTGGATCATAGAATCCCTGTAGTGCCGAAGGAGGCCATTCACCCATCGAGCCTGCACTGACCACAATCCCACCCAGGCCCTATCCCCATAACCCCATACATTTACCCTAGCTAGTCCCCCGACACTAAGGGTCAATTTAGCATGGCCAATCCACCTAATCCGCACATCTTTAAGTCTGTGGGAGGAAACCCATGCAGACACGGGGAGAATGTGCAAACTCCACACAGACAGTGACCCGGGCTGAAAATCGAACCCAGGTCTCTGGCACTGTGAGGCAGCAGTGCTAACCACTGTGTCACCGTCCCACCCCATGGCTAATCCCCATATTCTACACACCTTTGGACTGTGACAAGTGACCAATCAGCTGGCACAGTGCTGGATGGATATTTAACCCTTTGATTCTCACAACTGAGCCTCAGGTTCTTCTCCACCAGTGTCTACACATTGGGACCTTTCAACATGGGGCAGTGGACAGCTCAGGAGCAGCTTTTCCTGCAGTGTTTAACTTCCCACCCACCAGCCCAGATGCAATCTGTTAACTCATCATCGACCAAGCTTCACAGTCGTGTCTGTGTGGTTTAGCACCCACAAGTTCTTTGCCACTCAGCTGATTATGAGACCACAGTAAAGTTTGCAGCCTCAATCTACAACAGCTTTATTTCAATGGTGCAATACCATTGGGAAAATTACTAAACCTGTAGCAGAATGAAAATCAGGAGCAGTGCAGTTATTAACACTGCTCCTTTCTATCTCTCAGTCAGAAGATTGTCGCTTCAAATCCCAATCTGGAAACTTCTCTGATGGCACAGTGCTTAGCACTGCTGCCTCACAGCGCCAGGGACTGCTCTGGGTAAGATGCTCTCTCAGAGAATCAGTGTAGACTCAATGGGCCGAATGACCTCCTTGGGCACTTTAGGGATTCTATGGCTTTATGAATTTAGGCTGGCACTTTGATGTGATACTGAGGGAGTGCTGCACAGTCAGAGGTGCGATAATACACTGACCGAAGCCCTCTCAGCACAATGTCAATGTTCCCACATCTGCTGTTCAAAGAAGAACAGGGGAATTATCCCAGTTGACCTCTATTTATCCCTCAACCAACGCCTAATTCATTGGGCTAGTCATTGTCACATTGCTATTTGTGCAAGCTTTCTATGAGTAAATTCTACTGGGTTTCGAACTTTACAATGGTGGCCACATTTCAAAAGTGGCTGTAAAGTATTTTGAGACATCCTGAGGTTGTTAAAGGTGCTAGATAAATGTGATTCTTCTTTTCAATTCCAGATGTTAATTCCACACCCTCTCACAGTGTGGGATATAATAAAACTACAAAAGGTCGTGAATGTAGCCCAATCCATCACTCAAGCCAGCCTCCCATCCATTGACTCTGTCTACACTTCCCGCTGCCTCGGCAAAGCAGCCAGCATAATTAAGGATCCCACGCACCCCGGACATTCTCTCTTCCACCTTCTTCTGTCGGAAAAAAGATACAAAGGTCTGAGGTCATGTACCAACCGACTCAAGAACAGCTTCTTCCCTGCTGCCATCAGACTTTTCAATGGACTTACCTCGCATTAAGTTGATCTTTCTCTGCACCCTAGCTATGACTGTAACACTACATTCTGAATGGTTCCTTTTCTATGAATACTTTGTCTGTATAGTGTGCAAGAAACAATACTTTTTACTGTATACTAATACATGTGACAATAATAAATCAAATCAAATTAAAATAATAACTGCTTCAACCCAGTTCCCTAATGATCTTATCAATATCCTGTTCCCACACAAATGTACCACAAAATAGAATGATGCAATGTAGCAGTCAACCGTAATTCTTCAAAAGTGTTTTTCTATAAGACCATAAGATATAGGAGCAGAATTAGGCCATTCGGCCCATCGAGTCTGCTCTGCCATTCGATCATGGCTGATATGATTCTCAGCCCCATTCTCCTGCCTTCTCCCCATAACCCTTAATCCCCTTATTGCTCAAGAACATATCTATCTTTGTCTTAAAGACACTCAATGACCCGGCCTCCACAGCTTCTGCGGCAAAGAGTTCCACAGATTCACCACTCTCCGGCTGAAGAAATTCCTCCTCATCTCAGTTTTAAAGGAGCGTCCCTTGACTCTGAAGCTGTGTCCTCGAGTTCTAGTCTCTCCCACCATCTTCTCCACGTCCACGCTATCTAGGCCTCTCAGTATTCTGTAAGTTACTAGTGGGAATCACTCTTTCTTAGAGGACTTGAAATTCAATCTGTAACTGGTGCAGGAGGATAAGGGGCACAATTCTGGCACAGTTTATTATAGTGGTGTCAGTGCAGGGTACCCAGTCAATGCACTCACCCATAGACCTCCTCCACACTTGCTAGGTGGCACTGTGAGCTAAACCACTCACATCTCCTCAGTTAAAAGGTTCAGCTTCTCATTCCTGATCAGCTTTTCAGCAATCACTAGTGATCTGAATGGAACTAAGGTCACAAAAGTCAGAGTCCAGCCAGGTCGGACTATGGGCTGCTGCTGGACGCTATTGGTTAATGTGTCTTCACAGGGTAACTGAGAGAAAGTAGCAGAGAAACATTCACTGTCCCGTCATCCGAATGTGGAGAAATCGGAGCAAAACACAGCAACAGAAACATTTACAATTTATAAATATAAAGTTATATTTTAAACATGCAGGATTAATATTGCAACAAGAACAACCTTCAAACCCGAATGGATGGAGACACATTATCTCAATAGGAAATAGGAGTAAGAGGCTATTCAGCCCCTCGCTTGCTCTACTATTACTGACATTCCAGCTGAACTCATCCTTCCTGCATTATTTCCAAAGAAGTGGCAAGGTGGCACAGTGGTTAGCACTGCTGCCTCACAGCGCCAGGGACCCAGGTTCAATTCCCGGCTTGAGTCACTGTCTGTGTGGAGTTTGCACATTCTCCCCGTGTCTGCAAGGGTTTCCTCCGGGTGTTCTAGTTTCCTTCCACAGTCCGAAAGATGTACGGGTTAGGTTGATGGGCCATGCTAAATTGACACTTAGCGTCAGGGGAATTAGTGGTAAAATACCTGGGGTTACGGGGATAGGGCCTGGGTGGGATTGTTGTTGGTGCAGGTTCGATGGGCTGAATGGCCTCCTTCTGCACAGTAGGGATTCTATGATTCTATAAGCTCAGCCCCAGCTAGGACAAGGTGGTTTGTTTGAATGGTACCTGTAGCATGAGATTGCTTACCCACTCCCACCAGCAGATAGGAGCTGCACCAATTCACCAAGGTCATTTCACACTGATTCCCTCTCCCACAAACTCCAGTGCTGTGGACAGGAGCCGCAATGTTTGGGAACACACGCACCTCCAAGTAACATTCTACCCGAACTCGTACCTATATTGGCCTTCCTTTATTGTCATTGGATTAACATACTGGAACATTCTGACTGCACTCCGGGAGTTCCTTGCCTCCTCGGAACTACCATCCTTTTCAAGGGAATCAGCGATGGACAATAAATACTAGCGATAAAAATATATGGAACAGCGTCAGCTGTGGATAACTCAGCACAGAAACACTATTTGGTTTGTCATTGCCTGGTCTCCTGCTTTGTCCAGAAGGCTATTAATCATTTTCCTGTTGAGACCAGGAAGCTAATGGGACTATGAGGCCATGAGTGTAAGGAGAAGTCTCGTGCTGCACCTTGGAGATCAAATCAGCCACCAACACATAACCAACAGCGGGCCCCCAGAGGGATCAGGCCTCACCCTGCCTCTCTGACTGTGGCTCATCCATGTTAGACCATTGCCCAAATACTGAGCTCCCGCCCTGAGAGATCCCTCCCTGGAGGCTTCGCAGCCACTCACGTTGCCGCAGCCCAAGCTGTTGACTGGATTGTCAACCTTAATGTCAAACTGTTAACGGCTTCCCCCCCGCCACACAAAATAAAAACTAAATCCACCAAATTGTTTTTTTCTGGAAATTGTCCAGGACAGCCGATGGAGCTGGAACCAGAAAGCTGGAAGCCATGGCAAGAACGCAGAAGGATGGCTCATTACGTTTGATAAAATAATTCAATGAGGAACATTGAAAGAAGTTTGAAGGAAACAAACTTCACAAGGTCATCATAGAAACCCTACGGTGCAGAAGGTGGCCATTCGGTCCATCGAGTCTGCACTGACCATAATCCCACCCAGGCCCTATTCCCACACATTTACCCTGCTAAACCCCCTGACACTAGGGTCAATTTAACATGGCCAATTCACCTAACCCGCACATCTTTGGATTGTGGGAGGAAACCAGAGCACCCGGAGGAAACCCACGCAGACACGGGGAGAATGTGCAAACTCCACACAGTGACCCGAGGCAGGAATTGAACCCGGGTCCCTGGTGCTGTAAGGCAGCAATGCTGACCGCTGTGTCACCCAGGTTGAGCTGAGACTGTTAACTGGGCCAAGATGGAGGGTAGCAGAAAAATCTGTTACACGCTAAAATCAACCAGAAAGTATACTTCACCAATTAACTACACAGACACCATTCAGATCCAGCCGTGGGTTAATAAGATAGTCACTCCCAAGAATATGGTCCAGAAATTGGAACCTTTGTTCAGATACCAAGTGACCTACTGAGTCTCTACGTAGGCAGTACCACCCACCACACTGGCCAGTCTTTAGGCCCTTTGCAATTGTAAAAATCCCTTGCTAATCTGGGCCAAAGTGCGTAACAGGATTATCCAAATAACCTCAACCCAACAGAACATGAAACTAATAGATTCCCAGGGATGGATGATATTTGTCTCAGAGTATTAAGGGAGACAAGTCAGGTATTGGCAATCATTGCAAAGTAGTCACGAGCTGCTGGAAAGGAACTAGAATATTAGAAACAGACTAATAGGATACAGATTTTCTAAGAAGACAATAAAATTGACAAGTAAGTGGAGATTCATTGGTCCAGCTTCAAAAATGTTAATACTTTAATATATTAGTGTCAGCTGTGGCTCTTTTGGTAACATTCTCACCTCTGAGTCACACGATTGTCTGTTCAAGTTTGACTCCAGGAGTCGAGGCAGACACTCCAGTGCGTTGTGAGGGAGGGAGAGATTGCTTGTTAGATAAGATGTTAAACTGATGCAATTGCCCTGGTTATTTGATTCTGTAAGACATTGATCCCAGCCCAGTTTAACTGGGGTCTGTCCCAGGGGGACAGATTCCTCGTGCCCCAGTACCGGAGTCAGGGCCCCAAAAATGGAAACTCCTTCAGCCAAGCCCTTAACCTTCTAACATGCTTGATCCTTGGCCAGTGGGTGCACGGCTCAGGTAACTATCCAGGGATGATTATCTTCGAATTCTGGTTCTGCATTCAGCCCCTAACTGCCCAAACTCAGCTGACTCCCATTCCTAGATCTATCCATGTTCTTATTTCTTAACTGTAACCTGACAACTCAATACTGCCCTTCCTATTTCATGTTTTTTCTCCAGTGGTGAAGAGATGTCCTTAACTGTGGCCCAGGCAGGAAGCACAGCCTCCGCAACTCTCAGTCACGGCTGAAGAGTTTCCCTGATTAGTTGTCCATAGCATGGTGCTATCGGTCTGGCATCCACCCTGCAGCCCTTGTTCTCACTGAAAGGGTTAAAAATCGCACAAGTTTTTAAAAATCACATAAGCTGTAAGCTGAACCTCAGTCCCACAGGGAAAGCTATGAGCAAATGACAAGTTTGATTAAAGTTCAAGGACTATCTAATCAAATGATGTGCAGCTGCAGTTCATGTCTGCCCATTGGAACAAGGAACAATGGAAAGGGAGGTTGAGATACCATTGGTCAGAGATATCACTATCATTTATTGACGATATCACATACACAGGTTTTAATTGGACATTATACCCTTATGTATGCATAATGTAACCATAACTATGATTGGATTGTGATAACTCCTATACGTCTATTGGTATATGCTAATTACTTGTAATTGAAGCTGAGACTTTAATTGCCTTTGTATTTCTGAATTTTTCACACTGAATGGTCTGAATGGACATTCAGAGTCCTATAGCTGGCTATAGTAAAGTTCATCTTGGAACCACTCTGTTACTTTGTTTTGCTGATTGAGGGGAACGATAGTTTTTAAATACAACAAGAAAACCATCGTAACAGCCCCTAACACCCACCAAGTATCTCATAATCTTTGGTCCAAGGCTCCTGGATGACCACATGCTGGATCCCTATAGCTGCCCAACTAACAGGCACATTCTCCTGTTCCTGACCATTGACCCATTCTCTGCCTCACTAATGGGTGTGACTGCCTCTTGGAGAAATGTGTCCACGCCACTCTCCCACCCCCAATGCCCCAAGATGCCTGCAACCCAGGATCATTGCACTCAGTTTCCCCTTTCCCCTCACACCCATCAAAGCTTATTTATTTATTTGTTTCATTCATCATCTTTTTAAATCAAAGCGATTATTTTAGTTTCATTAGTAATTAGTTTTTCTAGTTTAAGTTACTTAGCAAACATTTCAAAACCCAAACTCTGACCTCCTTTGTGACCTCCCTCAGGCACTTCAAATCATAGAATCCATACAGTACAGAAGTAGGCCATTTGGCCCATCGGGTCTACAAGGACTCTGACAGAACATCCCATCCAGTCACTAACCCACGTATTTATCCCACTAATCCCCCTAACCTATGCCTTAAGACACTAAGGGGCAATTTAGCAGGGCCAATCCCCCTAACCTACACATCTTTGGACTGTGGGACGAAATTGGAGTACCCGGAGGAAACCCACGCAGACACGGAGGAGAATCCACTCCAGGTCTATTTTATCCATACCTTTTATCATCTTGTATACCTCAATGTGATCTCCCCTCATTCTTCTAAATTCCAGAGAGTATAGGCCTAAACTGTTCAATCTCTCTTCATACGACAAACCCCTCATCTCTGGAATCAATCTAGTGAACCTCCTCTGAACTGCCTCCAATCCACGACATCTTTCCTCAAATACAAAGAACAAAGAAAATTACAGCACAGGAACAGGCCCTTCGGCCCTCCAAGCCTGCACCGACCATGCTGCCCGACTGAACTAAAACCTCCTACGTTTCCGGAGGCCATATCCCTCTATTCCCATCTCATTCATGTACTTGTCAAGCCGCCCCTTAAAAGTCACTACCGTATCTGCTTCCACTGCCTCCCCCGGCAACGAGTTCCAGGCACCCACCACGCTCTGTGTAAAAAATCTGCCTCGTACATCTCCTTTAAACCTTGCCCCTCGCACCTTAAACCTATGCCCCCTAGGGGACCAAAACTGTGCCCAATACTCCAGGTGCAGTCTTACCAATGCCTTGTATAGTCACAACAATACTTTCTTATCTTTATATTCTATTCTTTTAGTTATAAATGCCAACATTCCATTTGCTTTCTTTATAATCTGCAGTACCTGCATGCTAGTTTTCTGTGACGCATGAACGAGGACACCCAGATCCCTCTGCACCAGAGCTCCCCGAAGTCTTTCCCCATTTAGATAATAAGTCACCTTCCCATTTTTCCGACCAAAATGCATGACCTCACAGTTATTCAGCACTTGAAATGCCATAGCACACAAGGCTATGGACAGAGTGCTGGAAAATGTGATTAGAATAGATAGGTGCTTGATGGCCAGCACAGACTCGATGGGCCAAAGGGCCTCTTGTTGTGCTGTAAATCTCTATAACACTAATGAAAGAGAGAAGGCATTGAAAGGAAAAGCTGGAAAACTTTCCAAGCTGTAAGTGGATAATGAAGCCATGAGTAGCAGCAAGTAATGAAGGAAGCTAATGGAATGCTGTACCTCATTACAAGAGGAATTGAACACAAAAGTAGCATCTTATTCAGTTATACAGGGCATTGGTGAGACTGTACCTTGCACACTGGGTGCAGTTTTGGTCTCCTTATTTAAGGAAGGATGTAAATGTGCTGGAGGTGGCGCAGAGGAGGTTTACCAGATTGATACCTGGAATGAGTGGGTTGTCATTTGAGGAAAAGTTAGGCAGCGTGAGTCTGTTTCCACTGGAGTTTAGAAGAGTGTAGGGGTGACTTGATTGAAGTCCATTAGATCCTGAATGGTCTTGACAAGGTGAACGTGGAAAGGATGTTTCCTCTTGTGGGAGAGTCTAGAACTAGGAGGCACTGATTTAAAATTAGAGGTTGCCCTTATAGGACAGAGATGAGGAGAAACTCCTTTCTCTCGGGGGTTTTGCATCTTCGGAACTCTCTGCCTCAGAAGGTGGTGGAGGCGGAGTCACTGAATATTTTTAAGGCAGAGGTAGATGGATTCTTGTTAGGTGAGGGAATCAAAGGCTATTGGCAACGGGAAATGAGAAACACAATCAGATCTTATTGAATGGCGGAGCAGGCTCCAGGGGCCAGATGGCCCACCCCTGATCCTATTTCGTATTCCTATTTTCATTGGAATTTAGAAGGCTGAGGGGGGATCTTATAGAGACCTATAAGATAATGAAGGGGCTGGATAGGGTAGAGATGGAGAGATTCTTTCCACTTAGAAAGAAAACTAGAACTAGAGGGCACAGCCTCAAATTAAAGGGGGGTCAGTTTAGGACAGAGTTGAGGAGGAACTTCTTCTTTCAGAGGGTGGTGAATCTCTGGAATTCTCTGCCCACTGAAGTGGTGGAGGCTACCTCGTTGAATATGTTTAAATCACGGATAGATGGATTCCTGATCAGTAAGGGAATTAGGGGTTATAGGGATCAGGCGGGTAAGTGGAAGTGATCCACTTCAGATCAGCCATGATCTTATTGAATGGCGGAGCAGGCTCGAGGGGCTAGATGGCCTACTCCTGCTCCTATTTCTTATGATCTTATGTTCTTATGTATGTTTGTAATTACAGAACTGAAACAAGTTAAGACTTGGCGGGAAACAGACTTGGCCAATAGTGAATCCCTAAAATGAAGGGAAAAGACAAAGTTCTGATGCCGACAGAGAAGGAAAAGACAGAAATGAGCTTGAAAAGTGTAACTCTGTCGCTGAGGCCCAAGGTACCAGGCAAAGCACTGGATGCCTCAGGAGTATGAAATCCAAGATTCGTAAACTAGCTAAACAATTTGAAATTGCAACTGCAATCTTTGGCAGAGATTGTGAAACAAGTGGAAATAAAGGTTCCATTTGCAAAACGCGAATGTCCAGCAAGAACATGGCGGACATGATGAAAAGAGAAACTTCCAGTCCCTCGAGGAATGAACGGAGTGCATATTCCCCACAGAGTCCAAATAAAACACACAGTTGTTAATCAAGGGAAACACAGCTCATAGGAGCCCAGAAAGCAAACGGAGGGAGTTAAATACCAGGAACACAAGAGTATTATCACCATTCCTTCAAACATGACAGACTGAGATATTGTAGAACTATCAAGCCTCAAGAGCATCTGGATTTATAAAATCAGAGATTGAGATGGGGAAGCGGGGATGGAAAATAAGAGTTGTGCTGTACTACTCCATTGAAGAGAGAAGATATGTCTTCAGAGAAGAAAGGGGGGTGTTGTGTTACGTGCCCCCATACCATGATAATGAAAAGGTGCTGAGTAGAGCGAATGTTAACACGGGGCTGGGGAATAGGCATGATGTATAGGCTCACATGGTAAGAGACTCTGAGAGAACAGTTAGAAACAAAAGCTCTGAGGAAGGGTCATCCAGACTCGAAACGTTGGCTCTATTCTCTCTCCACAGATGCTGTCAGACCTGCTGAGATTTTCCAGCATTTTCTGTTTTTGTTTCAGATTCCAGCATCTGCAGTATTTTGCTTTTAGTCGAGAAACAGAACTCTGTAAGCGAGCAGCTGGTTTGGTGAACAGCATCATGCGTGATAGTAACCTGGGAACTGTATAAAGAATACCAATAAAGGGTTCATGTTTAAAGATACAAGATCTCACCATTGAGGCATTGTCATGCACTGTATTAGAGCAGAATAGGTTGGAGACATTCAGTAGGTCAGGCAGCATTGTGGAGAGAGAAATTGAGTTAACATTCCAGTTTGATGGCCTTTGAGCAGGACTGAAGTTTCTGGAATGGAACTTGGACACACATTTAGTTATAAATAAGGCTGTAAGTTAGACCTGGACGGAAGGGATGGAATGGGCTCCTTGAGATATAATTATCAAGATGTGGATTTCAGTTCAATGGTGATTGGTTACCCAATCAGGACTGACCTGATAAAGGTTAAGTTAAAGGTTAAGGGCAAAAGGGCTGGAGGAGACAGGACAGCAATTGCTGAACAATCCTGAGTGCGCTAGTAATTACGCTGACAGTCTGAGGTCACGTACCAACCAACTCAAGAACAGCTTCTTCCCTGCTGCCATCAGACTTTTGAATGGACCTATCATATTAATAAGCTGATCTTTCTCCTCACCCTATCTATGACTGTAACATTATATTCTGCACCCTTTCCTTTCCATCTCGCGAAATACTCTATGAACAGTATGTTTTGTCTGTGCATGCAAAAAAAAATACTTTTCACTGTATCAATACATGTGACAATAATAAATCAAATCAAATTTTTTGATAATCAGTTACAATTGTAACATGGCCCATTTACACTTGCTCATACACAGCGACCCATTCTCTGCAAACTAAAGGAATATGGCCAAGCCTTGCACAGTTTTTGAATTGCCCAAGTGGTTGGGGAGCCTATAGTTTCCTTCTACATGGCAACGCTTTGGCCAATCAGAGTCAACTCACCAACCAATTGCTGCGTTTGGCCCATATCCCTCGAATCCTTTCCCGTCCATGTACATATCCAAATGCTTCTTAAATGTTGCTATTGAACCCGCCTCAATTACTTTATCTGGCAGCTCATTCCATATACACACCACCCTCTGCGTGAAGACGTTGACCCTCAGGTCCCTTTTTCCCCTCTCACCTTAAACCTATGCCCTCTACTGTTTCCATGCTGTATTGCTCTATGATTCTATGACTCAATCAGCACCCCTTTCTCTTGCTGTATAAACTATTATGATTGTTGGAAATTTGGCATTCTTGTGTTTGCCCTGATGAGTGCAAGATGAAAAATTTCAGCAACATGTCTCCCTTTTCAGTGATATTCAAGGACCAGAGAAGTTATTGTGAGTTAATGGAGTCTTTCTTTGTTTTTAATCTGAATGACTCTGAATACAGATAGAACCACATCCAATCACAACTTTCCGAAAGAAACCATTGCAAAAGAGCTGTGGCAGTGAGACTAATTGAATAGCTCTCTCAAAGAGCTAACACCAGTACGATGGCCTGAATGATCTTCTGTGTTGCGCTATTCTATAATACTTTTTTTATTCTTGCATGGGATGCGGGCATCGCTGGCAAGGCCAGAATTTGGTCCATCTCTAATTGCCTTTGAAACTGAGTGGCTCGCTAGGCCATTTCAGAGGGCAGTTAAGAATCAACCACATTGCTGTGGGTCTGGAGTCACATGCAGACCAGACCAGGTAAGGACGGCAGATTTCCTTCCCTAAAGGACATTAGTGAACCAGATGGGTTTTCCCGACAATTGACAATGGTTTCATGGTCACCATTAGACTTTCCAGATTTTTATTGAATTCAAATTTCACCATCTGTCGCGGTGAGATTTGAACCCTGGTCCCTAGAGCATTATCTTGGGTTTCTGGATTACTAACCCAGTGACAATACCACTACACAGCAGAACAAAGAACAAAGAACAAAGAAAATTACAGCATAGGAACAGGCCCTTCGGCCCTCCAAGCCTGCACTGACCATACTGCCCAACTTAACTAAAACCCCCTACCCTTCTGGGGACCAGATCCCTCTATTCCCATCCTATTCATGTATTTGTCAAGACACCCCTTAAAAGTTATTACCCTATCCATTTCCACTACCTCCCCTGGCAACGGGTTCCAGGCACTCACCATCCTCTGTGTAAAAAGTCTGCCTCATACATCTCCTTTAAACCTTGCCCCTCGCACCTTAAACCGGTGTCCCCTAGTAATTGACTCTTCCACCCTGGGAAAAAGCTTCTGACTATCCACTCTGTCCATGCCCCTCATAATCTTGTTGACTTCTATCAGGTTGCCCCTCAACCTCCGTCGTTCCAGTGAGAACAAACCAAGCTTCTCCAATCTCTCCTCATAGCTAATGCCTTCCATACCAGGCAACATCCTGGTAAATCTTCTTTGTACCTTCTCCAAAGCCTCCACATCCTTCTGGTAGTGTGGTGACCAGAATTGAACACTATATTCCAAGTGCGGCTTAACTAAGGTTCTATAAAGCTGCAACATGACTTGCCAATTTTTAAATTCAGTGCCCCGGTCGATGAAGGCAAGCATTGCCACTTTCAGTGACCTGTGCACCTGTACACCCAGATCTCTCTTCCTATCAATATTCTTAAGGGTTCTGCCATTTACTGTATATTTCCTATCTGTATTAGACCTTCCAAAATGCATTACCTCACATTTGTCCGGATTAAACTCTATCTGCCACCTCTCCTCCCAAGTCTCCAACCGATCTATATCCTGCTGTATCCTCTGATGGTCCTCATCGCTATCCGCAAATTCACCAACTTTTATGTCATCCGCAAACTTACTAATCAAACCAGTTACATATTCCTCCAAATCATTTATACATATTACAAACAGCAAAGATCCCAGCACTGATCCCTGAGGAACACCACTTGTCACAGCCCTCCATTCAGAAACACACCCTTCCACTGCTACCCTCTGTCTTCTTTGACCGAGCCAGTTTTGTATCCACCTTGCCAGCTCACCTCTGATCCCATGCAACATCACCTTCTGCACCAGTCAGCCATGAGGGACCTTGTCAAAGGCCTTACTGAAGTCCATGTAGACAACATCCACTGCCCTACCCTCATCAATCATCTTCGTCACTTCCTCGAAAAACTCGATCAAGTTCGTGAGACACGACTTCCCCTTCACAAAACCACGTTGCCTCTCGCTAATACATCCACTTATTTCCAAGTGGTAGTAAATCCTGTCTCGAAGAATCCTCTCCAATAATTTCCCTACCACTGACATAAGGCTCACCGGCCTGTAATTACCTGGATTATTCTTGCTACCCTTCTTAAATAAAGGAACAACATTGGTTATTCTCCAATCCTCTGGGACCTCCCTTGGACACAGTAAGAAGTTTAACAACACGAGGTTAAAGATAATCATCCATCCATCATCCATCCATCAAGTCATCATCCATCAAGTCCTTTAACCTGGTGTTGTTAAACTTCTTACTATGTTTACCCCAGTCCAACGCCGGCATCTCCACATCATGACCTCCCTTGGAGCCAGTGAGGATACAAAGATTTCTCTCAAGGCCCCAGCAATTTCCTCCCTTGCCTCTCTCAGTATTCTGGGGCCATCAGGCCCTGAGCTCTTGTCTACCTTAATGTTTCTCAATAACCAGGGGTCGTAAAGAGTGCCTTTGGTACATTGGCCTTTATAAATCGGAGTATCGAGTATAAAAGTTGGAGTGTTATGGTAAGGTTATATAAGGCATTGGTGAGGCCGAATTTAGAGTATTGTGTACAGTTTTGGTCACCTAGTTACAGGAAGGATGTAAATAAGGTTGAAAGAGAGCAGAGAAGGTTCACAAGGATGTTGCCGGGACTTGAGAAGCTGAGTTACAGAGAGAGATTGAATAGGTTGGGACTTTATTCCCTGGAGCGTAGAAGAATGAGGGGAGATTTGATAGAGGTGTATAAGATTTTGATGGGTATAGATAGAGTGAATGCAAGCAGGCTTTTTCCACTGAGGCTAGGGGAGAAAAAAACCAGAGGGCATGGGTTAAGGGTGAAAGGAGAAAAGTTTAAAGGGAATATTAGGGGGGGCTTCTTCACGCAGAGAGTGGTGGGAGTGTGGAATGAGCTGCCGGATAAAGTGGTAAATGCAGGGTCACTTTTAACATTTAAGAAAAACTTGGATGGGTTCATGGATGAGAGGGGTGTGGAGGGATATGGTCCAAGTGCAGGTCAGTGGGACGAGGCAAAAAATGGTTCGGCACAGACAAGAAGGGCCAAAAGGCCTGTTTCTGAGCTGTAATTTTCTATGGTTTCTATGGTTCTAACCCCAATACCTCCTTCTTTTTGATCTCAACATGATTCAAACTATCTACACACCCTTTCCCAGACTCATCATCAAGTCCTTCTCTTTGGTGAATACTGACACAAAGTACTCATTTAATACCTCGCCCCTTTGCTCTGGCTCCACGCATAGATTCTCTCCCCTGTCCTTGAGTGGGCCAACCTTCTCCCTGGCTACCCTCTTGCTCTTTATCTATGTATAAAAAGCCTTGGGTTTTTCCTTAATCCTGCTGGCCAATGCTTTTTTGTGACTTCTTTTAGCCCTCCTTACTCCTTGCTTAAGTTTCTTTCTACTTTCCTTGTATTCCACACTTGCTTCGTGTGTTCCCAGCCTCCTAGCTTTGACAAATGCTTCCTTTTTCTCTTTGACTAGGCTCACAATATCTCTCATTATCCAAGGTTCCCAAAACTTGCCATACTTATCCTTCATCCTTACAGGAATGTGCTGATCCTGAATCCCTATCAACTTACACTTGAAAGCCTCACACATGCCAGATGTTGATTTTCCCTCAAACATCTGCCCCCAATCTACATTCTTCAGTTCCTGCCTAATATTGCTGTAATTAACCTTCCCCTAATTTAGCACCTTCACTTGAGGACTACACTTATCTTTATCCATCAGTACCTTAAAGCTTACTGAATTGTGGTCATTGTTCCTGAACTGCTCCCCTACTGAAACATCGACAACCTGGCCGGGCTCATTCCCCAATACCAGGTCCAGTATGGCCCCTTCCCTAGTTGGACTATGTAGATACTGTTTCAGGAAGCCCCCCTGGATGCTCCTTACAAACTCTGCCCCATCCAAGCCCCTAGCACTAAGTGAGTCCCAGTCAATATAGGGGAAGTTAAAATCTCCCACCACAACAACCCTGTTACTTTTACACCTTAAGAGTTTTAACAACACCAGGTTAAAGTCCAACAGGTTTATTTGGTAGCAAATGCCATTATTGGACTTTAACCTGGTGTTGTTAAAACTCTTACTGTGTTTACCCCAGTCCAACGCTGGCATCTCCACATCCTGACTTTTACACCTTGCCATAATCTGCCTACATATCTGTTCCTCTATCTCCTGCTGGCAGTTGGGTGGCCTATAGTAAACCCCCAACATTGTGACTACGCCCTTCCTATTCCTGAGCTCTACCCATATTGCCTCGCTGTATGAGAGCTCCGAGGTGTCCTCCTGCAGTACACTGTGATATTCTCCTTAGTAAGAAGTTTAACAACACCAGGTTAAAGTCCAACAGGTTTATCTGGTAGCAAAAGCCACACTAGCTTTCGGAGCTGCAAGCCCCTTCTTCAGGTGAGTGGGAATTCTGTTCACAAACAGAGCATATAAAGACACAAACTCAATTTACATGAATAATGGTTGGAATGCGAATACTTACAACTAATCAAGTCTTTAAGAAACAAAACAGCATGAGTGGAGAGAGCATCAAGACAGGCTAAAAAGATGTGTATTGTCTCCAGACAAGACAGCCAGTGAAACTCTGTGGGGGTTACAGATAGTGTGCCATGAACCCAATATCCCGGTTGAGGCCATCCTCGTGTGTGCGGAACTTGGCTATCAGTTTCTGCTCAGCGACTCTGCGCTGTCGTGTGTCGCGAAGGCCGCCTTGGAGAACGCTTACCCGAATATCAGAGGCCGAATGCCCGTGACCGTGACATATTCTCCTTAACCAGCAGTGGAACTCCTCCCCCACCCCTTTTACATCCCCCTCTATCCCACCTGAAACATCTGTATCCTGGAATGTTAAGCTGCCAATCCTGTCCTTCCCTTAACCAAGTCTCTGTAATAGCAACAACATCGTAGTTTACCATCACCTCCCCCAGACTGACCAGGAATCTGAGTATTGGGGAAATGGCAAAGCAGTGACTCGAGGAGACGGTTGACACCATTGGGTCTGTGATGTGGAGGAAAGATTAAGAGAGATATTCAGGCCTCCAATCAACTGCAATGTCTGTGAGAGAGACCCAGTCACGCAAGAGTTGGTCTGGGATTAACTCAGAGACTCTTTAGACGGATGAAGACTGACAGGTTCAGGCCAGCTAGAGTTAAAAAAATCATCTTTCATTACAAGGCTCAAATTATAACTGTATAATTCATGTTTATTTTATTAAATTTCTTGTCTTTAAACTATTTGCAGAGCTCGAATGATGATTATTATTCCTCCAACAGGCAGTTTTAAGACAAGAATGCTAAAAGTGGAAAGCTGGCTGTCTCGCCTTGTGTCAGCTTCCACACGACGCTGACTCTACCCCAGCTGATAACGGCTGTTTGTCACTCAGGATACTCATTTTCGGTTTTCATTCTTCAAGATTAGAGCGAGTGAATTGTCAGAAACAGCAGCTGTGATCTAAACTTTCTGCTTGTGGCCTGGGGGCATTGCATTTGGAGTTAATCGGTAATGAATTAGAGAGATTTTGTCATTAATAGAGTCACTATGGATGGCAAATTTGAGAAAAAGGCTTCTCGAAATCCTCCCTTGAGCGTTCTGCTACTTGACTTTAACTCCACATTGTGCAATGTGACTGCAATCTACCTGATCTACAGGACACTCTGCAGAAATATCTTCATGTTTGTGAGGTTGTATCTTGTCTAAGAAGTCTAGAGGCTTGTACACTTCAACAAGAACTCTTTATTAGTAACACACAACTATATACATCAAGATACAACCCTGACTAAGTGCTACCTTCATCCCAACTTCTACCAGACTCAGAATTACACTCTCCTACTCCCTGTGACTCTCCACATCATAATATGGGCGGGACTGTTTCCCCAGTCTCACATTAACCCTTACAACCCCAAACAGCCGAATACTACACCATCCAGCCCAGTATCTAAATGAACTCCCCCACATCGCCAGGTGGACTTGGAAATCTCTCATTAACGTTCTAGTGGGAATTGGAGATGTTATCTGCACTGATCCGCCTTCACAAGTCAAGAGTCAACCCATTGAGGTTCAAACTAGTTACCTCTACTGCCAGAGCACCTGCAAGGTAATTATGATGCTCTCAAAGGATCAGAAAGTCCCCAGACCAACTTACCTTATGAGGCACAGTGTTTGAGATCCTTTGTTGTATAATATTGTAAATGGTTCAATTGATATTGAAATGTATTAATCAGGAACTTAAAGGGGGAGGGATGTGGTAGCATCCCCTTTAAGGGGCAAGCTCTCAGGGTCATGTGATCCATTCGGCCAATCAGGCTGGAGCATGTGAATCCTGGAACTAAGCGCGGGTTTTCCTTGCCAGTTAGGAGTCTGGAATTGTGGAGAACTGCAGCCTTAACATTGCTCTCTGTACAGAGTTACCTGAATAAACTGTTCATTCATTAATCTACTCAGTGGTTGCCCGTCTTTGCATCATACCATACTGCACCGCTGGGTGTTGTTGTGTTACTGCCCCTCTGGGTGTTGCTGCCCCTCTGGGTGTTGCTGCCCCTGTGGGTGTTACTGCCCCTCTGGGTGTTGCTGCCCCTCTGGGTGTTACTGCCCCCTGTGGGTGTTGCTGCCCCTGTGGGTGTTACTGCCCCCTCTGGGTGTTACTGTCCCTCTGGGTGTTGCTGCCCCTCTGGGTGTTGCTGCCCCTCTGGGTGTTACTGCCCCTCTGGGTGTTACTGCCCCTCTGGGTGTTGTTGTGTTACTGCCCCTCTGGGTGTTGTTGTGTTACTGCCCCTCTGGGTGTTGTTGTGTTACTGCCCCTCTGGGTGTTACTGCCCCTCTGGGTGTTACTGCCCCTCTGGATGTTGCTGCCCCTCTGGGTGTTACTGCCCCCTCTGGGTGTTGCTGCCCCTGTGGGTGTTGCTGCCCCTCTGGGTGTTGCTGCCCCTGTGGGTGTTGCTGCCCCTCTGGGTGTTGCTGCCCCTCTGGGTGTTACTGCCCCTCTGGGTGTTGCTGCCCCTGTGGGTGTTGCTGCCCCTCTGGGTGTTGCTGTCCCTCTGGGTGTTACTGCCCCTCTGGGTGTTGCTGCCCCTCTGGGTGTTGCTGCCCCTCTGGGTGTTGCTGCCCCTCTGGGTGTTACTGCCCCTCTGGGTGTTGCTGCCCCTGTGGGTGTTGCTGCCCCTCTGGGTGTTGCTGCCCCTCTGGGTGTTGCTGCCCCTCTGGGTGTTGCTGCCCCTCTGGGTGTTGCTGCCCCTCTGAGGGTTACTGCCCCCTCTGGGTGTTACTGCCCCTCTGGGTGTTGCTGCCCCTCTGGGTGTTACTGCCCCTCTGGGTGTTGCTGCCCCTGTGGGTGTTGCTGCCCCTCTGGGTGTTGCTGCCCCTGTGGGTGTTGCTGCCCCTCTGGGTGTTGCTGCCCCTGTGGGTGTTGCTGCCCCTCTGGGTGTTGCTGCCCCTCTGGGTGTTGTTGTGTTACTGCCCCTCTGGGTGTTGTTGTGTTACTGCCCCTCTGGGTGTTGTTGTGTTACTGCCCCTCTGGGTGTTACTGCCCCTCTGGGTGTTACTGCCCCTCTGGATGTTGCTGCCCCTCTGGGTGTTACTGCCCCCTCTGGGTGTTGCTGCCCCTGTGGGTGTTGCTGCCCCTCTGGGTGTTGCTGCCCCTGTGGGTGTTGCTGCCCCTCTGGGTGTTGCTGCCCCTCTGGGTGTTACTGCCCCTCTGGGTGTTGCTGCCCCTGTGGGTGTTGCTGCCCCTCTGGGTGTTGCTGTCCCTCTGGGTGTTACTGCCCCTCTGGGTGTTGCTGCCCCTCTGGGTGTTGCTGCCCCTCTGGGTGTTGCTGCCCCTCTGGGTGTTACTGCCCCTCTGGGTGTTGCTGCCCCTGTGGGTGTTGCTGCCCCTCTGGGTGTTGCTGCCCCTCTGGGTGTTGCTGCCCCTCTGGGTGTTGCTGCCCCTCTGGGTGTTGCTGCCCCTCTGAGGGTTACTGCCCCCTCTGGGTGTTACTGCCCCTCTGGGTGTTGCTGCCCCTCTGGGTGTTACTGCCCCTCTGGGTGTTGCTGCCCCTGTGGGTGTTGCTGCCCCTCTGGGTGTTGCTGCCCCTGTGGGTGTTGCTGCCCCTCTGGGTGTTGCTGCCCCTGTGGGTGTTGCTGCCCCTCTGGGTGTTACTGCCCCTCTGGGTGTTGCTGCCCCTGTGGGTGTTGCTGCCCCTCTGGGTGTTGCTGCCCCTCTGGGTGTTGCTGCCCCTGTGGGTGTTGCTGCCCCTGTGGGTGTTGCTGCCCCTCTGGGTGTTGCTGCCCCTGTGGGTGTTGCTGCCCCTGTGGTTGTTGCTGCCCCTCTGGGTGTTGCTGCCCCTGTGGGTGTTGCTGCCCCTCTGGGTGTTGCTGCCCCTCTGGGTGTTGCTGCCCCTGTGGGTGTTGCTGCCCCTGTGGGTGTTGCTGCCCCTGTGGGTGTTGCTGCCCCTGTGGGTGTTGCTGCCCCTCTGGGTGTTGCTGCCCCTGTGGGTGTTGCTGCCCCTCTGGGTGTTGCTGCCCCTCTGGGTGTTGCTGCCCCTGTGGGTGTTGCTGCCCCTGTGGGTGTTGCTGCCCCTCTGGGTGTTGCTGCCCCTGTGGGTGTTGCTGCCCCTCTGGGTGTTGCTGCCCCTGTGGGTGTTGCTGCCCCTCTGGGTGTTGCTGCCCCTGTGGGTGTTGCTGCCCCTCTGGGTGTTGCTGCCCCTCTGGGTGTTGCTGCCCCTGTGGGTGTTGCTGCCCCTGTGGGTGTTGCTGTCCCTCTGGGTGATGCTGTCCCTCTGGGTGTTACTGCCCCCTCTGGGTGTTGTTGCCCCTCTGAGGGTTACTGCCCCCTCTGGGTGTTGCTGCCCCTGTGGGTGTTGCTGCCCCTGTGGGTGTTATTGCCCCTCTGGGTGTTGCTGTCCCTCTGGGTGATGCTGTCCCTCTGGGTGTTACTGCCCCCTCTGGGTGTTGTTGCCCCTCTGAGGGTTACTGCCCCCTCTGGGTGTTGCTGCCCCTCTGGGTGTTGCTGCCCCTCTGGGTGTTGTTGTCCCTCTGGGTGTTGCTGTCCCTCTGGGTGATGCTGTCCCTCTGGGTGTTACTGCCCCCTCTGGGCGTTGTTGCCCCTCTGGGTGTTGTTGTCCCTCTGGATGTTGCTGTCCCTCTGGGTGTTGCTGCCCCCTCTGGGTGTTACTGCCCCTCTGGGTGTTGTTGCCCCTCTGGGTGTTATTGCCTGTTCCCCCCCCCCCCTCATTGATGCTCCTCCTCAGTGGAGAAATGGAAGGCTGGGTGAATGAGTGCCATGGCTGGTAGATTCACTCAGTTTCCTCTTACACCCCCCCACCCCAGTCCCAGTGCCACCTCTGGCAGTATCCCCCCACAGTTCGCAAACCTTTCCCCTTTTGCCACTGGCCATGCCAAAGCCTGCGCCATGCCACTCGGTGGCTTCAGTTTGGAGTCAGTGTCTGATCTCCCACCTCCCTCCTTGCACCCGGAGGGGTTCTGGAGCCTCATGATTCCCGAACACTTCGACAAAACTCCGAAAGCCGCAGCTGATTGCCTGTTTAACAGGTTTACTCACCTCACACTTGTCCTGTCACCAGCCCCTTCGTAACGTCTGCTTCCGATGTGAAGACATCAGGTTTCCAATCTGAGACCCTCTGTCCCAATTTTCCAATCTCCCTCGTCCCTCCCAGCCTGATCCCCACGGGGGCTGGGAAACTCTGGAACTCGTCAGTGGCAGAGTCTAACACGATTGCCGTAGCAATGGGAAGAGGAATGAAATGTCACACTCCTTTCCTTGAAAAGTCAGTATCTCTTTCAGAGACCGTGTGTGACACTGAGATGAACAGACAGACTCTGTCTCCAACTCCCAGGGAGAAAATAATCATCAGAGGCTCATCCTTAATGGCATAAAGAATGAAAATATCATTACACAACCCCAAATCCTTCGACCCTGAGTCCTATAATTAGAAAGGATGTGTTTCCCTATGGAAGCTGGATATTGTGTAACATGCAGGCCCATTCTAGATTTCCAAACTGCTCTGAGCCTGACAATAGCTTTCTGCAAATTCCAACCCAATCGCTGAATCATTCCTGGCATCATTGTTCTGCTGAAAGACTGGACAAGTCCCGCTGCATCTCTGCCGAGAGAAATCGGTTTCAGCTTTTTGACTTTACCCTGCTGACCCTGATCTCCGAGCGCACAGCTTCCACTGAGAGAGTGGCAACTCTCACCCAGAGGCAGTCCCAGCAACGGAATCCGGGGTTCCTGGGGCCATGCTCGGATCCGCATCCACACACACCCCAGCCAGTGTGTGAGATGGATGAGCCACTAGTCTCTGTGCTCGGTGTCTGCCCATCACTGGTGAGCAGGGACGTTCAGACATGCCTCACACTGGTAGATGGGCTGCTAGTTGCCTCTGTGCGCTCCTCTTATGGTACTCTGGACCAAGGCGGCAGCTCCTCTGCCCCTCTACCCCTCTGATGTGGAGATGCCGGCGTTGGACTGGGGTAAACACAGTAAGAAGTTTAACAACACCAGGTTAAAGTCCAACAGGTTTATTTGGTAGCAAAAGCCACACAAGCTTTCGGAGCTGCAAGCCCCTTCTTCAGGTGAGTGGGAATTCTGTTCACAAACAGAGCATGTAAAGACACAAACTCAATTTACATGAATAATGGTTGGAATGCGAATACTTACAACTAATCAAGTCTTTAAGAAACAAAACAATGTGAGTGGAGAGAGCATCAAGACAGGCTAAAAAGATGTGTATTGTCTCCAGACAAGACAGCCAGTGAAACTCTGTGGGGGTTACAGATAGTGTGCCATGAACCCAATATCCCGGTTGAGGCCGTCCTCGTGTGTGCGGAACTTGGCTATCAGTTTCTGCTCAGCGACTCTGCGCCGTCGTGTGTCGCGAAGGCCGCCTTGGAGAACGCTTACCCGAATATCAGAGGCCGAATGCCCGTGACCGCTGAAGTGCTCCCCAACAGGAAGAGAACAGTCTTGCCTGGTGATTGTCGAGCGGTGTTCATTCATCCGTTGTCGCAGCGTCTGCATAGTTTTGCAGAGTCTACCCCTCTGCCAGTCACCGTGCCACTCTCAGAGTCCATAATAACTAAGGAGTGCCCAGCCATGTCACTGGACGCACTCCCCTTGGCCGTATCTGCTCAGGCACCACCGTCCAGAGGATGACTGCCAAGGTCAACAGGCCCAACACCATCATCCCGGCACTATAGAAAAGCCAGGCTGTGTGCCTTCATGACTATTGGCCGGTAGCTCTGACATCCATCATTATGAAGTGCTTCGAAAGGTTAGACATCAACTCCGGTCCCCCAGATTGCCTGGATCCACTACAGTTTGCCTACTGCCACAACAGGTCCACAGCAGACGCCATCTTCCTGGCTCTGCACTCAACCCTGGAACACCAAGATGACAAACACACCGGTGTCAGACTCCTATCCATAGATTACAGCTCAGGCTTTAACACCATTATTCCTACAAAACTCATCTCCAAACTCCGTGGCCTGGGCCTCGGCACCTCCCTCTGCGTCTGGATCCTAAGGTTCCCAACTCACAGACCACAATCAGTAAGGATAGGCAACAATGCCTCCTCCACGATCATCCTCAACACCGGTGCCCCACAAGGCTGTGTTCTCAGCCCCCTTCTATACTCCTTATGCACCTATGACTGTGTGGCCAAATTCCCCTCCAATTCGATTTTCAAGTTTGCTGACGACACCACCGTAGTGGGTCGGATCTCAAACAATGATGAGACAGAGTACAGGAATGAGATAGAGAATCTGGTGAACTGGTGCGGCGACAATAATCTCTCCCTCAATGTCAACAAAATGAAGGAGATAGTCATCGACTTCAGGAAGCGTAAAGGAGAACATGCCCCTGTCTACATCAATGGGGATGAAGTGGAAATGATTGAGAGCTTCAAATTTCTAGGTGTCCAGATCACCAACAACCTGTCCTGGTCCCTCCATGCCGACACTATAGTTAAGAAAGCTCACCAACACATCTACTTTCTCAGAAGACTAAGGAAATTTGGCATGTCCGCTACGACTCTCACCAACTTTTACAGATACACCATAGAAAGCATTTTTTCTGGTTGCATCACAGCTTAGTATGGCTCCTGCTCTGCCCAAGACCGCAAAGAACTACAAAAGGTCGTGAATGTAGCCCAATCCATCACACAAACCAGCCCCCATCCATTGACTCCATCTGCACTTCCCGCTGCCTCGGAAAATCAGCCGGCATAATTAAGGACCCCACGCACCCTGAACATTCTCCCTTCCACCTTCTTCCACCGGGAAAAGATACAAAAGTCTGAGATCACGTACCAAATGACTCAAGAACAGCTTCTTCCCTGCTGCTGTCAGACTTTTGAATGGACTTACCTTGCATTAAGTTGATCTTTCTCGACACCCTAGCTACGACTGTAACACTACATTCTGCACTCTCTCTTTCCTTCTCTATGAACGGTATGCTTTGTCTGTATAGCGCGCAAGAAACAATACTTTTCACTGTATGATAATACATGTGACAATAATAAATCAAATCAAAATTAAACAACAGCAGAGTTAGCAATGCTGCTGCTACTGAGGGAGTGGGGTTTGGGGGAGGTGGGGGTGGGGGGAAGTGGAGGGAGGGGCGGGGGGGGCACCAATGTAGCACCCACAAAGTTAAGTTTAGGGCTCAGTGAGCACAGGCTGGGGTTTTAGGGGCGTTCGCTTCATCAGTGTAATGTATTATTTTTGTGTATTTTACGTTTTGCATCTCTGGTAAAAATATGAATCAAGATTTTGTTTCAATGCCCTGACCATCCATCATGTTTCCCATTGGTGAAGTCTCATCATTGCCTTAGACCAGTGGTTCCCAAACTTTTTTCACTGGGCCGCACTTTCGGAATAAAAATTTGCTCACGCCACACTGAATTTTTTATTGATAAGAAATACATTCAAAAACAAAAAAAAAACAACTCCTAGCAGTGCTTGATTCATAACACAGAACACAACTACTTTATAATACGATCATGGGACTTCCAGAAAGTATAAAACAATGCTTGTTTAAACCATGTTTAACTGTTTCTTTGATTGTCCTTGAATCTTCCCGCTACACTTGCCATCCTCTCTCGCTGCACCCTTTGGGAACCACTGCCTTAGACAGATGGTAGGGGCAGCAACCTTTATTCCAGAGGCTGTGAGGTTGCACTGAGGTGGTGCCAATGTACTGTCAGGAATGTGTGTGAAGGAGATGCCACTCTCACACTGAGATGGAAGACAAGCCCTGGCAGCCTATCTGAAGGCGCGTTGAATCAAGGCCCCCCTGGTGTGCCTGAAGGTCTATCACATCCAGCTCCTGATCTTCACCCTCTGCCTGCCCGAACTCTTCATCAGATCCATCTGCTGATCTTCCTCTGAGGCGTGTGGAGCTGCCTCGGTGTCCTCGCCCTCCAATGGGTTCCCCTGGCCAGCGCCTGATGGTGCAGAAAGCAGGAAACCACCACGACAAGCGACACTCATTCTGGAGGGAATTGCAGGGCACCCCGGAATGGCCCAGGCAGCAGAATCCCAGTGTTCTCCCACACAGTTGGACACGATCTCCGGCCCAATCATGTGATGTCATGGTATGTCTGGAGAGGCTGGCACAGCCTCCTGCGACAGTGGACCTCAGGCATGTTGAGTTAGCTGGATCACTGCCTGTACACCCTGGCAGGAGGATAGTGCCAACATCAGGAGTGCCCCCCGCCCCCCCACCGCCGCTTTGCGCTCCCTGCTGATCCTGTGCCTCCCTCCCACAGGTCTGTCTCTGCGATGGTGCCTGTGGACACCTGGCCTCCTCCCCCTTCAGTCCTTCCCTTCCTCCTCAGAGGAGGTGTCCCCAGTGGAGTCCACAATCCCAGGCTGCTGAACTGTAGATGGCGCTGCCCCGTGCACTGAAGGCTGCAATAGGCAGGATTGCTCCGACAGAGGGGACAAAACAAGAATCCTCAGAACAAGGTTAACAACACAAATACTTCAGAATAAAACCGAGGAAAAGGTCTGAAATCTCAACCAGTGCCCACACAGCCAGTGCCCACACAGCCAGTGCTCACACAGCCAGTGCTCACACAGCCAGTGCTCACACAGCCAGTGCCCACACAGCCAGTGCCCACACAGCCAGTGCCCACACAGCCAGTGCCCACACAGCCAGTGCTCACACAGCCAGTGCTCACACAGCCAGTGCCCACACAGCCAGTGCCCACACAACCAGTGCCCACACAGCCAGTGCCCACACAGCCAGTGCTCACACAGCCAGTGCCCACACAGCCAGTGCTCACACAGCCAGTGTTCACACAGCCAGTGCCCACACAGCCAGTGCCCACACAGCCAGTGCTCACACAGCCAGTGTTCACACAGCCAGTGCCCACACAGCCAGTGCTCACACAGCCAGTGCCCACACAGCCAGTGTTCACACAGCCAGTGCTCACACAGCCAGTGCCCACACAGCCAGTGTTCACACAGCCAGTGTCCACACAGCCAGTGCTCACACAGCCTATATTGAAGATACTTTGAGGTAGATTAATCAGAGTGATTTTTATGTCAAATGTCAGCAGTTTGTTGCAGTTTACAGAAACCCGGCTCCTTCATTAAACGCTATCAGAGTGGGGCATATTTCTTTGAAGCATTTTCCTTCCTGCTTATTATCTCTGAAGATTTCTGACATGTTATATTGTTCACACAGCCAGTGCTCACACAGCCAGTGTTCACACAGCCAGTGCTCACACAGCCAGTGTTCACACAGCCAGTGCTCACACAGCCAGTGTTCACACAGCCAGTGCTCACACAGCCAGTGTCCACACAGCCAGTGCCCACACAGCCAGTGTCCACACAGCCAGTGCCCACACAGCCAGTGCTCACACAGCCAGTGTTCACACAGCCAGTGCTCACACAGCCAGTGTCCACACAGCCAGTGCCCACACAGCCAGTGTCCACACAGCCAGTGCCCACACAGCCAGTCCTCCAGGCCTCTAACAACTCACACAGCCAGTGCTCACACAGCCAGTGTCCACACAGCCAGTGCTCACACAGCCAGTGTCCACACAGCCAGTGCCCACACAGCCAGTGTCCACACAGCCAGTGCCCACACAGCCAGTCCTCCAGGCCTCTAACAACTCACACAGCCAGTGTTCACACAGCCAGTGCTCTCACAGCCAGTGCTCTCACAGCCAGTGCTCACACAGCCAGTGCTCCAGCTCCCTTTCATCCCACCCTTGGTTTAAGTTTATTTATTAGTCACAAGTAAGGCTTACATTAACACTGCAATGAAGTTACTGTGAAAATCCCCTAGTCGCCACACTCTGGTGCCTGTTCGGGTTACACTGCGGGAGAATTTAGTGTGGGCGTGCACCCGGCCACAGAAACATTGCCCGAATACGCAATGACGCCAGCGTGAGCGTGCGGCATCCTCTCTCACAATTTCATGCTCCTCTGATCAACCCCATGTCCAGAAATAAGGTGTGAAATTCTGAGCCAATATCTGGTCAGAACTGGAATTGGGACAAAGATTGTGACGATTTAGTAACTGGGGAGAGCTGGAGGGAGGCAGAGTTGGTGTTGTGTGTGTGTGTATTACCGTAAACCAACACCGGGAGAGTGAACAATATAACATGTCAGAAATCTTCAGAGAGATAATAAGCAGGAAGGAAAATGCTTCCAAGGAATATGCCCCACTCTGATAGCGTTTAATGAAGGAGCCGGGTTTCTGTAAACTGCAACAAACTGCTGACATTTGACATAAAAATCACTCTGATTAATCTACCTCAAAGTATCTTCAATATAGGCTGCTCTATTGCAGTAAAGCAGGTTATCCCCAGAAGCGCAGGAGTTATCCCTGGGAGTGTGGGAGTTATCCCCGGGAGTGCGGGAGTTATCCCGGGAGTGTGGGAGTGATCCCTGGGAGTGTGGGAGTTATCCCCAGGAGGTGGGAGTTATCCCTGGGAGTGTGGGAGTTATCCCGGGAGTGTGGGAGTTATCCCCGGGAGTGTGGGAGTTATCCCCGGGAGTGTGGGAGTTATCCCCGGGAGGTGGGAGTTATCCCCGGGAGGTGGGAGTTATCCCCGGGAGGTGGGAGTTATCCCCGGGAACAACAGAACAAAGAACAAAGAAAATTACAGCACAGGAACAGGCCCTTCGGCCCTCCAAGCCTGCGTCGACCATGCTGCCCAACTGAACTAAAACCCCCTACCCTTCCGGGGACCATGTCCTTCTATTCCCATCCTATTCATGTACTTGTCAAGACGCCCCTTAAAAGTCACTATTGTATCCGCTTCCACTACCTCCCCCGACAGCGAGTTCCAGGCACCCACCACCCTCTGTAAAAAATCTGCCTCATACATCTCCTTTAAACTTTGCCCCTCGCACCTTAAACCTGTGCCCCCTAGTAATTGACTCTTCCACCCTGGGATAAAGCTTCTGACTATCCACTCTGTCCATGCCTCTCATAATCTTGTAGACTTCTATCAGGTCTCCCCTCAACCTCCGTCGTTCCAGTGAGAACAACCCAAGTTTCTCCAACCTCTCCTCATAGCTAATGCCCTCCATACCAGGCAACATCCTGGTCAATCTTTTCTGTACCCTCTCCAAAGCCTCCACATCCTTCTGTAGTGTGGCGACCAGAATTGAACATTATATTCCAAGTGTGGCCTCACTAAGGTTCTATAAAGCGTCAACATGACTTGCCAATTTTTAAACTCAATGAAGGCAAGCATGCCGTATGCCTTCTTGACTACTTTCTCCACCTGCGTTGCCACTTTCAGTGACCTGTGTACCTGTACACCCAGATCCCTCTGCCTATCAATACTGTTAAGGGTTCTGCCATTTACTGTATATTTCCTATCTGTATTAGACCTTCCAAAATGCATTACCTCACATTTGTCCGGATTAAACTCCATCTGCCATCTCTCCGCACAAATCTCCAACCGATCTATATGCTGCTGTATCCTCTGATGGTCCTTATCGCTATCTGCAAATCCACCAACTTTGTGTCGTCCACAAACATACAAATCAATCCAGTTACATTTTCCTCCAAATCATTTATATATATCTTGAGTGTGGGAGTTATCCCCGGGAGCACGGGAGTTATTCCCGGGACCGTATGAGTTATCCCTGGGAGTGTGGGAGTTATCATAGTAAGAAGTTTAACAACACCAGGTTAAAGTCCAACAGGTTTATTTGGTAGCAAAAGCCACACAAGCTTTCGAAGCTCTAAGCCCCTTCTTCAGGTGAGTGGGAATTCTGTTCACAAACAGAGCTTATAAAGACTGTGTTTACCCCAGTCCAACGCCGGCATCTCCACATCATGAGTTATCATAGAACATAGAACATAGAACAGTACAGCACAGTACAGGCCCTTCGGCCCACGATGTTGTGCCGAACCTTTTCCGAAACCAAGATCAAGCTATCCCACTCCCTATCATTCTAGTGTGCTCCATGTGCCTATCCAATAACCGCTTGAAAGTTCCTAAAGTGTCCGACTCCACTATCGGAGTCTATCCCTGGGAGTGTGGGAGTTACCACTGGGAGTTTCAGAGTTAACCCCAGGTGTGTGGGAGTTATTCCTGGGGAGTATGGGAGTTATTCCTGGGGAGTTTGGGAGTTATTCCTGGGGAGTATGGGAGTTAGCCCTGGGAGTGCTAGGGCTCCTTGACGCCACACTCGGTCGAATGCAGCTTTGATGTCAAGGCCAGTCACTCTCACTTCACCTCTGGAAATCAGCTCTTTTGTCCATGTTTGAACCAAGGCTGTAATGCGGTCAGGAGCTGAGTGACTCTGGTGAAACCCAAACTGGGCGTCACTGAGCAGGTTATTGCTGAGCAGGTGCTACTCGATAGCACTGTGGATAACCCCTTCAATCACTTTATTGATGATTGAGAGTAGACTGATTGGGCGGTAATTGGCCGGGTTGGATTTGTCCTGCTTTTTGTGTACAGGACATACCTGAGCAATTTTCCACATTGTTGGGTAGATGCCAGTGTTGGAACTGTACTGGAAGAGCTTGGCTAGGGGAGCGGCAAGTTCTGGAGCACAAGTCTTCAATACTATTGCTGGAATGTTATCAGGGCCCATTGCCTTTACAATATCCAGTGCCTCCAACCGTTTCTTGATATCACGTGGAGTGAATCGAATTGGCTGGAGACTGGCTTCTGAGATGCTGGGGACCACTGGAGGAGGCCGAGATGGATCATCCACTCGGCACTTCTGGCTGAAGATTGCTGTGAATTTCAGCCTTATCTTTTGCACTGATGTGCTGGGCTCCTCCATCATTGAGGATGGGGATATTTGTGGAGCCTCCTCCTCCAGTGAGTTGTTTAATTGTCCACCACCATTCATGATTGGATGTGGCAGGACTGCAGAGCTTAGATCTGATCCGTTGGTTGTGGGATCATTTAGGTCTGTCTATCACCTGCTGTTTTTGCCGTTTGGCATGCAAGTGGTCATGTTTGGTAGCTTCACCAGGTTGACACCTCATTTTTAGTTATGCCCAGTGCTGCTCCTGGCATGCCCTCCTGCATTCTCCATTGAACCAGGGTTGACCCCCTGGTTTGATGGTAATGGTTGAGTGGGGATATGCTGGGCCATGAGGTTGCAGATTGTGCTGGAGTACAGTTCCACTGCTGTTGGTGGCCCACAGCGCCTCATGGATGCCCAGTTTTGAGTTGCTAGATCGATTCAAAATCTATACCATTTAGCACGGTGATAGTGCCACACAACACGATGTGTGTGTGAGAGTGGGGGGTTGGTGTGTGTGCGAGGGAAAAAGAGATGTGTGTGCTCATTTGGAAATCACTCCTCCCATTCAAATTGACAAAGAATAAGACTTACATACAGTTTTTAAAAAGAGAACTTTTTAATTATTACCAGCTTACCCACCTCTGAATTGGGAATGATTTGCAGGGTTTAATGGACCCCAGGGAGGGTGACTCTGCCAGGGGGTGAATGTGAAGGAGGCATGTGGCTGGTGGATGTATCTGTAGCTGAGCCTCTTCTTCATTCCTGACACACACTCACACATATAACCGAGAAAAGATTTGTTTACATTTGGATTCTGTGTTCATACCTATTTCACCGCAATAAAGGGGGCATCAACATTATTAGAATGCCGGGGGTTTCCCGATGCTGTTGGGAGGTCGCGAGGGGATCTGTGGATCATAAAGTTTGGGAAAGGATGCAACAAATGTGGGAAATGGAATCACTTTGCTAAATGCTGCAAGTCAAAACCACGCAGCTTCCCTGTGCCATCAGCAACATGATGTGGCGATGCCGGCATTGGACTGGGGTGGGAACAGTAAGTAGTCTCACAACACCAGGTTAAAGTCCAACAGGTTTATTTGGTAGCACGAGCTTTCGGACCACCGCTCCGAATCTCACCTGAGGAAAGAGCAGCGCTCCGAAAGCTTGTGCTACCAAATAAATCTGTTGGACTTTAACCTGGCGTTGTGAGACTTCTTAATCAGCAACATGGCAGCAGGTCAGTCCTCCAGCGGAAGCAATGTCAGGAAGGTGAAGGAACCGGAACTCAGTGTGGTGAACCATCGTTGGTTCCCACCAGGTAGTACTGAGCCAGGGTCTGGCCAGTACTATGAGTCTGTATATATGTTACTGTTGGGGTTAGGGTTGGGCTGTTCTACATGTTACTGTTGGGGTTAGGGTTGGGCTGTTCTACCTGTAATAGAGTTATTATGGTACATCCCAGTCGGGCTCCGCCTCCTGGGAGAGGTATAAAGGTCACTGCTCTGTCTGGGACCCTTCAGTCTGGGATCGTGTATTATATATGGTAGCTCTATTGTAGTAGTCAATAAAAGCCTTTATTTCCTCGAGCATCTCTAGCCTCGTGAGTTATATCGCGCGTCAACTTTATTGACTACTAATTGAACTCTCGTCGTTAAAAAAAAAAACGATACAGAGAGCATGGAGCAAATGCTTAAACCCGAACGTCTTACGCTGGATCCACGTGCGGCGGGCGCCTCGAACACCTTCGACCACTGGTTGAAATGTTTTCAGGATTACCTCGAAGCCTCCGCAGCGGTCACCACAGACGCCGACAGACTCCGGGTCCTCCACGCGAGGGTAAGCGACGCTGTATATTTAGCGATCTGTGCGGCCACCGACTACAAAGGGGCCCTCGAGCTTCTTAAGAAGCGCTACATTAAACCGCCGAACGAGATGCATGCTCGATATCTCTTAGCCACTCGACGACGGCAGCCCGGCAAAACGACAGAACAGTACGCGTGCAAACTCCTACAGCTAGCCAGGGGCTGTAACTGCAAAGCAGTGTCGGCAGACCAGAACATGAACGTCCTCGCTCGAGATGCGTTTGTGGCGGGAATCGGATCGTCTTATATCCGACTTCGGCTGTTGGAGCAAGGTAATCTTGATCTCACTAAGTCTATAGAGCTAGCGGATACGCTAGAAACGGCCTCCAAAAGCCTGGCGATGTATCCCGACGACCACGTGGAGACAGCGTGGCTGGGGCAGTCACAGACCCCACTTCATCCAGCGGGTCCGAAAAGCGGCGTGATGGCGTTCCCACCCTCGGGCCTGACGACGGCAGCAGCTCCAGGCGGCCCGCGGTGTTAGTTCTGTGGAGGCGTGAAACACACTCGGCAGCGATGTCCCGCTAAAGCGGTGTTGTGCTCCGCCTGCGGCAAGAAGGGGCATTATTCGAAGGTATGTCGATCCAAACTTACATCCAGGAACAGCAGTGCGGCCTGTGACTCCCCGGAGCCGGGTTCCTCGTCGTCGGCATCGTCAAGGGTTTCTTCCACGTGCGAGGCCAGGACGTCGCCATTCCTGACGACGGAGTCGCAAGAGACGCGCGACCACCAGGGGTCGCTGATTTTGGTGCCATCGCCCACGTGCGACCTATGGGAGCAGCCATTTTGGTCGGCACCGACCGCGAATGACCAGCAGGGGTCGCCATCATCCATCTCAGCTGCCTGCAGTGGCGCTCACGAACCAACGGTGGCGTCGATCATCCTGGACCAGGCCAAGCCTCACAGACTCGACAAGTCCATGATGGACATACAGGTAAACAAACGCACGATTTATTGTCTGTTTGACAGCGAGAGCACGGAGAGCTTTATTCACCCAGACGCCATGAAGCGGTGTGGCCTCCAGATCCAGCCTGTCAAGCAGACAATTTCGATGGCGTCAAGGTCCCGGCCTGTCACTGTGCTAGGGAGTTGCGTGGTAAATCTAACGGTGCAGGGCACGGTTTACGAGAGCTTCAAGCTCCTGGTGTTACCGCACCTTTGCGCGCCAATACTCCTCGGACTAAATTTCATGGTCCACTTGAAGAGTGTAACCCTACAGTATGGTGGGCCACTCCCTCCGCTTTCAGTGGGAGAACAGCAGCCTCCAAATTGCCCAACGCGCTCCACCTGTAGCCTCTCGATGCTTAAGGTTACCACACCCTCCTTATTCCAGAATCTCGTGCCAGGCTGCAAGCCCATCGCGACGAAGAGTAGGCGGTACAGCGCTGAGGATCGGATCTTCATTCGATCTGAGGTTCAGCGGCTCCTCAAGGAAGGGATCATACAACCTAGCGCTAGTCCTTGGAAAGCGCAGGTCGTGGTGGTCAAGAGTGGGAACAAACCCCGGATGGTCATAGACTATAGTCAGACCATTAACAGATACACGCAGCTGGATGCGTATCCCCTCCCGCGCATTTCTGACATGGTCAACCAGACTGCGCAGTACCGGGTGTTCTCCACCATCGACCTAAAGTCTGCCTACCACCAGCTCCCCATTCGCCCAGAGGACCGACAATACACGGCTGTTGAGGCGGATGGTCGCTTGTACCATTTTTTAAGGGTTCCTTTTGGTGTCACCAATGGGGTCTCGGTCTTCCAGCGTGCTATGGACTGAATGGTGGACCATAACGGACTGCGGGCTACCTTGCCGTACCTGGATAACGTCACCATCTGCGGCCATGACCAGCAGGACCACGATACCAACCTTCTTAGATTCCTACGCACTGCATCTCACCTGAATCTGACCTACAACAGGGAGAAGTGTGTATTTCGCACGCGCCGCCTAGCTATCCTCGGATACGTGGTGGAAAATGGGGTCATTGGCCCTGATCCAGACCGTATGCGTCCCCTCCTCGAACTTCTCCTGCCCACTCACGTAAAAGCACTGAGAAGATGCTTAGGCTTCTTCTCTTACTACGCACAGTGGATTCCCAATTACGCGGACAAAGCCCGTCCGCTCATCAAATCTACCTCTTTTCCCCTAGCACCAGAGGCTCGTTTGGCCTTTGAAAAACTAAAAGCCGACATCGCGAAAGCCACGATGCACGCTATCGATGAGTCCATCCCCTTCCAGGTGGAGAGCGATGCATCTGATTTCGCCCTGGCCGCCACACTTAACCAGGCGGGCAGGCCCGTCGCCTTTTTCTCTCGCACCCTCCAAGGCCCCGAAATTCGACATTCGGCGGTGGAAAAGGAGGCCCAGGCCATTGTGGAGGCCGTCCGGCATTGGCGCCATTACTTGGCGGGAAAACGGTTCTCCCTGCTCACGGACCAGCGGTCCGTGGCGTTCATGTTCAATAACACGTTACGGGGCAAGATCAAGAACGATAAGATCTTGAGGTGGAGAATCGAACTCTCCACCTATAATTACGACATCATGTATCGTCCAGGGAAACTCAACGAGCCCTCGGATGCCCTGTCGCGTGGAACATGCGCCAGTATGCAGGAGAATCGATTGCAGGCTCTCCACAGTGACCTCTGCCATCCAGGGGTCACTCGGCTCTACCACTTCATAAAAGCCCGGAATCTACCCTACTCGGTGGAGGATGTCAGGTCCATAACCAGAAGCTGCCGGGTATGCGCGGAATGCAAACCGCACTTTTACCGACCTGACAGGGCACAACTCGTTAAGGCCACTCGTCCCTTCGAAAGACTGAGTGTGGATTTTAAGGGCCCCCTTCCCTCGACAGATCAGAATGTGTACTTCCTCAATGTGGTTGATGAGTACTCACGATTCCCTTTTGTCATTCCCTGTTCTGATATGACCGCTGCCACGGTTATCAAGGCATTTCGTGATCTTTTCACCCTGTTCGGTTACCCCTGTTACATCCACAGCGATAGGAGCTCGTCGTTCATGAGCGATGACTTGAGGCAATACCTGCTCTCATACGGGATTGCCCCTAGTAGAACCACGAGCTACAACCCAAGGGGTAACGGACAGGTGGAACGTGAGAATGCTACAGTCTGGAAGGCTGTCTTACTGGCGTTGAAGTCAAAAGGCCTTCCAGTCTCCCGTTGGCAAGAGGTACTCCCTGATGCGCTCCACTCCATACGCTCACTCCTGTGTACGGCAACCAACGCTACTCCCCATGAGAGACTGTTTTCATTCCCTCGGAAGTCTTCCTCTGGGACCTCATTACCGTCTTGGTTGACGTACTCAGGACCTGTCCTCCTGCGGCGACATGTTAGGACCCGCAAGTCCAACCCTTTGGTTGAACAGGTCCATCTCCTCCACGCCAACCCTCAGTATGCCTATGTGGCATACCCTGACGGGCGAGAGGACACGGTCTCGATTCGAGACCTGGCACCAGCAGGGGGCTTGGAAATCCCTGTCGCTCCCATACCTCCTGTTAGAGACCCCCCAACTATTGTTTCCCCTCCTGACACGGCGCGGGCAGCATCGGGACCATCACTTAACCCTTTTACTCCCGTGTACAGCTTGCCTGAGTCCAGGAGATGGTCGCCACTTCAAGGTGTGTCCGAGTTCAGCGGATTGTCACCACCTCGGGGTCAACCGGCCCGTGAGACATCGGAGGAGCCGTTGGACACCGCCTTGGGGAGAACACCACCGCGAGTGCCTACACCGGTGTCATCGCCGGTGTTGAGGAGGTCACAACGACGGTGCGGTCCCCCTGACCGTCTGAACTTATAGACTGATGACCAATTGTTCTGTGGTTTTTTTTGTACCCCGCCGGCCTTTGTCTTCAAAGGAGGGGTGAATGTGGTGAACCATCGTTGGTTCCCACCAGGTAGTACTGAGCCAGGGTCTGGCCAGTACTATGAGTCTGTATATATGTAGCTGTTGGGGTTAGGGTTGGGCTGTTCTACATGTTACTGTTGGGGTTAGGGTTGGGCTGTTCTACCTGTAATATAGTTATTATGGTACATCCCAGTCGGGCTCCGCCTCCTGGGAGAGGTATAAAGGTCACTGCTCTGTCTGGGACCCTTCAGTCTGGGATCGTGTATTATATATGGTAGCTCTATTGTAGTAGTCAATAAAAGCCTTTATTTCCTCGAGCATCTCTAGCCTCGTGAGTTATATCGTGCATCACTCAGCCAAAGCAGTGAAGCTACAACAACACTGTACTGTGCCAGTGTCAGCGCTGTCACAGAGAAGGGTGAGATCTTCACCACACTCAGTGTGGTGCACAGTAATGCAAGATTGAAGGTAAAGATTGACCCTGGAGTGAAGTCCAGCACTGTCTAGACAAATGTTACAGGAACTAGATCCAAATATAACTCCAGAGCCCAGGTGGACCTTGTGGCTTATCGCAGATAAACCATCCACACTGTCACTGTAGCCACTCTTCACTGCACACGGGGCAAATCCAAGTTTTACATATAACACAACAAAAGTAGCATGTGCTGGAAAATCTCAGCGGGTCTGACAGAATCTGTGGAGAGAGAACAGAGCCAATGTTTCCAGTCTGGATGGCACTTTGTCAGAGCAGAGGCAGTAATGTGCTTTTATCAAGTTTCTCATAGTTGACCAGAATGTAAGACCATTGTTAGGTCTTTGGGACAGCATTGCACTGGGGCTGACTCAAGCTGGTCCAGAAGTCCACGTCCTACAACACCAAGACTCAGAAATGACAGCATACAAAGACTTCTTCAACTGTGATGCCATTGGTAAGCTACCAGTTGTATACCACATGAGACTAGATGGTTCGATACTACCATCAGCCTGTGCTCCGAGTAGACTACCAGTAACCATGAAGCAGAAAGTAGTCAATGAGCTGCATTGGATGACGACACTGGGTGTGATAATCCCTCTAGACAAGGCCACAGAATGGGTTTCAGTAATGGTGGCTGCAGTAAAGGTAGATGGCAGAATTGATCCAGTGAACTTGAGCAAGGCGCCACTCAGACCTCATCACCCTGTGAAGACAGTGGAGCAGGTGATAACAGACATGTCAGGTGCTGAGGAGTTCAGCATTCTCAGTGTGAAACGCGGATTCTGGCAGATCCTGCTAGATGAAGAATCCTCACAACTAACCACATTCTTGTCTCCGATAGACAGATATCTTATTGCCCAATGGGATATCCCCAGGCAGTGAGGTTTTCCAACAGTGCACGGAGCAGTTCTCTGCAGGACAACCCTGTGAAATCATCGCCAGTGACATCCTGGCCTGGGGTCGCTCTGTACAACCACATGATGCACTTCCTCGCCTCGTCCTGACAGAGTCAGAGCCAGACAGCTGAGGCTGAACCCTGGGAAATGCAGATTCAGGGTTAGCCAGGTTCCTGATGTGAGTCATTTACTCACAGCCGATGGTGTAATTCCCGATCCAGACAGGACAACGGCGATACAACAAATGGCCATTCCCGTGGATAAGCACGGTGTACCGCGCTTTCTCAGTGTGACAAACTATCTTTCTAAGTTCACCCCGTGTTACAGTGAGGCCACTGGATCTCTTTGCCAGCTCCTCCCCCAGGATGTTGATTGGTGCTGGCAGGAGCGTCACACAGCGATCTTCAACAGACTCAAACAGGCTCCCTCAGTCCCACCGCTGCTACAATAGTTTGACAGTCCAAGCACCCGTATTTATATCAGCGGACACCTCCCAGCACAGACTTGGCGCAGTCTGATCCAGAATTACAGACCAATAGCCTTTGTTTCAAGGCCTCTCACTGACACGTTACACTCAGATTGAAAACAAACTCCTCACTTGAGTCGTCGCCTGTCAGAAATTTAATGACTCCATATATGGTCATCCTGAAACTCATCACCATCTTCAAAAAGCCAGTCAGATTTATGGGAAATCAGATCAGCCATGATCCTATTGAATGATGGAGGGGCTGAATGGCCTGCTCCTCTTCCTACTTCTTATGGTCTCACCACGCTGTAAGGCTCCAAGTTGGGCTATCGGAGGTGGCAGCGTCCAGGGCTGAAGCTGAAACTGGCTGGAGGTCTGGGGAAGATAGGAGAGGTTTTCCTGAATGAAACAGTGCTGAGTGCACGAGGCCTTCCTTCCGGAACCCTCTGGATTATTCTCCTTTCTCTCTCTGCCATATTCCTCCATTTGCTGGGGCGTGTCCCGGAGCCAGGGGCAGTGTAAACACAGCCCCCATAGCTCATGTGGAGTGCGATCGAGTTCTGGGCTGACGTGTCAACACGGACACGGACTCCATTTGGGATGCACAAGCACTGGGTAGAAATCCATTTCCCGATCAGTTCTATATGGTGGATTCTCCCATTAGGGAGAAGAAACCCTTTGGGAACCTCCCTCTCCTTGGACAGGGATCTGGTGAAATGTACAGGCCACAAATCCAACACATTGAACACTAGGCCTGAATTCCTGACTGGGGGGTGGGGGTGGGGAATGGGGGTGGGAGCTACCTTCACATGAAATTCCTAAGCGGGAGCAGTAAACTCTGGCATATCTGTGCCCCTCTAACTCTGGCATCTCATACATCCCGGATCGTAAAAACTCCACCATTGGTGGCTCGGCCTTCAACTCCCAAGGCCCCAAGCTCTGGAATTTCCTCCCTAACCCTCTCCACCTCTTCCCTCGCTTTCCTCCTTGCAGACACTCCATAAGATTTTCAGCATCTGAGCTGTCGTCTCCTTAGGTGGTCTGATGCCAAAGCTCCTGTGACTGTAAAGGTGCCATATCAATGCAAGTTGTTGGTGTGGTTTCTTTGATGAAGGAAGCAAGATTTCACTGAGGTGCTTTTCACCGTGTTTTACAACCTCACAGGAAACGGGAAGATTTGAGAGCTCTACGATTGTGATAATGGTGATTATATTCCCCACAAGGTTTCTGCTTGAATTAGGATTCAGTGACAAGATTCATGTCAGTAAATTAGAGGCCCGTTTATCAGCAGAAGGAGAAATTATTTGTTCTATTTATTGATTAATTCAAAATAGCACGCTCTCATCGATTGCTGACGGCGAGCGGTTCTGGAATAATTAATCAAGAATCATAGAATCATAGAAACCCTACAGTGCAGAAGGAAGCCATTCAGTCCATCGTGTCTGCACCGACCACAATCCCACCCAGGCCCTATCCCCACATATTTACCCGCTAATCCCTCTAACCTACACATCTCAGGACTCTAAGGGGCAATTTTTTTTTAAACCTGGCCAATCAACCGCACATCTTTGGACTGTGGGAGGAAACCGGAGCACCCGGAGGAAACCCACGTAGACACGGGGAGAATGTGCAAACTCCACACAGACAGTGACCCAAGCCGGGAATCGAACCCAGGTCCCTGTGAAGCAACAGTGCTAACCACTGTGCTACCGTGCCGCCCACTAATTTCCAATAATCTTATTTCCCTGTAAAATAGGCGCTGATTATTTTGTCTGCAAAATGGGAGTAAAATTTAGGATGTATTATTACCATTTGAGAAGAAAATAGGCTCAGCATATTGCAATGAGAAATAAGTCAGCCTGTATCCTGTTGTGATGTGTCCTCAAGGGAAAGCAGCATGGCATCACTTGAGGGGAAGTTTGTCATATGATCCAGTCTTGGTTTCACTTTGGCCTGTGAGCGGAACAGCACACACAGCTCTGCTGCTGATGTCTTTACCATTGCCTAAATGTTTTCAAATAGTCTGAAATAAATGAAGACAATCCCTTATGAGTGACTGGTGCCATTATAAAAATATGACATACATACGAATATATGAATTAGGAACAGGGGTAGGCCATTCAGCCCCTCAAGCCAGCACTGTCATTCAATATGATCATGGCTGATCAGGTTGTAACTTCCACCCCACATTTCCGCCCACCCCAATAACTTTTACCCCCTTGTTAATTAACGATCTATCGAGCTCTGCCTTAAAAATATTCAACATCTTCTTCCTTTGGTAGGGAAAAGATTCCAGAGAGTCCCGACACTCTGAGGGAAAAGAAAATCTCCTTATCGCTGTTTCAAATGGCCGGCCCCTTATTTTTAAACAGTGATCCCTCGTTCTAGATTCTCCCACAAGAGAAAACATCCCCTCCCCATCCACTCTGTCAAACCCCTCAGGATCCTGTATGTTTCAATCAAATCGCCTCTTACTCCTCTAAGCTCCAGCAGATTTAAGCCCAGCGTCTGGAAAAAGATACAAAAGTCCGAGGACACTTACCAAGCTAATGTTCTGGGGTCCCGGGTTCGAATCCCGCCACAGTAGACGGTGGAATTTGAATTCAATAAAAAAAAATCTGGAATTAAGAATCTCCTGATGACCATGAAACCATTGTCGTCTGTCTAACCGTTTACACGTGTGGAAAACTCTGGGAGAGAGTTAAATATGGTGTTGGTGGTTATATAATTTACACCTACCGGAGTAAATTCTTGTTTTGACTGTAGCGTCAAGATAGTCAGCATCAAAATAACTGTTTTGGGTTGATGTCTCACTTTGTACCCAGGTATAAATCAAATGGAAATGTATAATATAAACTCCAAAACTACAGGTTAAGGGGGAATTTTACTCTTCATGTACTGACAGTACTGTGCGCACAGACATGGGTACAGACTAGCTCCTCAGTCACTGCATAGCAATGTAAAGCCAACCACACGCCAGACCACACAGAACTCTTCTATTCGAGGTAAAGCATTTCCAGATCAATCTTTCAACAATAAAGCAGGAAAGACAAGAAATCAGCGGGTGTGGTGCAAATGGTGAAGCTTTTACTCTGAAAAAAATAGAAAGCGGTGATTATGATTGTTCTGCCATCTGTGTCAATAAATTAAAGTGAAGTCCTGATAATCATAGAATTATAGAATCCTACAGTGCAGAAGGAGGTCATTCAGCCCATTGAGTCAGCACTGACAACAATCCCAGCCAGGTCCCATCCCCATAACCCCATGTATTTACCCTAGCTAGTCCCCCTGACACTAAAGGAAACTTTTGCGTGGTCAATCCACCTAACCCACATATCTTTGGACTGTGGGAGGAAACTGTAAGCACCCGGAGGAAACCCACGCAGACACAGGGAGAACGTGCAGACTCCACACAGATAGTGACCTGAGCCGGGAATTGAACCCGGGTACCTGGGACTGTGAGGCAGCAGAGCTAACCATGTCATGGTATTATTGTAATAGACAGGACCAGTCACTATACCATCACAGTCTATCAACTCAAAGAAATATCAAAGAGGACCATTCAGCCCATCAAAGCTGCTCCTTCCACAGACCACATGCACTCAGCCTGACCACCGTGATTTTGTTTTGTGTCCCTTTGAAGCCATTAATATTTTCATCACCACGGTGGCACAGTGGTTAGCACTGCTGCCTCACAGCGCCAGGGACCTGGATTCAATTCCTGGCTTGGGTCACTGTCTGTGTGGAGTTTGCACATTGTCCCCGTGTCTGCTTGGGTTTCCTCCGGGTGCTCCGGTTTCCTCCCACAGTCTGAAAGACGCGCTGGTTAGGGTGCATTGACCCGAACAGACGTGCGGCGACTCGGGGATTTTCACAGCAACTTTGTTGCTAATTTAAGCCTACTTGTAACACTAATAAAATATGATGTGGAGATGCCGGTGTTGGACTGGGGTGGGCATGGTAAGAAGTCTCACAACACCAGGTTAAAGTCCAACAAGTTTATTTGGAGTCAGTTACCACTCACCTGATGAAGGAGCAGCGCTCTGAAAGCTTGTGATTCCAAATAAACCTGTTGGACTTTAACCTGGTGTTGTGAGACTTCTTACTAATAAAATAAGCTTTAAATTACCAAGGATTAAATGAATGGTCATTCTAAAGTCAGATTATTTCACGGATGTCAGCCACAGTCCAGTAGGTGGCAGTCTTTCCCATGAATCAGAAGGTTGTGGGTTCAAGTCTAACTCCACCAATCTGAGCAGCAAACCCTGGCAGACACAGCATTGCAGCACTGACAGGGTGCTGCACCGTTGGAGCTGCCTCTTTCAGAGACTGTTAAATAAGTTCAGTGCCCATGGTGTTAAGTGTAAGATCCTGGCATGGATAGAGGATTGGCTGACTGGCAGAAGGCAGAGAGTGGGGATAAAGGGGTCTTTCTCAGGATGGCAGCTGGTGACTTGTGGTGTGCCTCAGGGGTCGGTGCTGGGACCACAACTTTTCACAATATACATTAACAATTTGGAAGAAGGAACTGAAGGCACTGTTGCTAAGTGTGCAGATGATACAAAGATTTGTAGAGGGACAGGTAGTATTGAGGAAGCAGGGGGGGCTGCAGAAGGACTTGGACAGGTTCGGAGAGTGGGCAAAGAAGTGGTAGATGGAATACAATGTGGAAAAGTGTGAGGTTATGCACTTTGGAAGGAGGAATGGAGGCATAGATGGGAAAATGGGAAAATGCTTAGGAAATCAGAAACACAAAGGGATTTGGGAGTCAAAGACAGTCATTGAGTGTCTTTAAGACAGAGATAGATAGGTTCTTGATCAATAAGGGGATCAGGGGTTATTGGGAAAAGGCAGGAGAATAGGGATGAGAAAAATATCAGCCATGATTGAATGGTGGAGCAGACTCGATGGGCCGAGTGGCCTCATTCTGCTCCTATGTCTCATGGTCTTATGGAGATGTTAAACTGAATGTGAAAGATCACATATTCAGAGAAGAGCAGCAGAATTTCCAAGCTGGCAGAGCCAATGTTTGCGCTCCAACCAATATCATTCCAACACATTAGCAATCATTCATTTCAGGACTGTTTAAGACCATAAGACATAGGAGCGGAAGTAAGGCCATTCGGCCCATCGAGTCCACTCCACCATTCAATCATGGTTGATTTCAACTCCATTTACCCGCTCTCTCCCCATAGCCCTTAATTCCTCGAGAAATCAAGAATTTATCAATTTCTGTCTTGAAGACGCTCAACGTCTCGGCCTCCACAGCCCTCTGTGGCAATGAATTCCACAGACCCACCACTCTCTGGCTGAAGAAATTTCTCCTCATCTCTGTTCTAAAGTGACTCCCTTTTATTCTAAGGCTGTGCCCCCGCGTCCTAGTCTCCCCTGTTAATGGAAACAACTTCCCTACGTCCATCCTATCTAAGCCGTTCATTATCTTGTAAGTTTCTATCAGATCTCCCCTCAACCTCCTAAACTCCAATGAATATAATCCCACGATCCTCAGACGTTCATCGTATGTCAGGCCTACCATTCCTGGGATCATCCGTGTGAATCTCCGCTGGACCCGCTCCAGTGCCAGTATGTCCTTCCTGAGGTGTGGGGCCCAAAATTGCTCACAGTACTCCAAATGGGGCCTAACCAGTGCTTTATAAAGCCTCAGAAGTACATCCCTGCTTTTGTATTCCAAGCCTCTTGAGATAAATGACAACATTACATTTGCTTTCTTAATTACGGACTCAACCTGCAAGTTTACCTTTAGAGAATCCTGGACTAGGACTCCCAAGTCCCTTTGCACTTTAGCATTATGAATTTTGTCACCGTTTAGAAAATAGTCCATGCCTCTATTCTTTTTTCCAAAGTGTACGACCTCGCACTTGCCCACGTTGAATTTCATCAGCCACTTCTTGGACCACTCTCCTAAACTGTCTAAATCTTTCTGCAGCCTCCCTACCTCCTCAATACTACCTGCCCCTCCACCTATCTTTGTATCATCGGCAAACTTGGCCAGAATGCTCCCAGTCCCGTCATCTAGATCGTTAATATATAAAGAGAACAGCTGTGGCCCCAACACTGAACCCTGCGGGACACCACTTGTCACCGGTTGCCATTCTGAGAAAGAACCTTTTATCCCAACTCTCTGCCTTCTGTCTGACAGCCAATCGTCAATCCATGTTAGTACCTTGCCTCGAATACCATGGGCCCTTATTTTACTCAGCAGTCTCCCGTGAGGCACCTTGTCAAAGGCTTTTTGGAAGTCAAGATAGATAACATCCATTGGCTCTCCTTGGTCTAACCTATTTGTTATCTCTTCAAAGAACTCTAACAGGTTTGTCAGGCACGACCTCCCCTTACTAAATCCATGCTGACTTGTCTTAATCCGACCCTGCACTTCCAAGAATTTAGAAATCTCATCCTTAACGATGGATTCTAGAATTTTGCCAACAACTGAGGTTAGGCTAATTGGCCTATAATTTTCCATCTTTTTTCTTGTTCCCTTCTTGAACAGTGGGGTTACAACAGCGATTTTCCAATCCTCTGGGACTTTCCCTGACTCCAGTGACTTTTGAAAGATCATAACTAACGCCTCCACTATTTCTTCAGCTATCTCCTTTAGAACTCTAGGATGTAGCCCTCTGGGCCCGGAGATTTATCAATTTTCAGACCTTTTAGTTTCTCTAGCACTTTCTCCTTTGTGATGGCAACCATATTCAACTCTGCCCCCTGACTTTCCTGAATTGTTGGGATATTACTCATGTCTTCTACTGTGAAGACTGACGCAAAGTACTTATTAAGTTCCTCAGCTATTTCCTTGTCTCCCATCACTAGATTACCAGCGTCATTTTGGAGCGGCCCAATGTCTACTTTTGCCTCCCGTTTGTTTTTAATGTATTTAAAGAAACTTTTACTATCATTCCTAATGTTACTGGCTAGCCTACCTTCATATTTGATCCTCTCCTTCCTTATTTCTCTCTTTGTTATCCTCTGTTTGTTTTTATAGCCTTCCCAATCTTCTGACTTCCCACTACTCTTTGCCACATTATAGGCTCTCTCTTTTGCCTTGATGCATTCCCTGACTTCCTTTGTCAGCCATGGCTGCCTAATCCCCCCTCTGATAACCTTTCTTTTGTTTGGGATGAACCTCTGCACTGTGTCCTCAATTACTCCCAGAAACTCCTGCCATTGCTGTTCTACTGTCTTTCCCATTAGGCTCTGCTTCCAGTCGATTTTTGTCAGTTCCTCCCTCATGCGCCTGTAATTACCTTTATTTAACTGTAGAACCTTCACATCTGATTCTGCCTTCCTTCTTTCAAATTGCAGACTGAATTCTACCATATTATGATCACTGCTTCCTAAGTGTTCCCTTACTTTAAGATCTTTTATCACGTCTGGCTCATTACATAACACTAAGTCCAGAATAGCCTGTTCCCTCGTGGGCTCCATCACAAGCTGTTCCAAAAAGCCATCCTGTAAACATTCAATGAATTCCCTTTCTTTGGGTCCACTGGCAACATTATTTACCCAGTCCACCTGCATATTGAAATCCCCCATGATCACTGTGACCTTGCCTTTCTGACATGCCCTTTCTATTTCGTGGTGCATTTTGTGCCCCTGGTCCTGACCACTGTCAGGAGGCCTGTACATAACTCCCATTATGGTTTTTTTGCCTTTGTGGTTCCTCAACTCTACCCACACAGACTCCACATCGTCTGACCCTATGTCGTTTAGTGCTATTGATTTAATTTCATTTCTAATTAACAAGGCAACCCCGCCCCCTCTACCCACCCCTCTGTCTTTTCGATAGGTTGTGAATCCCTGGATGTTTAACTGCCAGTCCTGAACCCCCTGCAACCACGTCTCTGTGATGCCTACCACATCATACCTGCCAGTCACAATCTGGGCCACAAGCTCATCTATCTTGTTCCGGACACTGCGGGCATTTAAATATAGCACCTTTAATTCCCTATTGACCGTCCCTTTTTGTTTTCGTAGTGTGGTGGACCTTGGTCTACTGAGCCTTTCCAGACACTGTGTCATATTTTGTGAGATGGGGACTATCGTAACCTCTCCTGAGTGCTGTCTTTTCGTGATTTTTTGTAATCCTAAGCAGCTACGCTTCCCACTGATTCCTTCACCTCTTGGTTCCCTGACTTTCCCTTCCCCCCCAATTTGTGGGGGCTTTCTGCGCACACTGTAACACAGCATACAGAGCCACTGATAGAGGACAGGGTGAGGAAGATTCAACATCAATACAAGTTCCAGAGCTTCAGGATCAGTCCAGTTAGTCTGACCAGTAAACATCAACTGCAATTAGTGAAAAATCCACTTCAAACTCCGCTGAAATGGTGTTTACTGTCATCATAACGCAGGAAAAACACTGAATTATGTCCAGAAATATTGAACTTTAAATAAGATCTGTGTGTGAGTGTGAGAGTGTGTGTGTGAGAGAGCAAGTGTGTGTGAGAGAGCGAGTGTGTGTGTGAGTGTGTGAGAGAGCGAGTGTGTGTGAGAGAGCGAGTGTGTGTGTGCGTGTGTGAGAGTGTGTGAGAGTGTGAGTGTGTGAGAGTGTGTGTGTGTGTGAGTGTGTGAGTGTGTGTGTGAGTGTGAGTGTGTGAGAGTGTGTGAGAGTGTGAGAGTGTGTGAGAGTGTGTGTGTGAGTGTGAGTGTGTGAGAGTGTGTGTGAGAGTGTGTGTGTGTGTGAGTGTGTGAGTGTGTGTGTGTGTGTGAGAGTGTGTGAGTGTGTGAGAGTGTGTGTGTGTGAGAGTGTGTGTGTGTGTGTGAGAGTGTGTGAGTGTGAGTGTGTGAGAGTGTGTGTGAGAGTGTGTGTGTGTGAGAGTGTGTGTGTGAGTGTGAGTGTGTAAGAGTGTGTGTGTGAGTGTGAGTGTGTGAGAGTGTGTGTGAGAGTGTGTGTGTGTGTGTGAGAGTGTGTGAGAGTGTGTGAGAGTGTGAGTGTGTGAGAGTGTGTGAGAGTGTGTGTGTGTGTGAGTGTGTGAGAGTGTGTGTGAGTGTGTGAGAGTGTGTGTGAGAGTGTGTGTGAGAGTGTGTGTGTGTGAGTGTGTGTGAGAGTGTGTGAGAGTGTGTGTGTGTTAGTCACAAGTAGGCTTACATTAACGCTGCAATGAAGTTACTGTGAAAATCCCCTCGTCGCCACACTTTGGCGCCTGTTTGGGTACACTGAGGGAGAACTTAGCATGGCCAATACACCTAATCAGCACGTCTTTTGGACTGTGGGAGGAAACTGGAGCACCCGGAGGAATCCCACGCAGACACAGGGAGAACGTGCAAACTCCACACAGACAGTATCCCAAACCGGGAATTGAACCCGGGTCCCTGGTGCTGTGAGGCAGCAGTGCTAAACACTAATTCACCATGCCGCCCCAATGTGGTTGACTCTTAACTGCCCTCTGAAATGGCCTAGCAAGCTACTCAGTTCAAAGGCAATTAGGGATGTCCTTGCCAGTGACACCCACATCCCAATAATAAAAGGTATATCAAAATTAACACTGAGCTGTAAAAGGTGTCATTAGTATGGTTGAAAGAGAGAGGTTCAAGACAGAGAGGGTTAGAGAGAGTCTGGAGGCTCCAGAGTTTGGAGCTGGGGAGCTGATCCCGGAATGTTTGCAACCTGAAGCAACCAGGTTCACCATTCCAGCATTCTCTTCAAACCTCAGCAAATCTCCCACACCTTTTCCACAGTAAAGAATGTCAGGAATATCACCCACTTCCACCGCTCCCTTGGCCCAGCTAGCACTGTTCATTTGATGGATGGATGTTACAACGGCCGCCAGGACCTGACATTGGGACCAAAAGCCTGTCACAAGACCAAGATCCTCCCAGGAGGCAGCTCGGACCAAGGGGCATCCAGATTCGAATCTGTTATAAGTCTGCGGAGGCAGAAGTTCCTTCACCAAAATCCCTTTATTTACAAACTCTAACAGCAGTATACAGAGAGCTCGCAGTCAACAGTCTATTCCAGGGGTGTCAGAGGAACTGACACGCCCGGTTAAGTACAAGGCAAAGACTCCCTGATTGGCCCATCAAGTGGGTCCTTAATCAGGGCGTGCATACTCCAATAGGCCAACCTCAATGTTTAATGATTGAAGTCATTACAAAAACGTTGGCTCTATTCTCTCTCCACAGGAGCTGTCAGACCTGCTGGGATTTTCCAGCATTTTCTGCTTTTGATCCGATTAGAAAAAGTGGGCGGGCTCTCAATGCTGCTCGTCCAATCAAATTCTCGGAGGTGTTGGAGCCTCAAAGGCCCAATCGGGAAAGGTGAGGTGCTGCTGAGGCAGGTATCAAACCACGAAGGCCCGGATCATGGAGCTGCTGTTAGAGGCAAGAATTGAAAGTAAAACTGAGGCAGGCGGAAGTGGGCAGGCCCAGCAGAGCAGAGGGGAAGCCCCTTTGGAGGAAGCATGGGGGCTGGGGGTAATGCCTTTCCTGTCACTGAGGCAGGGAATCTCCTGCAGGGAGGTCGACAGCAATGAACTGCTGGTCTCCAAAAGCGCCAGGAAGAGCTTTGCTCCATCAATGGCAAAATGCCGGTGAAGCAACAAAATTACCCGTGTTTGGGGCTTTAATCGTCTTAATACGGGCGGCATGGTGGCACAGTGGTTAGCACTGCAGCCTCACAGCGCCAGGGACCCGGGTTCGATTCCGGCCTTGGGTCACTGTCTGTATGGAGTCCATGTTCTCCCTGTGACTGTGTGGGATTCCTCCGGGTGCTCCGGTTTCCACCCACAGACTGGAAGATGTGCTGGTTAGGTGTATTGGCCATGCTAAATTCTCCCTCAGTGAACCTGAACAAGTGCCGGACTGTGGCGACTGGAGGATTTTCACAGTAACTTCGCTGCAGTGTTAATCATCGGAAGAAATCATAGAAACCCTACAGTACAGAAAGAGGCCATTCGGCCCATCGAGTCTGCACCAACCACAATCCCACCCAGACCCTACTCCCATATCCCTACATATTTACCCACTAATCCCTCTAATCTACACATCCCAGGACACTAAGGGGCAATTTTTTAGCATGGCCAATCAACCTAACCCGCACATCATTGGACTGTGGGAGGAAACCAGAGCACCCGGAGGAAACCCACGCAGACACGAGGAGAATGTGCAAACTCCACACATGTAAGCCTACTTGTGACACTAATAAAGATATATATATATAAAACAGTCAGTCCATCATGTCTGTTTATTTTCCCAGGCCTCTCCCCACCTCCAACCCTGCCATAGACTCAATTGTTGCAATATTCCCCTGGCATGTCTGCATTTCTCTATATTTCAGTTTGTTTAAAAGCCTGCTGCCCTGTACCAGGTTCTGCCATCATCTCGGCCTCTGTGACTGACATTGGCTCAGTTCCCCAGTGTCTCCAATTTCAGATTCCCACCCTTATGTTTAAACCCATCCATGGCTTTGCCCCTTTCTGTCTTATCTTCCTCCAGTCCGATAACATACTCCAAGCTCTCTCTTCCTCTGGCTCTTTGCCTTCATCCTAGAACTCACCTCACAATTGTTGGCATCATCCTCAATCACTTCAATCTCGCTCTCTGGAATTCTTAAGACCAGGATGTTGCTTGGCACGGAGGGCATTAGCTATGAGGAGAGGTTGGAGAAACTTGGTTTGTTCTCACTGGAGCGACGGAGGTTGAGGGGCGACCTGATAGAAGTCTACAAGATTATGAGAGGCATGGACAGAGTGGATAGTCGGAAGCTTTTTCCCAGGGTGGAAGAGTCAATTACTGGGGGGCACAGGTTTAAGGTGCGAGAGGCAAGGTTTAAAGGAGATGTACGAGGCAAGTTTTTTACAACGAGGGTACCGGGAACTCGCGGTCAGGGGAGGTAGTGGAAGCAGATACAATAGTGACTTCTAAGAGGGGGCTGGACTAATACATGAATAGGATGGGAATAGAGGGATATGGTCCACGGAAGGGTAGGGTGTTTTAGTTCAGATGGGCAGCATGGTCGGTACAGGCTTGGAGGGCCGAAGGGCCTGTCTCCCCCCCCACCGTCTTATCAACTGAATTTTCTGTGATATCTCCTTCCTTCCCTGTCCATTCTTACCAATGTATCTGTGAAATGTCGAGTGAAAGGTCACTCTCCTGTAATCTGAGATGAAATTTGAATCATTGCTACGTCACTTGTTGAGACTGATTTTTCATGGCATTTCACAAGATTACATTTCTGATGTGCTTAGTATTCATGGCCTGTTGCGTCTGTCAAAAGGATTCTCAAATGTTTACCATTGCAATCTCTGACCCATATTGGTAAACATTTTATTGAAGAATGGGAAGGCCCCTCCTTTGTCTTGGAACAGGACGGTCTGGTTTCTGCACAAACGTCAAGAAACATGAACAGCGTGAGAGAGTTGGTCTCTGCACTTCGATTGTTGGAAAGGTTAGGATTCCGCACATGTTTGTTGTTTTGTTCACCCATGTGCACAGAAATAGACATGTGTACGCACACACAGAAATGGACATGTCTGTGCAAACACAGAAATGGACATGTGTACGCACACACAGAAATGGACATGTGAACACACACACAGAAATGGACATGTGAACACACACACAGAAATGGACATGTGAACACACACACAGAAATGGACATGTGAACACACACACAGAAATGGACATGTGTACGCACACACAGAAATGGACATGTGAACACACACACAGAAATGGACATGTGTACGCACACACAGAAATGGACATGTGAACACACACACAGAAATGGACATGTGAACACACACACAGAAATGGACATGTGAACACACACACAGAAATGGACATGTGTACACACACACAGAAATGGACATGTGTACGCACACACAGAAATGGACATGTGTACGCAACCACAGAAATGGACATGTGTACACACACACAGAAATGGACATGTGTACGCAACCACAGAAATGGACATGTGTACGCAACCACAGAAATGGACATGTGAACACACACACAGAAATGGACATGTGAACACACACACAGAAATGGACATAACATGAACATATCCAGAAATTGTCACAGAGAATGTGCACAAAAACAGTCAAATGTTGTCACACTTTCTATACATATATGCAAGGGTGGCACAGTGGTTAGCGCTGCTGCCTCGCAACACCAGGGACCCGGGTTCAATACCGGCCTTAGGTCATTTCCTGTGTGGAGTTTGCATGTTTGCCCTGTGTCAGCGTGGGTTTCCTCCGGGTGCTCCGGTTTCCTCCCACAGTCTGAAAGACATGCTGGTTACGTGCATTGGCCATGCTAAATTCTTCTTCACTGTACCTGAACAGGTGCCAGAGTGTGGTGACTAGGGGATTTTCACAGTAACTTCATTGCGGTATTAATGTAAGCCTACTCATGACTAAGATTAAATATACTTTATTTTATCGCAATAACTTGCTACAAACTCATCTTCCTCAACTCTTTTGTCAATTTGATTTGACCGGTCCAAATGAAGAGTAAACTCCCCTTTTTAAACAAGCTCCAGCCATTTATTGTTCATTGCTGTGTCCAATGATATAACTACAGTCAGGGTGCCGAGAAACTTCTCCCACCCTTGTTATTCCTAATCTCTGCCCAGACTGATTCTACATCCTAATCTCTGAGCCAAGATCCTATTTCACCCATGTCCTTTATTGCCCATCACTAATTGCCCTTGAGAAGGTGGTGGTGAGCTGCCCCCTTGAGCCGCTGCAGTCCCTTGGGTGTCGGTGCACCCACAGTGCTGTTATGGAAGAAGCTCCAGGATTTTGACCCAGTAACAGTGAAGGGAAGGCGAAATCTCCATTTGGATGGTGTGTGACCTGGAGGGCAACTTGCAGGTGGTTAGGTTAGCATGTCCAAACAAAGACTGAGTACTTAAGGTAAATGGTGCGTGTGAGAGGATTGTAATTGTGTCCGATCCGCGGGAGGTGTGCTACTTTGCACCTGTCTGCATCAGCCGGGGATAGGTACTGCCACGGTCACAGTGAAAGGGAAGGTAGCTCTTTTTTAAATTCATTTTATGGAATGTGGGCATCACTGGCCGGGACCAGCATTAATTACCCGTCCCTAACTACCCTCCATTTCAGAGGGCGGTTGAGAGTCAACCACATTGCTGTGGCTCTGGAGTCACATGTAGGCCAGACCGGGTAAGGATGGCAGATTTCCTTCGCTAAAGGATATTGGGCGGCATGGTAGCACAGTGGTTAGCACTGCTGCTTCACAGCTCCAGGGACCTGGGTTCGATTCCCGGCTTGGGTCACTGTCTGTGTGGAGTTTGCACATTCTCCTCGTGTCTGCGTGGGTTTCCTCCGGGTGCTCCGGTTTCCTCCCACAGTCCAAAGATGTGCGAGTTAGGTTGATTGGCCCAGGTTAAAAATTGCCCCTTAGAGTCCTGAGATGTGTAGGTTAGAGGGATTAGCGGGTAAATATGTGGGGGTAGGGCCTGGGTGGGATTGTGGTCGGTGCAGACTCGATGGGCCGAATGGCCTCCTTCTGCACTGTAGGGTTTCTATGATTTCTATGATCAGTGAACCAGATGGGTTTTTCCGACAATGGTTTCATGGTCATCAGTAGGCTTTTACTTCCAGATTTAAAAAAATTAAATTCAAATTTCACCATCTGCTGTGGTGGGTTTTGAACCCAGGCCCCCAGATCTTGTTCTAGCTTGCTGGGTGACAACACCATGGCATCACTGGCTCTGCTAAGAGGAGTCATATGATAGGTTAAAAGTTGATAAAGAGGAGACATTACTAAGTCTGGCTGTATATGAAGTTGAACATCATAGAATCAGATTCCCTACAGTGCAGAAGGAGGCCATTCAGCCCATGGAGTCTGTATCGACCGCAATCCCACCCAGGCCCTATTCCCGTAACCCCACACATTTACCCTGCTAATCCCCTGACACTAAGGGGCAATTTAGCATGGCCAATCAACCTAACCCGCACATCTTTGAACTGTGGGAGGAAGCCGGAGCACCCGGAGGAAACCCACGCAGACACGGGGAGAATGTGCAAACTCCACACAGACAGTGACCTAAGCTGGGAATTGAACCCGGGTCCCTGGAGCTGTGAAGCAGCAGTGCTAACCACTGTGCCACCGTGCCGCCCACAATGTATGGATTGTGGTCGGCCCACAATGCCAACCACATCTATGGATTAATTTGGGAAAGTCAGCAAGAATCTGATAAAGACATATTGGCGTTGCCCATGGGGTCTGCATTGCTTTTCTCGATATAAATTAATGCCCAGACATGAGTGTGCAGGTCACAATTACAACAGGTGAACAGAACTTGGATGTGTGAGAAGGAGAGTGAGAGAGTGTCAGCGGCAGGTAGTGGAATGCATGGAAATGAAGTGTGGTGATAGATTTTGGTGGGAGAATGAGAAGGAATATAAAGTACAGGGTATTGTGGTAAAGAGAGAGCAAGCACAGAGGGGCTCGGGGGGTGCAGGTGGAGAAGGGGGATATATGTGCACAAATCGCTCAAAGTGATTGGGCAGGTTGAGAAAATGGTTAATGAAGTTAACAGGTTCCTGGGGTTTAAGTGCAGACGGGAGCACAAAGCAAGCAATGATGAACAATGAAACTCTATAAAATTCTGCTTCTGCCTCATGTGGGATATCAGCCAGAATTCTCCGACCTCGCCTGGGGCTCGGGTTCTCCGACCTCGCCCGCGGCTGGGATTCTCCAACCTCGCCCGGGGCTGGGATTCTCCAACCTCCCCCGTGGCTGGGTTTCTCTAACCTCCCCCGTGGCTGGGATTCTCCGACCTCCCCCGTGGCTGGGTTTCTCTAACCTCCCCCGTGGCTGGGATTCTCCGACCTCCCCCGTGGCTGGGTTTCTCTAACCTCCCCCGTGGCTGGGATTCTCCGAACTCCCCCGGGGCTGGGATTCTCCGACCTCCCCCGTGGGTCAGGTTCTCCGACCTCGCCCGCGGCTGGGATTCTCCAACCTCCCCCGTGGCTGGGATTCTCCGAACTCCCCCGCGGCTGGGATTCTCCGACCTCCCCCGTGGGTCAGGTTCTCCGACCTCCCCCGTGGCTGGGATTCTCCAACCTCGCCCGGGGCTGAGATTCTCCAACCTCGCCCGGGGCTGGGATTCTCCAGCCTCCCCTGTGGCTGGGATTCTCCAACCTCGCCCACGGCTGGGATTCTCCGACTTCCCCCGTAGCTGGGATCCCCCGACCTCGCCCGGGGCTGGGATTCTCCGACCTCGCCCGCGGCTAGGATTCTCCGACCTCTCCCATGGCTGGGATTCTCCAGTCCTGCCGCAGTGAATTAAGTTTTGGCTCAGCGCCAAATTCTCCATTCTCGCTGGCAGCGGTGTTGAACGGGATCAGAGAATCCCGGATGTTTTGCCCAATCCTGGTCATTGAGGAAGGATGGGATAGACAAGGTGCAGGTTAGTTTAACGAGTAAGGCTGCAGGGATGGAGGAGTTTAGTTTGGGAGCAGTGAGGAGATGCTGAGGCTCTTGGCATTACACCCACCCCCACTCCCTCTCATAGGGAACACAAATCCCCCCATACGGAGCAAACAGAGAACCCCCACAGATAACACTGAAACCTCGCTACCAATATGGGATGAACAGAGACCCTCACTCTGCTTCGACTGTGAACACCCTGGGACTGAACAATTCCGTAGGAGTGACATATCAATGGATCAGCAGCCAGACCCACTCCATGTTTGCGACCGGAGAATCTGCCTCTACTCATCATGCTGCGGGGATTTTCCCTGTAGTGAAACGGTTAATGCCACATGTTAGAAATAGTTCCGTCCGATGACTTTGAGCAGAATAAGGGAAACTCAGCAATCTTTGGCAGCATAACAAAATGATTATCGCAGAATAATTATCCTTCTTATCTATGTGATAAACAATGAACTTTGCATTTTGAAGTATGAATTAAACTTTATTTTGTTTGGTATGTTACTGAGTGTATCAACATTGCAAAGGTCAGCCAGCATGGCAGAGCGGGGCATACGGGAGCGCTGCATCAGACCCAGATAATTGGTTTGTTTGTTTGCTCTTAGAGCAAAACAATTTCCTATTGGACGGCAGCCATGATGTGGAGATGCCGGCGTTGGACTGGGTTAGGCATAGTAAGAAGTCTCACAACACCAGGTTAAAGTCCAACAGGTTTATTTGGAATCACGAGCTTTTGGAGCTCTGCTCCTTCATCAGGTGTGTAATGATGACTCACCTGAGGAAGGAGCAGCGCTCCGAAAGCTCGTGATTCCAAATAGACCCGTTGGACTTTAACCTGGTGTTGTGAGACTTCTTGCTATTGGATGCTGCCAGCACCTGATAGATATTAGCTACCCTGAACCGGGATTGGTGGAGTGCCTCATCCCTCAACCGGGATTGGTGGAGTTCACTATCCCTCAACTATGATTGGAGGTTAGCTTTGTCCCTCACCCAGGATTGGTGGAATTCCTCATCCTTCAACCAGGATTGGTGGAATTCCTCATCCCTCAACTGGGATTGGTGGAGTTACCTCACCCGCCTCCTGGGATTGGAGAAACCTCATGCCACTCAGCTGCAATGTGTTTACCTGCACTCTCACTCAGATGGAATGGGTTTACCTGCACTCTCACTCAGATAGAATGAGTTTACCTGCACTCTCACTCAGATGGAATGAGTTTACCTGCACTCTCACTCAGATGGAGTGAGTTTTTTATTGGCCAGCTATATCTTTGAGTTGAAAATGTAAAATCCATTTCCCACCCCAGCTAAATTTAACCTGTCCCTTGCAGAAAGCAGTGACAGATCCCGGGTGGCATGCGTGGGCAGTAGTTGCTCTCTCGACCCCACCTGAATGCCAATTCTTTGTCCCAGATAGCAAGTGTCAGATCGCATTCTGTTCATGTAGGGCACCGCACTGAATCCTGGTCCTGCCCTCTGTGGATATGCCCAACTTTGCCGCAGAACCCAGTCAGCAATGAGCAGCACAGGGCAACGTGACTGACTCTTTGCTCCATAATCTGGTGGCACTGAAGGAAACCTCTCCACATCTGAGGTCTTGAGCTGGGGATTGCATCGATGGATGGCTCAGTGATCCACGAGGAACCCTGACTGTGCTGTGGGCAGAACACTTACTTCCAAATGGGAGTTGATTAACCGACTGAAAAATCAGTACAATCTGAAATATCATGTTAAAATTGGAGCATAAATAGACACACACTGCGATCAATGGGTGATGTATTACTCAGGAATTTCAAACTGGGTAAGTGATAATTATTTCCCAGTACTGGGTGTCTTTCTCTGCTTTTGTGCTCCCAGAACTCAGAAATGTACATAGAAACATTGAAATTAGAAGCAGAGGGAGGCCATTCAGCCCTTCGAGCCTGCCCCGCCATTCATTATGATCATTCAATAACCTGCCTTCCTCCCATATCCCTTGATCCCTTTAGCCCCAGGAGCTATTTCTAATTCCTTCTAGAAATCAGACAACATTTTGGCCTCAATTACATTCTGCGGTAGTGAATTCCACAGATTCACCACCCTCTGGGTGAAGACATTTCTCCTCACCTCAGTCCTAAAAGATTTACCCCTTATCCTCAAACTATGACCCCTAGTTCTGGACTCCTGCACCATTTTTTAAAGTTTACATATTAGTGTCACAAATAGACTTACATTAACGCTGCAATGAAGTTACTGTAAAATCCCCTAGTCGTCTCACTCAGGACGTCTGTTTGGATACATTGAGGAAGAATTTAGTACGGTCAATGCACCTAACCAGCACGTCTTTTAGACTGTGGGAGAAAACTGGAACACCCGGAGGAAACCCACGCAGACACGGGGAGAATGTGCAGACTCCGCACAGACAGTGACCCAAGCCAGGAATCAAACCCGGGTCCCTGGCGCTGTGAGGCAGCAGTGCTAACCACGGTGCCACCGTGCCGTTCCGCAGTGAATTAGGAACATTCTTTCTGAATCCACCCTATCTAACCCTGTTAGAATTTTATAAGTTTCTATGAGATCCCCCCTCACTCTTCTAAACTCCAATGAATAGCATCCTAGTCGACTTAGTCTCTCCTCATATGACAGAGCTGCCATCCCAGGAATCAGCCTGGTAAACCTTGGCTGTGCTCCCTCTGTAGCAAGGACATCCTTCCTCAGATAAGGACACCAAAACTGCACACAATACTCCTGGTGTGGCCTCAGCAAAACATCCCTTTCCCTATACTCAAATCCTTTCGCTATGAAGTCCAATATACCATTTGCCTTCTTTACTGCCTGCTGTACCTGCGTGCGTGCGTACTCTCAGTGACTGATGCATGAGGACTCCAAGGTCTCGCTGAGTATCCACCTCTCAATTTATGCCCATTCAAGTAATAGTCTGTCTTCCTATTATTGCTACCAAAGTGGATAACCTCACATTTATCCACATTATACTACATCTGCCATGCAGGTGCCCACACATTCAGCCTGTCCAAATCACGCTGAAGCATCTCTGCATCCTCCTCACAGCTCACCCTCCCACCCAACTTTGCATCAGCTGCAAATTGGAAGATAATACACTTAGTTCCCTCTTCCAAATCATAAATACATAGGGCATGATTTTCCCACCCCGCTACCCTGGTCAAGTAGTGAGGCAGGGCAGGAAATATTAGCAGGAGGCCGATAACTTGGCCTGCTCCGCCAGAGGCCCAAACATCCTAGACCACTGCTACACAAATATCAAACACGCCTACCGCTCTATCACCCGCCCACACTTTGGCAAATCAGACCACAAGGCTGTGCTCCTGCTCCCAGCTTATAAGCAAAAACTGAAGCGGGAGAATCCGTCAAAGAGAGTCGTGCAATGTTGGTCTGAGGAATCGGATGATCTCCTACGGGGCTGCTTGGAGTCAGTGGACTGGTCAGTATTTGAAAACTCTGCCACCAGCCTGAACGAGTACGCCACTACAGTAACTGACTTCATTAGTAAGTGTGCGGAAGACTGTGCGCCAAAGAAGCAAATCCGTGTGTTCCCCAGAACCAAAAACCGGAAACCATGGATGAACAGGGGGGATATCCACTGCTTGCTGAAGTCCAGGTCTGAGGCATTCAAATCAGGCGACCCTGACCTATACAAGAAATGACGTGGAGATGCCGGCGTTGGACTGGGGTAAACACAGTAAGAAGTCTCACAACACCAGGTTAAAGTCCAACAGGTTTACTTGGTAGCAAATACCATAAGCTTTTGGAGCACTGCTCCTTCGTCAGATGGAGTGGAAATGTGCTCTCAAACAGTGCACAGAGACACAAAATCAAGCTATAGAATACTAATTAGAATGCAAATCCCTACTCCATCTGACGAAGGAGCAGTGCTCCGAAAGCTTATGGCATTTGCTACCAAATGAACCTGTTGGACTTTAACCTGGTGTTGTGAGACTTCTTACTATACAAGAAAGCCAGATACGATCTAAAGAAATCCATCAAAGATGCCAAAAGACAGAACTCGACCAAGCTAGAGTCCCAGGCTAGCCACACGGACTCCTACCGACCATGGCAAGGTCTGCAAGACATAACAGGCTACAAGATGAAGGCAGGTAAAATCGCTGGCACCAATGCACCCCTCCCCAATGAGCTCAATGCATTCTATGCCCGTTTTGAGCAAGAGGTCAGCGAGAGCACGTCCTCCATCCCAGAAGCCTCGGATGAACCTGAATCCGAGATCACCACTGCTGACGTAACAGCAACATTTCCAAAAGTCAACCCATGGAAAGCAACTGGTCCGGATGAGTTACCTGGACATGCACTCAGATCCTGCACGGACCAGCTGGCGGAGGTATTCACAGACATCTTCAACCTCTCTTTACAACGACCTGTGGTCCCTATCTGCTTCAAGGAGACGACCATCATCCCGGTACCTAAGAAAACTCAAGCAGCGTGCCTGAATGACTATCGGCCGGTGGCTCTGACATCCATCATTATGAAGTGCTTCGAAAGGTTGGTCATGGAACGAATCAATTCCAGACACCCAGATTGCTTGGATCCACCACAGTTTGCCTACCGCTGCAACAGGTCCACAGCAGACACCATTTCCCTGGCCCTGCACTCAACCCTGTAACACCTGGGTAACAAAGACACCTATGTCAGACTCCTATTTATTGACTGCAGCTCAGCCTTCAACACCATTATTCCTACAAAACCCGTGGCCTGGGCCTCGGCATCTCCCTCTGCGACTGGATCCTGAACTTCCTAACTCGCAGACCACCATCAGTAAGAATAGGCAACCATACTTCCTCCACAATCATCCTCAACACCGGTGCCCCACAAGGCTATGTCCTCAGCTCTTTATATACCTCTGACTGTGCGGCCAAATTCCCCTCCAACTCGATTTTTAAGTTTGCCGATGACACCATCGTAGTGGGTCGGATCCCAAACAATGACAAGACGCGGTACAGGAATGAGATAGAGAATCCGGTGAACTAGTGCAGCAACAATAACCTGGCAATAGAATGTGGCAACAAAACAATAGTCATTGACTTCAGGAAGCATAGTGGAGAACATGCCCCTCTCTACATCAATGGGGATGAAGTAGAAATGGTCGAGAGCTTCAAGTTTCTAGGAGTCCAGATCACCAACAACCTGTCCTGGTCCCTCCATGCTGATGCAATAGTTAAGAAAGCCCACCAACATCTCTGCTTTCTCAGGAGGCTAAGGAAACTTGTCATGTCAGCTACGGCTCTCACCAAATTTTACAGATGCACCATAGAAAGCATTCTTTCTGGTTGTATCACAGCTTGGTATGGCTCCTGCTCTGCCCAAGATCGCAAAAAACTACAAAGGGTCGTGAACAAAGCCCAGTCCATCACTCAAACCCGCCTCCCATCCATTGACTCCGTCTGCACTTCCCGCTGCCTCGGAAAAGCAGCCAGCATAATGAAAAAGGGGCTTAGGAGAGCTAGAAGGGGATATGAGAAGTCCTTGGCGGGTCGGATCAAGGAAAACCCCAAGGCTTTTTACTCTTATGTGAGGAATAAAAGAATGACCAGGGTGAGGTTAGGGCCGGTCAAGGACAGTAGTGGAAACTTGTGTATGGAGTCAGTAGAGATAGGCGAGGTGATGAATGAATACTTTTCTTCAGTGTTCACCAAGGAGAGGGGCCATGTTTTTGAGGAAGGGAAGGTGTTACAGGCTAATAGGCTGGAGGAAATAGATGTTCGGAGGGAGGATGTACTGGCAGGTTTGAATAAACTGAAGGTCGATAAGTCCCCTGGGCCTGACGAAATATATCCTAGGATCCTTTGGGAGGCAAGGGATGAGATTGCAGAGCCTTTGGCTTTGATCTTTGGGTCCTCACTGTCCACGGGGATGGTGCCAGAGGACTGGAGAGTGGCGAATGTTGTCCCTCTGTTTAAGAAAGGGAATAGAAATGACCCTGGCAATTATAGACCGGTTAGTCTTACTTCGGTGGTTGGTAAATTGATGGAAAAGGTCCTTAGGGATGGGATTTACGACCATTTAGAAAGATGCGGATTAATCCGGGATAGTCAGCACGGATTCGTGAAGGGCAAGTCGTGCCTCACAAATTTGATAGAATTTTTTGAGGAGGTAACTAAGTGTGTTGATGAAGGTAGGGCAGTTGATGTCATATACATGGATTTTAGTAAGGCGTTTGATAAGGTCCCCCATGGTCGGCTTATGATGAAAGTAAGGAGGTGTGGGATAGAGGGAAAGTTGGCCGATTGGATAGGTAACTGGCTATCTGATCGAAGACAGAGGGTGGTGGTGGATGGAAAATTTTTGGACTGGAGGCAGGTTGCTAGCGGAGTGCCACAGGGATCAGTGCTTGGTCCTCTGCTCTTTGTGATTTTTATAAATGACTTCGAGGAGGGGGCTGAAGGGTGGATCAGTAAATTTGCTGATGACACCAAGATAGGTGGGGTAGTGGATGAGGTGGAGGGCTGTTGTAGGCTGCAAAGAGACATAGATAGGATGCAAAGCTGGGCTGAAAAATGGCAAATGGAGTTTAACCCTGATAAATGTGAGGTGATTGATTTTGGTAGGACTAATTTAAATGTGGATTACAGGGTCAAAGGTAGGGTTCTGAAGACTGTGGAGGAACAGAGAGATCTTGGGGTCCATATCCACAGATCTCTAAAGGTTGCCACTCAAGTGGATAGAGCTGTGAAGAAGGCCCATAGTGTGTTAGCTTTTATTAACAGGGGGTTGGAGTTTAAGAGCCGTGGGGTTATGCTGCAACTGTACAGGACCTTGGTGAGACCACATTTGGAATATTGTGTGCAGTTCTGGTCACCTCACTATAAGAAGGATGTGGAAGCGCTGGAAAGAGTGCAGAGGAGATTTACCAGGATGCTGCCTGGTTTGGAGGGTAGGTCTTATGAGGAAAGGTTGAGGGAGCTAGGGCTGTTCTCTCTGGAGCGGAGGAGGCTGAGGGGAGACTTAATAGAGGTTTATAAAATGATGAAGGGGATAGATAGAGTGAACGTTCAAAGACTATTTCCTCGGGTGGATGGAGCCATTACAGGGGGGCATAACTATAGGGTTCATGGTGGGAGATATAGGAAGGATATCAGAGGTAGGTTCTTTACGCAGAGAGTGGTTTGGGTGTGGAATGGACTGCCTGCAGTGATAGTGGAGTCAGACACTTTAGGAACATTTAAGTGGTTATTGGATAGGCACATGGAGCACACCAGGATGATAGGGAGTGGGATAGCTTGATCTTGGTTTCAGATAAAGCTCGGCACAACATCGTGGGCCGAAGGGCCTGTTCTGTGCTGTACTGTTCTATGTTCTATAAGTAAGGACCCCACGCACCCCAGACATTCTCTCTGCCACCTTCCTCTGTCAGGAAAAAGATACAAAAGTCTGAGATCACATATCAACCAACTCAAGAACAGCTTTTTCCCTGCTGCTGTCAGACTTTTGAATGGACTTACCTTGCATTACGTTGATCTTTCTCTATACTCTAACTATGACTGTAACACTAGGGCTGGGGCGGCACGGTCGCACAGTGGTTCGCACTGCTGCTTCACAGCTCCAGGGACCTGGGCTCGATTCCTGGCTTGGGTCACTGTCTGTGTGGAGTTTGCACATTCTCCTCGTGTCTGCGCGGGTTTCCTCCGGGTGCTCCGGTTTCCTCCCACAGTCCAAAGATGTGCGGGTTAGGTTGATTGGCCATGCTAAACAAAATTGCCCCTTAGTGTCCTGAGATGTGTAGGTTAGAGGGATTAGCGGGTAAAATATGTGGGGATATGGGGGTAGGGCCTGGGTGGGATTGTGGTCGGTGCAGACTCGATGGGCCAAATGGCCTCTTCCTGCACTGTAGGGTTTCTATGATTCTATGATGATGACTACATTCTGCATTCTCTCCTTTCCTTCTCTATGAATGGTATGCTTTGTGTAGCGCGCAAGAAACAATACTTTTCACTGTATGTCAATACATGTGACAATAATAAATCAAATCAAATCAAATAACTGCAATCGTGATTGGCATCTGGCAGGTCGCGACCTTCCCAGGCCATCATTTATGATGTATTCAGCCTTGTGCTGTTCCCCAGTACGAGGCTGATTTAAATATTCATGACCTTATTTAAATTTCTTTAGCGAGCCGGGGACACAATTGTCTGGGCTCACTTAGGTTTCAAACCTCACCGGTGGAGGTCCACACCAGCATGGGCCACAGCTCGTCCCCAGCAACGGAGCTAAAGTGTTGGTGGGACTAGAGGCCATTAAGGCAGGTGTGCAAGTGCCCCTTGAGCAGTGCCAGCCTGGCACACTGGCAGTGCCCACCGGGCACTGGCCAGCGGGCAGTGCCGAGGGGGCAGGGCCTGAAGGGACAATGTCTCATGGAGGGGCAGGATTAGATGGGACAGAGGCAAACCGGTGGGGGAGGTAGGAGGGGAGGGAAGGGGGGGGTTCCACATCGGGGGTGGGAGCTGATGTGGCACCAGCGATCAGGAGGCGGTCAGGATGGGCGATTGGGGAGTAGGGGAGAAGTTTGGGGCTGGCGGTATCTGGGGGTGGGTTTTCAGACCGTCGATCAGGAGGCTGGCGATCAAGGGGGTATGGGTGGGGAGAGATGTATACTGGGAAATCGGCATATGCCTGAAGGCTCCCTGAACCCTCTGCTGCCGATCTCTCCCTTAGGTTTAGGCTCAACCCCCCTCCTGGCCTGGATCACCTAACAGCCTCTGTATTGCACAGAGTGGCATAATCTCAGTTTGCCCAAAAAACAGGTGGGAAAACCTCCCATTTTCCTGCCCATTAGGCACTACAATTTTCTGGGGGAATATTACCCCGTAATGTGAACAGCTGGGGTCCTGGCACAGGAACCCCACTAGTCACTGACTGCCAATCAGAAAAAGACCCATTTATGCCAACTCTTTGCTTCCTATCTGCTAACCAGCTTTCTATCCATCTGAAAACATTACCTGCAATCCCATGTGCTTTAACTTTACTCAGTAATCCCCAGTGTGAGACCCGTAGCGGGATTTTATAGCTTCACTCGAGTGAGACTGGAAATCCCTGCCCGAGGTTAACGGACATTTCTGTTGTCCACCCCTCGCTCGCTCCGATTCTGTGGCGGGTGCAGCGGTAGAATCCAGCGCATGTTTATGATAGATTTCTGCTAAATGCAAGGTACGCAGAAAGAAGACTTTTTATTTCGAAGTGGCAGATTTCATCTTCTGTCCTCTTGGCAGAGGCAAAACAGAGACCCCCATTGGACTGGATGTAGTCCTGGATTCCGAGAGGTTCCAGGGGAAGGGATGTTGCCATGGCGATAAGGCAGACAATAGTTGAATGGAAACTGTTACATTCCCAGTAGAGACAAATAATGTTTAAAATTCCTGGTGACCAACCAAAGCAAAGGATCTCACACTGAGACATCACGCTTTAAGACTTCTACTGTAACAAACAAACTAAAATCAACATTGACTAAACAGTACTTAGGTGGCAATTTATGCACCAAACTACAGAAAAGGTATTCCTCATTAAAGTCTTAACACAACTTAAAACCTTGTGTCATGTTTGTATATCACACTGCACTCTCAGCAAAAGTCCCAAACTCTTCTTCGCTTTAACAAAATCTCTTCTCCCTCCCCCACCAAGGTGAATCTTCAGGTCTCCTTTTTAAACAAAGTCTCCTTGACTCAATCGTCAGAACATAGTCGAATGGACTTCCAGGAGCAAGGCAACTTCTGGTGACTCACTGGTCTGTAACTCTCCGCAAGCTTTCTTTCTGCATCCCAAGTATCTGTCCTCACCAACATTCTGCTTGGAGGTTAACCCCAAAACGATTCTTTACTACTGCCTGGCAAAGCAGCGCCTTTCTTTGAGTCTCCTTCCTCAAATCTCTCTGTCTGAGTGACTCTGAGAGTCTGTACACAGCAATGCCAGCTGCCTCCTCCTTGCTGTCCAGGTGTTAAAACTTGTACCTGACTTTCAATAAGGTTTGGCCTGGTCCCTTGACCCCATAGCAACCAGGTCACAAGGGTTTGTCTCCAGGCAGATTTCATAGGAGGTTACATCCCGATTTCCATACAACTCAATTTTACCTTGAATGAAAGGAGACAGTTTAAAACATGACCATATTATAAAGTCTAGTATAATAGTAATGTCTGGACTTAAAACCCAAAGGCTCAAGCTAATGCCTGAGGGCACGGGTTCAAATTCCACCATGGCATCTGGGTTGAATTTAAATTTAAAACATCTGAAATTGAAAGCTAGTCTTGGTGATGACACCATGAAACCATTGTTGATTGTCATAAAAGCCCATCTGGTTCACCAATGTCCTTTAGGGAAGGAAATCTGCCGTCCTTACCTTGCCTGGCCTATATGTGACTCCAGACCCACAGTAATGTGGTTGACTCTTAACTGCCCTTTGAAATGGTCCAGTCAGTGACTTAGTTGTATCAAATTACTACAGGAAAGTCAGAAAGGAAACTGGATGACCTCCCAGGGTTGACTTAGACAGCAGAAAGATCAACAACACTTCCAGCCCTGTCCAATCTGCAAGGTCCTCCTTACTAACATCTGAGGCTTGTCTCACAGCCCAGTCATGCTCACCGAATCATACCTTACAGATAATGTCTCAGACATCACCATTCCTGCGTATGTTCTGTGTCACCGGCAGAAAGACCCAGCAGAGGTGGCGGGACAATGGTATACAGTCGGGAGGGAGTTACCCTGAGAGTCCCCAACATTGACTCTGGACCCCATGAAGTCTCATGGCACCAGGTCAAACATAGGCAAGGAAACCTCCTGCTGATTACCACATAGCGACCCCGTCAGCTGATGAATCAGTACCCTTCCATGTTAAACCCCACTTGGAGGAAGCACCGAGGGTGGCAAGGGCACAGAATGTACCCTGGGCAAGGGACTTCAATGTCCATCACCAAGAGTGGCTCAGTGTTTCCAGCACGGGCTGGTCTGGCCGGGTCCTGAAGGACATCGCTGCCAGACTGGGACTGCGGCAGGTGGTGAGGGAACCAACAAGAGCGAAAAACATGCTTGACCCCATCCTCACCAACCTGCCTGCCGCAGATGCATCTTCCCATGACAGTGTCGGTAGGAGTGACCACCGCACTGTCCTTGTGGACACAGAGTCCTGTCTTCACTTTGAGGATACCCTTCATCACATTGTGTGGGCACTGCCATCGTGCTAAACAGGATAGGCTTTAAATAGATTTAGATTCATAGAATCCCTACAGTGCAGAAGGAGGCCATTCAGCCCACTCAGTCTGCACTGACTCTCTCTGATAGAGTACCTTATCCAGCTCCTTTCCCCCACCGTATCCCCATAACCCCACACGTATACCATGACTAAACCATCTAACCTGCGCATCTTTGGACACAAAGGGCACTATTTTATCATTTTGATTCTAAGCGCTGGGCGGACTTGAAACTGGGAGTGTCTCAGATCCGACTTTGAGCCCCGTTCTCAGGCACCCCCCATACGCACTCTGCCTGAAAAATATCAGCGAGTCCGAATCGTGCTGCACAAGTCTGTGGGCGGGGCTTAACGCAACCAAAATCCTGCAGCTCCGATCGGAGCCTCCCACTGCGCATGCGCAGAAAAATGATAGAATGCGGCTCCCCTGCCACATCCCTCCCAGGCTGGATAGTGCCTCCCCCTGGCCCCTATAGACATTGCCCCACCCCCACAACATTACTGACCTCCTTACCCCCCGCTATCCAGTCCGATCACGGACCCATCCCCCCCTTCCCACCCACTGATCACAGGCAGATTGGCAGCGGACCCCCCTCCCCCTCACTGATCACAGGCAGAGTGGCAATGGACACCCCCCCCCCGCCCCCCCTCCCCCCCCCCCCGCCCCCCCCTCCCCCCCCCCCCCCCCCCCCCACCGATCTCAAGCAGAGAGCCGTCGGACCCATCTCCCCCCTTCCTCCCCCCCAGCTGATCTCGGCACTTACCTCCTCACTAACTGGAGCGCCTGAATCGGACTTTTGTAGAGCGTGTCTGTTTCACGCTGAATCTGGACGGGTGAATGCGGTGGTAAAGGGGGAAGTGCCGGTAAGGTTGGGTGTGCAGCCCATTAAGTCAATTTAAATGCATGCAAATGATCACAGGCGGGCGCGGATCACGCTCCTTGCCTCACGCCCGACTTTACCAAGTTTTTGCGCCCAAAAACGGGTGCAACCTGATGGTAAAAACGGGCCCGATGGGGTAATTTATCATTGCCTAATCCACCTAACCTGCACATCTTTGGAATGTGGGAGGAAACTGGAGCACCCGGAGGGAACCCACGCAACTCAAGGCTGGACATCTATGAGGTTCTGTGGGCCATCAGCAGCAGTAGAATTGTACTCAAACACAATCTACAACTTTATGACCTGGCAACTCCACACCTCAACCATTAGCACCAAGCTCGGGTGTAATCCCTGGTTCAATGACGAGTGCAGGAGGGCATGCCAGGAGCAACACCAGACCATAATACCATAAGATAGAGGAGTAAAATTAGGCCATTCGGCCCATCGAATCTACTCTGCCATTCAATCATGGCTGATAAGTTTCTCTACCCCATTCTCCCACCTTTTCCCCATAAACTTTGATCCCTTTACCAGTGTTAAATACACCCAATGACCCGGCCTCCACAACCTCTGTGGCAATGAATTCCACAGATTCACCACCCTCCGGCTGAAGAAATTCCTCCTCATCTCAGTTTTGAAGGGTCATCCCTTTACCGAGACTGTGCCCTCGGATTCTAATCTCTCCAACTAATGGAAATATCTTCTCCACGTCCACTCTATCTAGACCTTTCAGTATTCTGTAAGTTTCAATGAGATCCTCCCCTCATCTTTCTAAACTCCATTGGGCACTGACCCAGACATACCTAAAGACAAAATGTCAACCAGCTGAAGCTACAACACAGGACGGCTTGTGTGCTAAACAGCATTAGCAGCAAGCAATAGACAGAGCCAAGTGATTCCACAACCAGTAGATCAGATCTAAGCTCTGCAGTCCTGCCACATCCAGCTGTGAATAGTGGTGGACAATTAAACAGCTCTGTGCTGCGGCACTCCCTCAATACTGCATTGCGGCTTTAGCCCAGATTTTGTGCTCAAGTCTCTGTAACGGAACTTGAACCAGTGACCTGTGACTCATAGGCCAGCGCATGCTACAGTTTAAACAGATCTGCCACATGTGTTGATTTTCTGATTGCTGCCTCAATTCTGCAAATTCATACTGGCAAATGAGTTTTGATTGTTTGGAATATGACGCATGATCTTGTATTGATTTGCTGTTGCTTGAGAGTGATGTTTGTGCTGTGCAGGTTAGTGAGGTGCATGGAGGGCCTCACACCTTCTCTGTTGACCTGTGACAGTGAACACCATGGGGTGGGAGTGGGGGTGGTGTCTGCCCCCTGGGTAAAGCCGAGGTTTCAGTCACCACTCAGAGTGGACGATGCTGCCAGGAGTAGTTTGCGGAGAATGTGTCGGCTGTGGTGGAGATTTCAAAACTTCAGATAGAGAGTAGAGTTTATTATTTATATCCTATCACCTTGATTCTATTAGAATCATACAGAATTGATCGTGGCCATTCGGGCCATCACCCCTGTCCCAGCTGTTTGAAGAAGCCCTGGTTAGTTCTGCGATCCTATTCTTTCCCCATAGCTCAGTAATTCTTTTCTGACTGAATGATTTACCCAGCTATCATTGTTATCACTGAATCTGCTTCCACCACCCTGTCAGGCACTCGGGTCTCTGACTTGCTCCTCTCACCCCTCTCCAAGTGGCATGGCACAGTACTGAGGGTGCAGAGGAGATTCACTAGGTTGATTCCGGAGTTGAGAGGGTTGGCTTATGAGGAGAGACTGAGTAGACTGGAGCTATACTCATTGGAATTCAGAAGAATGAGGGGAGATCTTATAGAAACATATAAGATTATGAAGGGAATAGATAAGATAGAAGCAGGGAAGTTGTTTCCACTGGCAGGTGAAACTAGAACTAGGGGGCATAGCCTCAAAATAAGGGGAAGGAGATTTAGGACTGAGTTGAGGGGGAACTTCTTCACACAAAGGGTTGTGAATCTGTGGAATTCCCTGCCCAGTGAAGCAGTTGAGGCTACCTCATTGAATGTTTTTAAGACAAGGGTAGATAAATTTTTGAACAGTAAAGGAATTAAGAGTTATGGTGAGCGGGCAGGTAAGTGGAGCTGAGTCCACAAAAAGATCAGCCATGATCTTATTGAATGGCGGAGCAGGCTCGAGGGGCCAGATGGCCTACTCCTGCTCCTAGTTCTTATGCTCTTATGTTCTTAAATCCTCTGGCATTCTGGCTTTGAGTCTGATCCATGAATACCGGCCGGTTGGTCCATCTCCTTAGAACTTGCTAACTGAGAACAACCCTTTTCCTCATCTCTCCGCAGGCCGCTGGTAAGTTGAGATCTGACACTCTGGCCCAGTGATGGACAACCCAGGCTAGTGTGTGGGCTGCATGAATGGCCCTCCTTCATCTCAGTGGGCCACAAGGTTGAAATCGGGCTTGTTCACTAACCGTGACCCCACAAATAAGATTAAACACATTTAATACACGCTGAATATTTCATATCGAGTTATAGAAAATGCTGAATCATTCATCTATTAATAGAACTCTCAACTTCAAATGGTGAAAATGAAATAAATATTTACACTTTAGATACAGGGGAATGTTGTGAGCGATCTGCACACACCTCACTTGCTTTACATGCGAATCACTTCAGCCACACCAGCACAGTGGCACAGTGGTTAGCACTGCTGCCTCACAGCACTGGGGACCTGGGTTCGATTCCTGGCTTGGGTCACTGTCAGTGTGGAGTCTGCACATTCTCTTCGTATCTGCATGGGTTTCCTCCGGGTGCTCCACTTTCCTCCCACCGTGCAAAGGTGTGCGGGTTATGTGGATTTGCCATGGTAAATGTGTGGGGTTCTTAGAAGTCTTAGAAACCCTACAGCACAGAAAGAGGCCATTCGGCCCATCGAGTCTGCACTGACCAGAATCCCACCCAGGCCCTACCCCCATATCCCTACATATTTACCCACTAATCCCTCTAACCTACGCAACCCAGGACACTAAGGGCCATTTTTTAGTATGGCCAATCAACCTAACCCGCACATCTTCGGACTGTGGGAGGAAACCGGAGCACCCGGAGGAAACCCACACAGACACGAGGAGAATGTGCAAACTCCACACAGACAGTGACCCGAGCCGGGAATCGAACCCAGGTCCCTGGAGCTGTGAAGCAGCAGTGCTAACCACTGTGCCACCATGCCGCCTATGGATAGGGTGGAGGGCCTGGATGGGATGCTCTTTCGGAGAGTCAGTGCAGACTCAATGGGCCGAATGGCCTCTTTCTGCACTGTAGGAATTCTATGATTCTATAAAAAAAAACAATGCGGATGGGAATCGGCGGAATGCAGCCCTGCACATGGGCAACGGTCAACAAAATGTCTCGTGGGGCAGCACTGTGAACCCAGGTGGGCCGTATGTGGACCCCAGGCTGCAGATTGCACACCGCTATTGTGGACCATCCCTCCAGCCCTGCAGTCACTAACTGCGGCAATCCCACTCCCTCCCCAGTTGGTGCAGAGCAGACCAACAAGCAAAGTCAGCAAAGCCTGTGTACAACATGAAGCCGCCACGCTGACATATTGTTTACCTCAGTGACTAAAGGTGTTGCTGACTGGGATGTCAAAGACTTAAAAAAACAGCTTCCATTAGTGGCTACATTTTGAAGATTCCCATGAAGACAAGTTCACCGAGTGAGTCTGAATGAGGTAGAATTTAGGGCACATTAACAAGCCCAACAGGACCAGACCAGTGCCAATGTTCCACACCAGTCTCCTCCAGCCCAACCCCATCAACATATCAAACAAAGAACAAAGAAAATTACAGCACAGGAACAGGCCCTTCGGCCCTCCAAGCCTCCATCGACCATGCTGCCCGTCTGAACTAAAATCCCCAACCCTTCCGGGGACCATATCCATATATATATATCATTCTGTTCCTTTCTCCCTCATGTTTTTATCCAGCTTCCCCTTCAATGGATCAATGCTCTTCACCTCACTCAGGAGGGGGTGAATTGAACTTTCTCACTGTTCCCTGGATTAGGAAAATTCTCCTGAATTCCCCACTGGATTTATTAGAATCATACGTCCCCCAGTTTAGATCTCCCAGGATAGGGAGACCAGCCCAGCGCAGAGGATTCTAAACTATGTTTGAGCAAAGGTTCAAAGGTGCATGGTCTCTGTTTAGGAAATGAATCTCATCACTTTGTTTGTATTTTTATGGCCTTAATAAACAGCATTGCTACTTTTAATGATTTGTGAGTGTGCGCCCCATTCCTCTATTTCTCCACTCTATATAGATACTTGTTTCATTTACTGCCCATGAAGTATTATTAAAAGGGATGTCAAATATAAAAATAACATTTTTTAATAGGCCTTTAGTTTCTGAACCTCTGCCAGTCTACCTGTGAGCTGAATTCCATGTCTCAGGCTGTTCACATATTGAGTGAGAAGTCAGCAGTTATTCTGATGCCTCAAGGGATTAAACAGGTTTGTGTTGTGTAATGTAACCTCCCGGATGTTCCTGTGTTGCAACAGGGCAATCAAACTGTGTGGGAAGCTACCTTTCCACACGCGATCACCTTATCACCTCTTACTCAGCACTCGTTGCTATGGAGACCTGCATCGTTGGAGGGAAACCCTTGCGTGACTGGGTCTATTAGAAAGAGAGAATGCCCTTGGGAAATCAGCCACTCACCCATGCGAGAGGAAAGGGCATGTATAGAATGACAGAATAGTTAGAATGCCATTCGGCCCATCGAATCTGCAACTGCTCTCTGCAAGGGCGATTCAGCTAGTCTCATTGGCCCAGCCTTTCCCTCAACCTCGCAAATGTTTTCTCTTCCTGGGCTTATCCAATTCTGTTTGAATTTGTCTCCAGTACACTCTCACATTCTCACTCTCACTCACACTCCCACCTTCACACTCTCACATTCTCATTCTCTCCCCCACTCTCACTCTCTCCCACTTTCATATTCCCCCACTCTCTCACTCTCTCATTCCCTCTTTCATTCTCACACTCACACTCTCACACTCTCACTCTCATCTCTCTCTTTCTCTCTCTCTCACCCTCACACTCTCTCACTGTCACGCTCTCACTCTCTCTCTCTTTCTCTCTCTCACACACTCATACTCTCCCACTGTCACGCTCTCACTCTCTCTCTCTCTCTCTCACCCTCACACTCTCTCACTGTCATGCTCTCACTCTCTCTCTCTCTCTCTCACCCTCACACTCTCTCACTGTCATGCTCTCACTCTCTCTTTCTCACTCTCTCTCAAGCTCTCTCACTCTCACACTATACATTCCAGATCCTAACCTGTGGCCACAGAACAAATCATCTCCTCTTATCTCCATCGCTTATTTTGTCAATCACCTTCACTCTGTGTTCTCTCATTCTTGATCCTTCCACCAATGGGAACAGCTTCTTCTTATCGATTCCGTCCGGAGCCTTCATGATTTTCAACATTTCCAAAAGATCTCCTCTCGGCCTCTCTGCTCCAACAGTCCCAACCTCTCCAATTGATCCACAGAACTGAAGATCCTCATTGCTGAAACCATTCTTCGATTTGATTTATTATTGTCACATGTATTAGTATACAGTGAAAAGTATTGTTTCTTGCGCGCTATACAGACAAAGCATACTGTTCATAGAGAAGGAAAGGAGAGAGTGCAGAATGTAGTGTTACAGTCATAGCTAGGGTGTAGAGAAAGATCAAATTAGTGCAAGGTAGGTCCATTCAAAAGTCTGACAGCAGCAGGGAAGAAGCTGTTCTTGAGTCGGTTGGTACGTGACCTCAGACTTTTGTATCTTTTTCCTGACGTAAGTAGGTGGAAGAGAGAATGTCTGGGGTGTGTGAGGTCCTTAATTATGCTGCTGCTTTTCCGAGGCAGCGGGAAGTGTAGACAGAGTCAATGGATGGGAGGCTGGTTTGCGTGATGGATTGGGCTACATTCACGACCTTTTGTAGTTCTTTGCGGTCTTGGGCAGAGCAGGAGCCAGACCAAGCTGTGATACAACCAGAAAGAATGCTTTCTATGGTGCATCTGTAAAAGTTGGTGAGAGTCATAGCGGACATGCCAAATTTCCTTAGTCTTCTGAGAAAGTAGAGTCGTTGGTGGGCTTTCTTAACTATAGTATCAGCATGGGGGTCCAGGACAAGTTGCTGGTGACCTGGACACCTAAAAACTTGAAGCTCTCGACCCTTTCTACTTTGTCCCCATTGATCTAGACAGGGGCATGTTCTCCTTTACACTTCCTGAAGTCGATGACTAGCTCCTTCATTTTGTTGACATTGAGGGAGACAGCTGGGATTTGCAAGTGGCCCAAGATGTAACTGTCATGAGCGCTCCCTGGGAAACGGGCACACACCTACATGATGTGCATTGTGTGGTCGCAGACGAGTTGTACACTGAGGGAGTGGAACCCTTTGTGGTTCCTGCATGGACCGCATGTCGCCATGGTGACTTAAGAGCCATGTGGGTGCCATCTATCAGACCTTGCACCTGGGGCATCCCTGCTCGGTGGGTGAAGCCATGGCCCTGGCATCCTGGCTCACCTGGTCCTGGTCAAATTGATGAACATTTCAGCCCTGAAAGGGTATCTGTCACCCTCCCCAATACATCAGTGAGTGGCAGACTGGGAGATGCTGGCGTGTTCCCCGTGCTGCCCGAGAATGAACCTTTGGGATAAAAGGTCAGAGTGGCTTTTGAATTCGGTCTTGAAAGATATTCAACTGATCTTTCACCTGTTTATTTTCTTGTTTACCTCTTGCTAACTCACTCTGGCTTTCACAGCATCGTCTCATTCACTCAGATTCAAGTCTTTCAGTTCAGCTTGGTTTTCTCCTGAACAGCTTCATTTACTTTATATTCCGATAGCTTTCCTTCGTTCGCAGCCATCTACGCCCTTCACACTGCCCCCTGCTGTTGCAAGTTGGGCACTGTTTCAGCATTTTTAGGAAACTCTGGGGCGGGATTTGCCACTCCTGTTTTCCGGGGTGCGGGATCAGCAGCCGGAGTGAGAAATCCCACGGGAGTCTGAAAATGTGGTTTACGCTGGCAGGATTTCCCGTTTCGTTTGCCCCCCCACTCCCACCGATGATGCCGCATGAATCCCTGTGTTCAATATCAGGATTCCCATAGGAATGTGTTTAAATATAATTATCAGGCCTTTACGCCTGATAGCCCCCCGTCCGAATGTCCATTCACATTTGTGTGACGACACATCACGTGAACCACAACAGGTCCCCCATGCACGCACCTGGTGAGCCAAACCTGTCAGAGGCACACAGGAGAAGGTCATGCCCAGGTAGTACCCTGGCATTGTCTGGGCAGTGTCATAGGGCTATGCCAAGGCACTGCGAGGGGGCAATGCGGGGGTGGGTGTTCTGTGGGTGGGTGGGTTCCAGGGGGCGGGGCTCCATAACGAGGGCGCTGTGATTGGAAGGTGTTCCATTTTAAATTGTTTGCCCTTATTTCAAAGTTGTGTGACATCGTGGGATCCGCCCCTTAACTTTCTGTCTCGAAGACCCTAAAGCTACAGCAGAGGGACCCCGTGGAGCCAGAAGCTTCCACCTCACCCCCTGCATCACTGCCTAACACTGAGAACATTCCACCCTCGATTTCTGAGCCTTTCAGCTGCTTGGTGCCCACTCCTGACTCCTGCACTAAACTCTACAGCTTGTACATTCCATTAAAGAAATGCTGGCCAAACAGTGATGCCCATGTCCCATGAATGAATAAAAAATACATTTTGCTGTTTATTTGAATATTTCCTCTGGGTCCTGGTCTCCCTCGATCTGGGGTCTCTGTCTCCCTCACTCTGGGGTCTCTGTCCCCCTCACTCTGGGGTCCTGGTCCCCCTTGCTCTGGGGTCTCTTGTTGCCTCCGACACTTTATTGGGACTGGTCCTCTTCCTGGATCTCTTTTGATTTTCTGTCCATGACTTGTTTTGTTTCTTGTAGTTGCAGCTTTAAATGTCATTGTGCCTTTAATGCTGTCAGTGCAGTAGCAAGCTGTCTGCAACTGGCTGTTCTGTCTCTGATTTTCCTGCCCTTCTTCAAGATCCCTGTGACCCTGGGCCGATTTATTATAAGACACATTTTTAAAGTGAAAGACTTCCTATCGGTCATAGAAAGAAGTTTAACAACACCAGGTTAAAACTCTTACTGTGTTTACCCCAGTCCAACGCCGGCATCTCCACATCCTGACTACCATCGGTCATAGAAGACAGAGGGTGGCAGTGGAAGGGTGCGTTTCTGAATGGAGGGCTGTGACAAGCGGGGATAGGGGATGTGCCTGGGTAAGACTCTCTTCGGAGAGTTGGTGCAGACTCGATGGGCTGAATGGCCTCTTTCTGCACTGTAGGAATTTTATGGTTCTGGGTAAGGACCCCAGATTTCCATCCCTATAAGTGAACCAAATGGGTGTTTATGACAATCGATGAGGTCACCATTGCTGGAGCAGCTTTCAATTCCAGATTAGTTAATTGAATTTAAATTCTGCCAGATGTCATGGTGGGATTTGAACCCATGTCCCCAGATCATTAACCCAGGTCTCCGGAACACTAGACCAGTGACAATGCCACTATTCGATCCTTCCCCCCGTTAGTGCAGATGTCCAGCCATTTCTCCCAGGGACTGCAGTGCCGCCCACTTCCAGCTTTGCCATCATGGGCTGTCTGATCTGATTGAAGGATTTGATTGGATAGATGGAGCGAAACAGTTGGGGTGGGTCAGAAGAAGGAGGCCGATACTTAAAGGGTGATATCAGGAAGCACTTCCTCACACAAGGGACTATGTTAGGGGCAGTGCCAGGGGGCAGAGCTAGGGGCAGTGCCAGGGGGCAGAGCTAGGGACAGTGCCAGGGGGCAGAGCTAGGGACAGTGCCAGGGGGCAGAGCTAGGGACAGTGCCAGGAGGCAGAGCTAGGGGCAGTGCCAGGGGGCAGAGCTAGGGACAGTGCCAGGGGGCAGAGCTAGGGACAGTGCCAGGGGGCAGAGCTAGGGGCAGTGCCAGGAGGCAGAGCTAGGGGCAGTGCCAGGGGGCAGAGCTAGGGGCAGTGCCAGGGACAGAGCTAGGGGCAGTGCCAGGAGGCAGAGCTAGGGGCAGTGCCAGGGGGCAGAGCTAGGGACAGTGCCAGGGGCAGAGCTAAGGGCAGTGCCAGGGGGCAGAGCTAGGGGCAGTGCAAGGGGGCAGAGCTAGGGACAGTGCAAGGGGGCAGAGCTAGGGACAGTGCAAGGGGGCAGAGCTAGGGACAGTGCCAGGGGCAGAGCTAGGGGACAGTGCCAGGGGCAGAGCTAGGGGACAGTGCCAGGGGCAGAGCTAGGGGACAGTGCCAGGGGCAGAGCTAGGGGACAGTGCCAGGGGCAGAGCTAGGGGACAGTGCCAGGGGCAGAGCTAGGGGACAGTGCCAGGGGCAGAGCTAGGGGACAGTGCCAGGGAGCAGAGCTAGGGACAGTGTGAGGGGGCAGAGCTAGGGACAGTGCCAGGGGCAGAGCTAGGGGACAGTGCCAGGGAGCAGAGCTAGGGACAGTGTGAGGGGGCAGAGCTAGGGACAGTGCCAGGGGCAGAGCTAGGGGACAGTGCCAGGGAGCAGAGCTAGGGACAGTGTGAGGGGGCAGAGCTAGGGACAGTGCCAGGGAGCAGAGCTAGGGACAGTGTGAGGGGGCAGAGCTAGGGACAGTGCCGGGGGCAGAGCCAGGGACAGTGTGAGGGTCAGAGCAAGGGACAGTGTGAGGGGGCAGAGCAAGGGACAGTGTGAGGGGGCAGAGCAAGGGACAGTGCCAGGGAGCAGAGCTAGGGGACAGTGCCAGGGGGCAGAGCTAGGGGACAGTGCGAGGGGGCAGAGCTAGGGGACAGGGTACTGTCCGTGCATGACCCTCTCCTCTCTGTATTTACCTGTGCAACCCCGATGAGGGAGTGTTTGCCAAATCCCCATTAATCAAAAGCTGTTAAAAGCTGTGCGATGTGACATCATGCTGGTAGGGGGTGGGAGGATGGGGGGTGGGGGGTGGGGGATATAATACTGCCACAAAGACCGTTACTAATTTTTGATATATGGTAATGGGGATCCCAACCTCTCATGGCATCAATGACATCATTGGCAGGGACGGGGGCAGGGACAATGCGAATGCGATATCCTACCGGCATGAATGCCATTTGGAGACTCCTGTTGGATTCTCCATCCCCACTGGCTTTCCCGCCTGCAGAGAGCGGGGTCGGAGAATCCTGGCCTCTGCGTTTCTGATTCTCCTGCCAAACTGGACAACCTCAGATTGTATTTCAGCTGCCAAAATTTTTACTCAATCAATTACACTCTCCAAATCCACCGAAACATCTTCGCATCTGCCCCGCCCTATCCCTAACGGTGTGGTGAGACCTTTCACACCCCCCTGAGAGAGCAGATAAAGACCATGTCCAATACCTTGTCTGTGCCTCGATTTTCCACTCATCTCCCTGAAGCCAGGAGTGTGCAAAATCTGAGCCAAGATTGACAGGATAAGATAGTCCGAGGAGGGAATCAGTCGCCTTGACTAAGAAATGAACTGAATCAGTTCAATAAATAGAGGAGTTTCAGACAGGAGGTAAATGAATAGATTCACTAAATGGGTTCAGTGATAATAATCAATAATCAAATTTAATAAAAGGAATTCATTGGTTACTTCTTATATAGAATCATAGAATCCTACAGTGCAGAAGGAGGCCATTCAGCCCATTGAGTCAGCACCAATCACTATCCCACCCAGGTCCTATCCCCATGCATTTACTCGAGCTAGTCTCGCTGACACTAAGGGGCAATTTAGAGTGGCCAATCTACCTAACCTGCACATCTTTGGACTGTGGGAGGAAACTGGAGCACCCGGAGGAAACCCACGCAGACATGGGGAGAACGTGCAAATTCTACACAGACAGTGACCCAGAAATTGAAGCTGGGTCCCTGGCGCTGTGAGGCAGCAGTGCTAACCACTGCGCCACCCTGCCGCCTTAAGTAATATATATTATTCCGATATCCTTTTTCCAGCTTCCATAATGCTTCTTTCACCTGAAAGCATCAACAGAATAACTTGTGAGAGTTAACAAATTTTATAAATCTGGAGGACTTTAGTTAAATCAGAATATTTCTGGAATATAAAATAGATTTAATTTTGGATGAGTTGTAGGAATCCAATTGTTTGCAAAGGGGACGAAAGGAGTAATTTTATATCATAAGAATGAGTAACAGAGTGAATTATAGGCAGGAATATGAGTGCAAGCTTCAGACAGGGTTTAGATAGAAAGTAATAAGATATCGGACGATGATTTGCACAAACTGGAAAAAAATCAGGGGGTCTGTGGGATTGTATACGGATATAGAATTATAGACACATGGGAGTGAGTTACATGCTCTAGAATCCATAGATTAACAAATAGCTGGCAGTGAGTTAGAGGCAGGAAGTTTAGTTTTACAGGCAGTTTATAAGCACAATAGTTGCTGATTAGAAGTGAGTTACGTTCTGGCATCTAATCAGCTCTATGCGTGACTATGACATTTAATTGATTTACGACTTTTATCTAAAGCCTTTTATTAGAATACTGCTTCCAAATTATTCCTGGATATATTTGATTCTGTGCACTTTAAACTTTTACATGTTGTTTTTGGTTCAAATTTGTATTCCCTCAGCAGCTATCACATTGCTTCATGTTGGTTCTTACTGTCGCTGACATGGGGTGATGTTCTTAACAAGATACCTTCCGCTACAATTATGATCCGAGTTTAGACCACAAGTCCGTTCACCTTTCACTGATCACAGCTCTGCTAATATTTATAGAGCTGTAGCTATTCCTGAGGGAATATACAAGCAGCCAAAATTCCCAATCCTAACAAATATCCAGCACACCTGACTGGAACTTGGTGCACGGTGGCACAGCGGTTAGCACTGCTGCCTCACAGCACCAGAGACCTGGGTTCGATTCCCAGCTTGGGTCACTGTCTGTGTTGAGTTTGCACTTTCTCCCTGTGTCTGCGTGGGTTTTCTCCGGGTGCTCCCACGTTCTGAAAGACATGCTGGTTGGGTGCATTGACCTGAACAGGTGCTGGAGTGTGGTGACTAGGGGAATTTCACAGTAACTTCATTGCAGTGTTAATGTAAACCTTACTTGTAACACTAATAAATAAACTTTTTTAAACTTTATTGGTGGAAGTGAGGTGATATTCGACTGTGATAGCCTGTGTGGACAGCAGCCTCCTGACCTTCCACCATCATGGGCATTTGGCAGGGGGGGTGGAGGGAGGCCGCTGGTCTCTGCGGGAGCTTCCCAGGCCACGAGTCCACATCTGGAATGAGGACAAAACAGGCATTAGCCGCGAGTTGCTGGAGGCCATTCAGAAACTGTATCCAACTTCACTAAAACAGATGATCAGATCATTGCTGTTTGTGGGAGCTTGCTGTGCACAAATCAGTGACCCCGTTTCCAACAATCCAACTGTCCCAACACTTCAAAAATACTTCACAGCTGGTGAGGAATTCTGAGACATCTTGAGGTTGTCAAAGATGCAATATTATTACAAATGAACAAATGTTTGTGGTGACTGTCAGAGAAACATAGAAACTAGAAGCAGGAGGAGGCCATTCGGCCCTTCAAGTCTGTCCGCCATTCATTTTGATCATGGCTGATCATCGAATTCAATATCCTGATTCCCCCTTTCCCTCTTTTCCCTTGATCCCTTTATCCCCAAGAGCGATATCTAATTTCTTCTTGAAATCAGACAATGTTTTGGCCTCAACTACTTTCTGTGGTAGTGAATTCCACACATTCACCACCCTCTGGGTGAAGAAATTTCTCCTCATCTCAGTTCTAAAAGGTTTACCCCTTATCCACAAACTATGACCCCCTTTGGACTCCCCCACCATTGGGAACATTCTTTCTGAATCTACCCTGTCTAACCCTGTTAGAATTTTATAAGTTTCCATGAGATCCCCTCTCACTCTTCTAAACTCCAGTGAGTAGAATCCTAACCGACTTAGTCTCTCCTCATAGGACAGACTTGCCATCCTAGTAATCAGCCTGGTAAACCTTCGCTGCGCTCCCTCGATAGCAAGGACATCCTTCCTCAGATAAGGACACCAAAACTACACACAATACCCCAGGGTGGCCTCACCAACACCCTGTACAATTGCAGCAAAAGATCCGTATCTATGTACTCAAATCCTCTCGCTATGAAGGCCAACATACCATTCACCTTCTTTACTGCCTGCTGTACCTGCGCGCTTACTTTCAGCGACTGATGCACGAGGACTCCAAGGTCTCGCTGAGTATCCACCTTTCAATTTACACCCATTCAAGTAATAATCTGTCTTCCTATTATTGCTACCAAAGTGGATAACCTCACATTTATCCACATTATACTGTATCTGCCATGCACATGCCCACACACTCAGTCTGTCCAAATCACACTGAAGCATCTCTGCATCCTCCTCACAGCTCACCCTCCCACCCAACTTTGTATCATCTGCAAATTTGGAGATAATACATTCAGTTCCCTCTTCCAAATCATTAATATACAATGTGAACAGTTGAGGTCCTTGCACAGATCCCTGCGGAACCCCACTAGTCACTGACTGCCAATCAGAAAAAGACCCATTTATGCCAACTCCTTGTTTCCTATCTGCTAACCAGCTTTCTATTCATCTCAAGACATTACCTGCAATCCCATGTTTTATTAACTTTACATAGTAATCTGTTATGTGAGACCTTGTCGAAAGCCTTCTTAAAGTCTAAATAAATCACATCCACTGGTTCTCCTCGGTCAACTCTACTAGTTACATCCTCAAAAAATTCCAATAGATTCGTCAAGCATGATTTCCCTTTTGTAAATTCATGCTGACTTTGTCTGATTATACCACTGCCTTCCAAATGCTGAGCTATGAAATCCTTGATAATGGACTCTAGCAACTTCCCCAGTACCGACGTTAGGCTCACTGGTCTATAGTTCCCTGTGTTTTCTCTCTACCTCCCTTTTTGATCAGCGGGCTGATATTAGCTACCCTCCAATCTGTAGGAACCAGTCCAGAACCCAAAGAATTTTGGAAAACAACCACCAATGAATGTCCTCACGTATAGGGTGGAATTCTACTGCCTCGCTCGAGCGAGACTGGAAAATCTTGCCCGAGGACAATGGACATTTCTGTTGTCCACCCCTCGCCCACTCCCATTCCATGGTAGGCAGGGCGGTAGAATTCTGGTGGAAGTGTACACCTTCATACACCCGAGTTTGAAATTTGCATAACTCAGAACCATGTCTTCTACTTTTTTTCATTCTGTCCACTTTCCCCTCCTCTCTCACCTCCCCTCTTTTCTCCATTGATTTCCACGCTAGCTGTGAGTCCTTGAACTGTGTCCAGCCTTTAACATTTCCCCCAAAATGCCAGACAATATGGGGCACAGAAACAGGCCATCTGGCCTGAATACATCCATACACATTTCCTCTCACCCCTCTTCATCAAACCTCCCTGCTTTCTCCCTCATGTGTGAATCCAGCTTAAATACATCCACAATATTCATCTCAACCGCTCTTTGTACTGGCCAGGCCCACAATCCAAACTGAATCTGGGTGAAGTTGTTTCTCCGAACCTCCCTACTATCTTTCAGACCTATGACAAGTGAGCAAGTGAGTGAGTGAGTGAGTGAGAGAGAGTGAGAGAGTGAGGGAGAGAGTGAGGGACTAAGTGAGAGAGAGAGAGTGAGGGAGTGAGTGAGGGAGTGAGTGAGAGAGAGAGAGAGAGAGAGCAAGTGAGTGAGTGAGTGAGAGAGAGTGAGAGAGTGAGGGAGAGAGTGAGGGAGTGAGTGAGAGAGAGTGAGGGAGTGAGTGAGGGAGTGAGTGAGAGAGAGAGAGAGAGAGCAAGTGAGTGAGTGAGTGAGTGAATGTGAGTGAGTGAGTGCATGTGAGTGAGTGAATGTGAGTGAGTGAGAGTGAGTGAGTGTGAGTGAGTGAGTGAATGTGAATGAGTGAATGTGAGTGAGTGAGTGAGTGCGTGAGTGAGTGAGTGCATGAGTGAGTGAGCGAGTGAATGTGAGTGAGTGAGAGAGTGAGTGAGTGAGAGAGTGAGTGAGTGCGAGTGAGTGAGTGAGGGAGAGAGTGAGGGAGTGAGTGAGAGAGAGAGAGTGAGGGAGTGAGGGAGTGAGTGAGAGAGAGAGAGAGAGAGCAAGTGAGTGAGTGAGTGAGAGAGAGTGAGAGAGTGAGGGAGAGAGTGAGGGAGTGAGTGAGAGAGAGAGAGTGAGGGAGTGAATGTGAGTGAGTGAGTGTCAGTGAGTGAGTGAGTGTGAGTGAGTGAGTGAATGTGAATGAGTGAATGTGAGTGAGTGAGTGCGTGAGTGAGTGAGTGCATGAGTGAGTGAGCGAGTGAGTGCGAGTGAGTGAGTGAGCGAGTGAATGTGAGTGAGTGAATGTGAGTGAGTGAGTGAGTACGTGAGTGAGTGAGTGAATGTGAGTGAGTGAGAGAGTGAGTGGGTGAGGGAGTGAGTGAGTGTGAGTGAGTGAGTGAATGTGAATGAGCGAGTGAATGTGTGAGTGAATGTGAGTGAATGAGTGAGTGAGTGCGAGTGAGTGATCGAGTGAATGTGAGTGAGTGAGTGAGAGAGTGCGAGTGAGCGAGTGAATGTGAGTGAGTGAGTGAGTGAGTAAGTGAGTGAGTGAGTGAGTGTGAGTGAGTGTGTGAGTGAGTGTGAGTGAGTGAGTGAGTGAGTGTGTGAGTGAGTGTGTGTGAGTGAGTGAGTGAGTGAGTGTGTGTGAGTGAGTGAGTGTGTGAGTGAGTGAGTGAGTGAGTGTGAGTGAGTGAGTGAGTGTGTGAGTGAGTGTGTGAGTGAGTGTGAGTGAGTGAGTGAGTGTGTGAGTGAGTGTGTGTGAGTGAGTGAGTGAGTGAGTGTGTGAGTGAGTGAGTGAGTGAGTGTGAGTGAGTGAGTGAGTGTGTGAGTGAGTGTGTGAGTGAGTGTGAGTGAGTGAGTGAGTGTGTGAGTGAGTGTGTGTGAGTGAGTGAGTGAGTGAGTGTGTGAGTGAGTGTGAGTGAGTGAGTGTGTGAGTGAGTGAGTGTGTGAGTGAATGAGTGAGTGAGTGTGTGAGTGAATGAATGTGATTGAGCGACTGAGTGAATGCATGAGTGAGTAGTGAGCGAGTGAATGTGAGTGAGTGAGTGAGTGAGTGAGTGCAGCGCTATTGGAGGCGTCACCACAGCCTATCCTGTTCTGCTCTATCTGGCTGAGCAGTCATTTTATTTTTGGAAATTCTCTGCCAACATTATCAGCATCCGGTGAAGGTGACAAACTTCCTGTTTTCAGACTGCTGATTGGGAAATAATGGAAAGAAGCCTCCTTCTGATGTCTTCATTTGGACCATTACATTTGTGGTAATCTTTCACAGATTTTATCATTTACAGACAATTTATAAATGATTGTGGGTAGGTCTATTTAGGACTAATGTTTAACAGTGATAATAGGGGTGGCACGGTGGCACAGTGGTTAGCGCTGCTGCCTCACAGGGACCTGGGTTCGATTCCAGCCTCAGGTGATTGTCCGTGTGGAGTTTGCTCATTCTCTGCGGGGGTTTCCTCTGGAAGCTCCGGTTTCCTCCCACAGTCTAAAGATGTGCGGTTTAGGTGGATTAGCCATGCTAAATTGCCCCTCAGTGTCAGGGGGACCAGCAGGGTAATGTGTGGAGTTAAGGCTTAAGGGCCTGGGTGGCATTGCTGTTGGTGCAAGTTCCAGAGTGCAGATTCTATGATTAAAAGGGTCCAAAGAATACTTTTTATGGAAAATACTTTCTGCAAATAGTCATTGTAAATTAAAGTACATCTTTTTGCCAATTTGTTGTGTTTTCAGGACAGGCCAGTGCTCTGAGGAGAGTTCGGATGTGGCAATTTTCTGCTGCCTGTGTCAAGTCATCAATCTCGCAATCACCCATATTGTCCTTTGATGTCATCTATTGTATACTAAGGAAGTGACTCACTGAGTGCTGCTAACAAGTAGTGCCAAAGAACAAAGTACAGCACAGGAACAGGCCCTTCGGCCCTCTGAGCCTGCGCCAATCATGATGCCCTAACTAAAAGAAAAACCTTGTGCCCTCACTCGGTCCATATCCCTCTATTCCCTCCCTACTCAAGTACCCATCCAGATGCCTCTTAAATATTGCTAATGTGCCTGTTTCCACCACCACATCTGGCAGCGTGTTCCAGGCACCCACCACTCTCTATGTGAAAAACCTCTCCCTCACAATCTCCCTTAAACTTTCCCCCTCCAACCTTGAGCCTGTGCCCTCTTGTAATTGACACTTCCACCCTGGGAAAAAGCCTCTGACTATCCACCCTGTCTATGCCTCTCATAATTTTGTCGACTTCTATCCGGTCTCCCCTCAGCCTCCGTCTTTCCAGTGAAAACAATCCTAGTTTATTCAACCTCTCCTCATAGCCAACACCCTCGAGACCAGGCAACATCCTGGTGAACTTTCTTTGCACTCTCTCCAAAGCTTCCACGTCCTTCTGATAATGTGGTGACCAGAACTGCACACAATACTCCAAATGCAGCCTAACCAAGGTTTCATATAGCTGCAACATGACTTCCTAACTCCTGTACTCAGTGCCCTGGCGGATGAAGGCAAACATGCCATATGCCTTCCTAATCACCTTGGCAACCTGTGTTGTCACTTTGAGGGAACTGTGGACTTGCACGCCCAAATCCTTCTGCATGTTAATGTTCCTAAGGATTCTGCCATTTACAGTATAATTCACACCTAAATTTGATCCTCCTAAGTGCATCACCTCACATTTGTCTGGGTTAAACTCCATTTGCCATTTCTGTGCCCAAGTCTCTAATCTATCTATATCCTGTTGTATCCTCTGACAATCCCCGGCACTATCAGCAACTCCACCAATCTTCGTGTGTTCCGCAAACTTACTAATCGGTTCACTGACATTTTCCTCCAGATCATTTATATATACTACAAACAACAGAGGTCCCAGCACTGAGCCCTGTGGAACACCACTAGCTACAGATTTCCATTCTGAAACACACCCTTCCACCGCTACTCTCTGCCTTCTATAACCAAGCCAATTCTGTATCCATCCAGCCAGCCCACCCCGAATCCCATGTGATTTTAGTTTTTGTACCAGTCTGCCATGTGGGGCCTTGTCAAACGCCTCACTAAAGTCCATATAAACTACATCCCTCATCAATTTTCTTTGTCACCTTGTCAAAAAACTCAGTCAAGTTGGTGAGACATGACCTTCCCTGTACAAAACCATGCTGCCTGTCACTAACTGGTCCATTTTCCTCTAAATGTGCAAATATCCTGTCCCTTAGTATCTTCTCCAAAAGCTTCCTCACCATTGATGTCAGGCTCAGTGGCCTATAATTTCCTGGCTTATCCCTGCTTCCTTTCTTAAACAAGGGAACAACTTAGGCTATTCTCCAGTCCTCTGGAACTTCACCTGTGGTCAAAGAGGATGCGAAGATATCTGTTAAGGCCCCAGCTATTTATTCCCTTGCCTCCCACAGCAACCTGGGATAAATCCCATCTGGCCCTGGGGACTTGTCTACCTTGATGCAATTTAGGCTACTCAACACTTCCTTCTTTGATATATTTACGTTCTCAAGAGCGTTCACACACCTATCCCTGACCTCAACATCCGTCATGTTCTTCTCCTTAGTGAATACTAATACAAAGTTCTCATTAAGGATTTCACCCACTTCCTGTAGTTCCATGCATATGTTTCAGAAGGGACAGGGAGGGAGGCAAAAGAGGTGGGGGAGTGGCACTGTTGATCAAAAATAGTGTCACGGCTGCAGAAAAGATGGACACCATGGAGGGATTGTCTACGGAGTCTCTGGGTGGAGGCTACGAACAGGAAGGGGTCAATAACTTTACTGTGTGTTTTCTATAGGCCGTCCAATAGTAACAGGGATGTTGAGGAGCAGATGGGGAAACAGATCCTGGGAAGGTGTAATAATAACAGAGTTGTCGTGATGGGAGATTTTATTTTCCCAAATATTGATTGGAATCTCCCTCGAGTAAGGGGTGTAGATGGGGAGGAGTTTGTTAGGTGTGTTCAGGAGGGTTTCTTGACACAGTATGTAGATAAGCCTACAAGAGGAGAGGCTGTACTTGATTTGGTATTGGGAAATGAACCTGGTCAGGTGTCAGATCTCTCAGCGGGAGAGCATTTTGGAGATAGTGATCATAATTCTATCTCTTTTACAATAGCATTGGAGAGAGATAGGATCAGACAAGTTAGAAAAGTGTTTAATTGGAGTAAGGGGAATGATGAGGCTATTGGGCAGGAAATTGGAGGCTTAAATTGGAAAGAGGTTTTCTCAGGGAAATGTACAGAAGAAATGTGGCAAATTTTCAGGGAATATTTGTCTGGAGTTCTGCATAGCAACGTTCCAATGAGACAGGGAAGTTATGGTAGGTTCAGGAACCGTGGTGTATAAAGGCTGTAATGAATCTAGTCAAGAAGAAAAGAAAAGCTTACAAAAGGTTCAGGGAGCTAGGTAATGGTAGAGATCTAGAAGAGTATACGGCTAATAGGAAGGATCTTAAGAAGGAAATTAGGAGAGCCAGGAGGGGTCATGAGAAGGCCTTGGCAGGCAGGATTAAGGAAAAACCCAAGGCATTCTTCAAGTATGTGAAGAGCAAGAGGATAAGATGTGAAAGAATAGGACCTATCAAGTGTGACGGTGGGAAAGTTTGTATGGAACCAGAAGAAATAGCAGAGGTACTTAATGAATACTTTACTGCAGTATTCACTATGGAAAAGGATCTTGGTGGTTGTAGTGCAGACTTGCAGCGGACTGAAAAGCTTGAGCATGTAGATATTAAGAAAGAGGATGTGTTGGAGCTTTTGAAAAGCATCAAGTTAGATAAGTCGCCGGGACCGGATGAGATGTACCCCAGGCTACTGTGGGAGGCGAGGGAAGAGATTGCTGAGCCTCTGGCGATGATCTTTGCATCATCAATGGAGACGGGAGAGGTTCCAGAGGATTGGAGGATTGCGGATGTTGTTCCTTTATTCAAGAAAGGGAGTAGAGATAGCCCTGGAAATTATAGACCAGTGAGTCTAACCTCAGTGGTTGGTAAGTTAATGGAGAAGATCCTGAGAGGCAGGATTTATGAACATTTGGAGAGGTATGATATGATTAAGAATAGTCAGCATGGCTTTGTCAAAGGCAGATCATGCCTTACGAGCCTGGTTGAATTTTTCGAGGATGTGACTAAACACATTGATGAAGGAAGAGCAATAGATGTAGTATATATGGACTTCAGCAAGGCATTTGATAAGGTGCCCCATGCAAGGCTTATTGAGAAAGTGAGGGTGCATGGAATCCAAGGGGACATTGCTCTGTGGATCCAGAACAGGCTTGCCCACAGAAGGCAAAGAGTGGTTATAGATGGTTCATATTCTGCATGGAGGTCGGTCACCAGTGGAGTGCCCCAGGGATCTGTTCTGGGATCCTTACTCTTTGTGATTTTTATAAATGACCTGGATGAGGAAGTGGAGGGATGGGTTGGTAAGTTTACTGATGACACAAAGGTTGGAGGTGTTGTGGATAGTGTGGAGGGATGTCAGAAGTTGCAGCGAGACATTGATAGGATGCAAGACTGGGCGGAGAAGTGGCAGATGGAGTTTAACCCAGATAAGTGTGAGGTGGTTCATTTTGGCAGGTCAAATAGGATGGCGGAATATAATATTAATGGTCGGACTCTTGGCAGTGTGAAAGATCAGAAGGATCTTGGGGTCCGAGTTCATAGGATGCTCAAAGCAGCTGTGCAGGTTGAGGCTGTGGTTAAGAAGGCGTATGGTGTACTGGCCTTTGTTGTGGGAAAAATCCACTAGTAGTCAGACTTCGAGATTCAGAAAATACGATTTATTAAACGGATCCGTGGAGACAAGGCACATGGTCTGTAGCAAACCTTCTCTCCATAGTATGTCAGGAGCGGTTCATTTTTATACTCTTTACACAATGGGCATACCGGTGATTCGAACATTATCACATTGTTTAAGTGAGTACAAGTATTTAACATTTTATGAATGGGTACATTTCCCCATGTTTACAAGAGTACAAACAGGTATAGACATTTAGCATTTTATGAATGGGTACATCTCCTTATGTCTGTATCTATCAATGGCTAGTTTCGTCTCATTCAGGTGCTAATCGGTTCCCTCGCATTCATATTTCCCGCCTTCCTTTAACATTAATCTAAGCTCTTTGTTTTGGGGTTTCCTTATCTTAAAAGATGTCTTGACCCTTGGCTTTGGCTTCCTGAGGTGTTTGTTTGCTATGAGTCACTGTCTGTGATTTGGAAGTGGCTTGTCTGTTAGGTTTTTCTGTATCTCGAAGTCTGACTACTAGTGGATTTTTCCCACAACACCTTCATCAATCGGGGAATTGAGTTTAGAAATCGGGAGATAATGCTGCAGCTATATAGGACCCTGGTCAGACCACACCTGGAGTACTGTGCTCAGCTCTGGTCGCCTCATTACAGGAAGGATGTGGAAGCCATGGAAAGGGTGCAGAGGAGATTTACGAGGATGTTGCCTGGGTTGAGGAGCATGCCCTATGAGGATAGATTGAGTGAGCTTGGCCTTTTCTCCTTGGAGAGACGAAGGATGAGGGGTGACCTGATAGAGGTGTATAAGATGTTGAGAGGTATTGATCGAGTGGACAGTCAGAGGCTTTTTCCTAGGGCTGAAATGGTTGCCACAAGAGGACACAGGTTTAAGGTGCTGGGGAGTAGGTACAGAGGAGATGTCAGGGGTAAGTTTTTCACTCAGAGGGTGGTGGGTGCGTGGGATGGGCTGCCAGCAACGGTGGTGGAGGCGGATTCGATAGGGTCTTTTAAGAGACTTTTAGATAAGTACATGGAACTTAGTCAGATAGAGGGTTATAGGTAAGCCTAGTAATCGCTAAGGTAGGGGTTCGGCACAACTTTGTGGGCTGAAGGGCCTGTATTGTGCTGTAGTTTTTCTATGTTTCTATAACTTCCCTCCATTGTCCTTGAGTGGGCCTACTCTTTCTCTTACTACCCTCTTGCTCCTCATATATGCATAAAAAGCCTGGGGATTCACCTTGACTCTATTTGTTACAGACATTTCATGGCCCCTTTTAGCGCTTCTAATTCCTTAAGTTCCTTCCTACTTTTACTTTTCTCCTCAAGGGCTTCGTCAGTTTTTAGATGCCTAGACTGCTTCCTTTTTCCTTTTGACTGAGCTTACAATTTCCCTTGATTTCCAAAACCTGCCATTTCTGTCCTTCATTTTTGCGGAGACATGCATGTCCTGCACTTCAACCAACCGGCCTTTAAAAACCTCTCATGTGTCAGACGTGGATTTGCCCTCAAATAACCGCTCCCAATCCACATTCCCCAGTTCCTGTCTGGTTAGGATATAATTGACCCCTCGCCCAATTAAGCACCTTCATCCGAGAGCCATTCTTGACTACCAGAAATCTTATGGAATTATGGACACTAAACTCAAAATGCTCCCCCACTGAAACATCGATCATCTGGCCTGGCTCATTCCCTGATACCAAGTCTCCTATGGCCCCCTCGCTGGTTCGATTGTCAACATACTGCATCAAAAAGCCCTCCTGGGCACATCTAACACATTGCTCTCCATCTGAGCCCCTGGTTGTAAGGGATTATTAGGTCTATAAGTGTGGTGGCTGGGGACGAGCTTGGGGCTGGGACAAGGCTGGCAAAGAAGAAGAGCACTCTGGGGGAGGACAACCTCACTGAGCCTGGGGGTCTGGAGTGCTTATACTTCAATGCAAGGAGCGTAGCAGGTAAAACAGACGAACTTGGGGCCTTAATGCGCACGAGGAATTTGGATGTGGTTGCGGTGACAGAGACTTGGTTGAAAGAGGGACAAGATTGGCAGCTGAATATTCCAGGGTACAAGTGTTTTAGGCGAGACAGAGGAGGGGCCAAAAGAGGTGGGGGAGTAGCGGTATTGGTTGGAGAGCATATTACAACGGTGCAGAGGGAGGACAATTCGGAGGAGTCGTGTAGCGAGTCACTCTGGGTGGAGCTTAGAAACAGGAAGGGCGCAGTCACTATGTTGGGGGTGTACTACAGGCCCCCCAACAGCCCAAGGGAAGTGGAAGAATGGATATGTCAGGAGATACTGGATAGGTGCAGGAAATATAGGGTTGTTGTAGTGGGAGACTTCAATTTCCCTGGTATAGACTGGAAATCGCTGAGGGCAGGGACTCTGGATGGGGAGGAATTTGTAAAATGTGTACAGGAGGGTTCGTTGGAACAATATGTGGACAGCCCAACTAGAGAGGGGGCTATACTGGACCTGGTACTGGGGAATGAGCCCGGTCAGGTCTTCAAAGTTTTGGTTGGGGAACATGTGACAAATAGTGACCACAATTCTGTTAGCTTTAGGATAGTGATGGAAAAGGATGAGTGGTGTCCCAAGGGTAAGGTGTTGGATTGGGGGAAGGCTAACTTTATTGGGATCAGGCAGAAATTGGCAGCTCTTGATTGGGAGAGGCTGTTTGAGGGTAAATCCACATCTGGTATGTGGCAGTCTTTTAAGGAACGGTTGTTAGGGCTACAGGACAAGCATGTGCCTGTAAAAAAGAAGGATAGGAAGGGTAGGATTAGAGAACCGTGGATAACCAGGGAAATTGAGGGACTGGTCAAAAGGAAAAGAGAGGCGTATGTTAGGTCCAAGCAGCTAAAAACGGAGGGAGCTCTGGAGGAGTACAATGAAAGTAGGAAAATACTCAAACGGGGAATTAGAAGAGCAAAAAGGGGTCACGAAATGTTCTTGGCAGACAGGATTAAGGAGAATCCCAAGGCATTTTATTCATACGTTAGGAACAAAAGGGTTGTTAGGGAAAAAATCGGACCTCTCAGGGACAAAAGTGGGGACTTATGCTTGGAGCCCAAAGAGGTAGGGGAGATCCTAAATGAATACTTTGCGTCGGTATTCACAAAGGAGAGGGATGTGTTGACTGGGAGTGTCTCGGAGGGGAGTGTTGAACCGTTGGAGAAAATCTCCATTACAAAGGAGGAAGTGTTAGGTTTGTTAGAGAATATAAAGACTGACAAATCCCCAGGGCCTGATGGAATCTATCCAAGGCTGCTCAGGGAGACGAGAGGTGAAATCGTTGGGCCTCTGACGCAAATCTTTGTCTCGTCACTGGACACAGGTGAGGTCCCAGAGGATTGGAGGATAGCCAATGTGGTCCCGTTATTTAAGAAGGGTAGGAAGGATAACCCGGGTAATTATAGGCCGGTGAGCTTGACGTCCGTGGTGGGGAAGTTGTTGGAGAAGATTCTTAAGGATAGGATGTATGCGCATTTAGAAAGGAATAAACTCATTAACGATAGTCAACATGGTTTTGTGAGAGGTAGGTCATGCCTCACTAACCTGGTGGTGTTTTTTGAAGAAGAGACCAAAATGGTTGACGAAGGAAGGGCCATGGATGTTGTCTATATGGACTTTAGTAAAGCGTTTGACAAAGTCCCTCATGGTCGGCTAGTGAAAAAGGTTGGATCCCATGGGATAAAGGGGGAGGTGGCTAGATGGGTGGAGAACTGGCTTGGTCATAGAAGACAGAGGGTGGTAGTGGAAGGGTCTTTTTCCGGCTGGAGGCCTGTGACTAGTGGTGTACCGCAGGGCTCTGTATTGGGACCTCTGCTGTTTGTGATTTATATAAATGATCTGGAAGAAGGAGTAACTGGGGTGATCAGTAAGTTTGCGGACGACACAAAACTGGCAGGACTTGCAGATAGTGAGGAACATAGTCAGAGGCTACAGAAGGATATAGATAGGCTGGAAATTTGGGCAAGGAAATGGCAGATGGAGTTCAATCCTGATAAATGCGAAGTGATGCATTTTGGTGGGAATAATGTAGGGAGGAGCTACACGATAAATGGAAGAACCATAAAGGGTGTAGAGACGCAGAGGGACCTGGGTGTGCAAGTCCACAGATCTTTGAAGGTGACGTCACAGGTGGAGAAGGTGGTGAAGAAGGCATATGGCATGCTTGCCTTTATAGGACGGGGCATAGAGTATAAAAGTTGGGGTCTGATGTTGCAGATGTATAGAACGTTGGTTTGGCCGCATTTGGAATACTGCGTCCAGTTCTGGTCACCACACTACCAGAAGGACGTGGAGGCTTTGGAGAGAGTACAGAGGAGGTTTACCAGGATGTTGCCTGGTATGGAGGGGCTTGGTTATGAGGAGAGATTGGGGAAACTGGGGTTGTTCTCCTTGGAAAGACGGAGGATGAGGGGAGACTTAATAGAGGTGTATAAAATTATGAAAGGCATGGATAGGGTAAACGGTGGGAAGCTTTTCCCCAGGTCGGTGGTGACGTTCACGAGGGGTCATAGGTTCAAGGTGAAGGGGGGGAGGTTTAACACAGATATCAGAAGGACATATTTCACACAGAGGGTCGTGGGGGCCTGGAATGTGTTGCCGGGCAAGGTGGTGGAGGCGGACACACTGGGAACGTTTAAGACTTATCTAGACAGCTGTATGAACGGAGTGGGAATGGAGGGATACAAAAGAGTGGTCTAGTTTGGACCAGGGAGCGGCGCGGGCTAATTGTTCCTTGTTTCTCGTTTCAAGGCTTCATTCTATGATCATCTTGCTGGTGCCAGTACAGAGCGAGACTGCGGATAGTTGGGAACCTGTCTCGGGGGCAGGGAATTCATATGGTGTTCGTGGAAGTGGAAATGACTAGGGTTGGGAAGCATTTTCCGATCAGGGCCATTGTGATCTCCTGGACTCGATTCGATCGCCTCAGAGGGTCGGAGAGGAATTTCCCAGATTTTTTTTTCCCCATATTGGCCCTGGGGTTTTTCACTCTGGGTTTTCGCCTCTCCCTGGAGATCACATGGTCTGGAATGGGGGGGTGGGGGTGAGTTAATAGGTTGTAATGAACAAAGCATCGTAGCTGTGAGGGACAGCTCGGTGGATAGGATATTGGTATGTAGATAGGCTGGAAAATTGGGCGGGGATCCTGGATTCAGGATTCAATCCTGGACCGGGGAGCGGCGCGGGCTTGGAGGGCTGAAGGGCCTGTTCCTGTGCTGTATTGTTCTTTGTTCTTTGTTGTTGTTCTTTGTTGATTCCCAATCTATATGGGGGACGTTAAAGTCACCCATCACAACTACGCTGCTTTTTTCACACCTTTTCCGTATCTGACTACACAATTGCTCCTCTGTCTCCTGTGGGCTGTTGGGAGGTCTATATTACACTCCCAACATTGTGATTTCACCCTTCCTATTCCTGAGCTCCACCCATAATGCCTCACTACAAGATCCCTCCAATGTGTCCTCCCTCAACACAGCTGTGATCTGCTCCCTAATCAGCGATGCAGCTCCCCCACCCCTTTCCTTTCCCCTTCTGTCCCGTCTAAAACAACGATATCCTGGAGTGTTAAGCTGCCAGTCCTATCCCTCCTTTAACCAATTACATCATAATTCCATGCAGTAATCCAGGCTCTCAGTTCATCTGTCTTGCCTGTTATACTTCCATCATTGAAGCAAACGCACTCCAGACCTTCAGTCCCGCTGAGCCCTGTGGCTTCCCTCTGCCTGCTCTTTGTGCTATGTTTATCTCAGCCTCACTTCTTTTCCCAGTCTCTACACTTACTGATCTGCTGTTCTGGTTCCCATTCCCCCTGCCACACAAGTTTAAACCCTCCCCAACAGCACCAGCAAACCTCCCGCCCAGGATATTGGTGCCCCTCCAGTTCAGGTGCAACCCGTCTTGTACAGGTCCCACCTTCTCCAGAAGACACCCCAGTGATCCATACATCGAATGCCTTCCCTCCTACACCAGCTCTTTAGCCACGTGTAAAACTGTTCTATCTCCCTGTTCCAAACCTCACTAGCACGTGGCATGGGGAGTAATCCTGAGATTACTACCCCAGAGGTCCTGCTTTTTAGCTCCTGACCTATTGTCTTTGCAGGACCTCTTCCCTCTTCCTGACTATGTCATTAGTGCCAATGTGGGCAGTCACGTCTCTGTGTTTACCCTCTCATTTCAAGATGCCCTGTACCCGCTTAGAGACATCCAGGACCCTGGCAGCAGGGAGGCAACACACCATTCTAGAGTCTCGTTTACAGCCACGGAAATGCCAGTCTGTGCCCCTGACTATTGAGTCTCCTTCTACTATCACTCGCTTGGACTTAGCCCGGCAGTGTTCTACAGCAGAACCAGTTGTGGTGCCACAGGCCTGGCTGCTGCTGGTATTTTCCCCTGAGAGGCTATCCTCCCAACAGTGTCCAACACGGTATACCTCTTTGAGGGCCTTATCTGCCTGCCTGTCCTGGTGGTCACCCATCTACCTGACTGAACCTGTGGTGTGACCACGTCCCTGAAGCTCGTGTCTGTCACACTCTCTGCCCCATGTATGCTCACACACAGTGAGTCCATCTGCTGCTCCAGCTGAACTACGCGATCTGTGAGGAGCTGCAGCTGGTCACACTTCCCACAGACATAGTCGTCAGGGACGTTAGATCTCCCACATCTAGCAGGAGGAGCATTGCAGGGTGGAGAGCCGATGTTGCGGGGGTCAGGGGGCCGGCGATGCGGGGGTTCCGGGGTTGGCCAGTGACCGAGGTGACCAGCAATTAGGAGGCTGTTAGTGAGGGGCCACTGCGCATGCGCTGAACCTGGCACAGACAGATCGGCGCATGCGCAATAGCCTGCTCAGCGCGCTGATTTCAGCCTCTCCAGCGGGAATAGGCCCTGCCCCCGGAAATTTAATGATATTCACACTGGTGGCCTCTGCAGTGCACAGAGTGCGGGAAATTCTCCTCTGATCTCCCACTGTAAAAACCAACATGAATTCTCCAGTCTTCACGCAAATTCGACGCTTAGAATATTTTTGGGAGAATTTCGCCCATAGTGCCTCGGGCTTAACCTCTCCTTGACATCTGCTGGATGATCTTCCTCCTGTTTGTCACTAGAGAGGTTCCCCAGCTACCCACAGTACAGTCGAGGTGACTGAGTTGACTTAGAATCATAGAATCCCTACAGTGCAGAAGGAGGCCATTCGGCCCATTGAGTCTGCGTCGACCACAATCCCACCCAGGCCCTATTCCCGTAACCCCACACATTTACCCTGCTAATCCCCTGAAGTAGGGTCAATTTAGCATGGCCACTCAACCTAACCCGCACATCTTTGGACTGTGGGTGGAAACCGGAGCACCCGGAGGAAACCCACGCAGACACGGAGAGAACGTGCAGACTCCGCACAGGCAGTGACCTGAGGCTGGAATTGAACCCGGGTCCCTGGCGCTGTGAAGCTGCAGTGCTAACCACTGTGCCACCGTGCTGTCCAGAATCCTCTTCTGTCACCTCTGCTGGATGTCACATAATGATTCCACATTCCTTAACTCTGCTGAGATACACTGCAGATCTTTAAACACTAGCAGTTATTTCAGAGGCCTCGCAACCCAGCTGACCCAGGTCACCCAGAAGGGTCTGTCCCAGATTGTGACGACGGGGATTGAGATTGCGAGTTACTCTCACGCACGAGCTTCGGTCGGGTTTCCGCGCTGTCTCACATCAACTCCAAGGACACAAACTGGGTATGACTATCATCTGCTCAAATCACACCCACAGTTATTTAGTCTTAAACTCTATGTACAGAAATAAAGAATAAACAAACCCGCATTGATACAGGACCTGGTCACAAAGGAGCACCCACTTCACAGCACTGCGTATTGTGTCAGCAAGCTAACATGCAAATTTATGGAGTTAGACAATACTATTAACAAAGGCTAAGCAAACACGACTGGATAATGATCAAGAAGTCGTTCAGGAAGTATATTTGCATATACATTTTCTAGCATACAGTGACAGGTAAAATCAAGCCGTGATACTGTAATAATGGGGACTTTATCAGTGTATAGTCAGAATATGAGAGCGATCCCAAAAGGAGATACTAGGGTGGATATCCAAAAACTTGGTCAGAGTGGAAGGTTTGATTGTGGGAACCATGAGACCATTTGGCCCATTCTGCCCATGCCAGCTCCTTGATAGGGCAATTGAATTACTCTCAGGACCTGACTCTTCCCCCATAGCTCTGGAACTTTCTTCCCCTTCTGTAATTGTCCAATTGTATTTTGAATGTTCCCATTGAACCAGCCTGCCAGGCAGAGGGTATTGTACAAACTAACATCTTACTGTGCAAGGAAATGCTTCCTCTGCCATCTCTTTTGACATTTGCACTGTTGAACTGTCCTCACTGGTTACCGACCTTGCTGCCACTGGAAACAGTCTCTCTGTGTTTGTACCAGTGGCAGGTAACCTGCGGCCTATCTAGGCTCTGAGTGCGGCCCACAAGACTGTTGCCCACGTGCAGGGTTGCCACTGATTCCGCTGCTTTCTGTCCGTGTAGTGTTTTTTCTACCAGAATTAAGAAAGTGATTCACTCATAAAACAAGGGCAAGTGCAGTGCGTGCTGACTGTGAGAGCTGTGCGCTCCCTCTGTGTCCAATGTGCCAATATTTCTTTTGTTTTTACCATTTGAACTGTATATCAACATATAGATTATTAACTTTCTACAACTCATTGTGAAATATTAGGCATGCAATCAATGTATTTAATCTTATTTATTGCCAAAACTGGGAACATGTCCAAGAAATTCAACGGAATGATAATCTCCTGGGGGAGGCGCTAAACTACCTGGTAAAGGTGGGAGAGTGAGCAAACCCGCATTCACTACGTGTGTCTCAGGCCCTTTTTGAATGCATTTTCATAGATAGACAGAACTAAAGCCCAATGCTGAGTTCTTGTTGATGTGATTGGCGGAATGGTTTGTGGTCTGTACCAATGGTAAATTGCCTCCCATACACGTACTGGTGGAACCTCTTTACCCCATACACCATCAACAAATCTTCTTTTTCAATCTGAAACTAGCCCCTTTTGGCCTTTGAGAGGGTTCTCAAGTCAGGCCTTTCAGATCCGTCACCCATCTCATGGGACAAAACTACACCAACACCACATGGAGAGGAGTCACAGCTTAACACCAATTCCTTAGATGGGTCAAAATGCACCGATAAACTCGATGAATGTAATAATTGCTTCACTCTGTTAAAAGCTTCTTTCTGGCACACCTTCCAAAACCGACACTAATGCTCCTTCAGCAGCATATGCTTGGTATGGCTCCTGCTCTGCCCAAGACCGCAAGAAACTACAAAAGGTTGTGAACGAAGCCCAGTCCATCACTCAAACCAGCCTCCCATCCATTGACTCTGTCTACACTTCCCGCTGCCTCGGAAAAGCAGCCAGCATAATTAAGGACACCACACACCCCGGACATTCTCTCTTCCACCTTCTTCTGTCGGGAAAAAGATACAAAAGTCTGAGGTCATGTACCAACCGACTCAGGAACAGCTTCTTCCCTGCTGCCATCGGATTATTGAATGGACCTATCTCGCATTAAGTTGATCTTTCTCTACACCCTAGCTATGACTGTAACACTACATTCTGCACTCTCTCCTTTCTTTCTCTATGAACGGCATGCTTTGTTTGTATAGCGCGCAAGAAACAATACTTTTCACTGTATACTAATACATGCGACAATAATAAATCAAATCAAATATGCAAAGTGGGCTAAGAGTGGTGACAAATTTGATAGAAACTCCAATGGTAATTCACCATTCCTAAGAATGACTCGAGCTGAGTTGTGATTCTGGGGACCTCCTTTATTGCTCTGACCTTGTTTTCCATGGGGGTGGGGGGCAATCCTTGTGCTTCTACGTGATACCCCAGATCAGAGAGTGGCCATGATGGGGAGATGCCGGTGTTGGATTGGGGTGGACAAGATGAGGGGTCACATGACACCAGGTTATAGTCCAACAGGTTTATTTGAAATCACAAGCTTTCACAGCGCTGTTCCTTCATCAGAGTTTTCCTCATCTTGTCATAGAGTCATAGAATCATACAGTACAGAAGAGTTCCTTTGGCTCATCGGGTCTGCACTGACAAAACTACACTACATCTACACTAATCCCAGTTTCCAGCACTTGGCCCATAGCCCTGATCGTTCTGACATTTCAAGTGCTCATCCACGTACTTTTTAAAGGTTGTGATGTTTCCTGTTTCCACTACCCTCCCAGGCAGTGTATTCCAGACTAAAACTACCCTCTGGGTGAACAAATCTTTCCTCAGATCCCCTCAAAACCTCCTGCCCCTCACCTTAAATTTATGCTCCCTCATTATTGATCAACTAAGGAGAACAGCTGTTCCCTATTCACCCTGTCCATGCCCTTCTTAATCGTATACACCTCAATTATGCCCCACCCCCCCTCAGCCTTCTCTGCTCTAAAGAAAACGACCCAAGTCTATCCAATCTCTCCTTACAGCTCAAATGCTCCATCCCCAGCAACAACCTGGGAGCAGAAGGGTTCTATTTCCCCGAGACGTCCTGTTTGTGGGTGTCTTGACAGCTCTTCTTCAGGTTGGTGGGTTAAATTTTAGGGCTGATGGTGGGATTTGAGCAGTTACTCTGGTGTGGCTGGGGACAAGTGAGGCCGGTTTTGTTGTGAGCCCAAGTGTGGAGTGAGAATCCTTGCCTTATTGGCTTTTCTTTTACCTGTCTCAATATCCCTTACTTTCTTAGGCTGTGTGGGCAAAAACAACAGCTGTGTTGAAAAATCATATTTGGAAGGTGTGAAGGTGTGGAGACTATACTCCCAGTGGAAGGTGTCATGTTATCTGTGGAATCCGAGGGCAAGGTGAGAGACCTGGTCTCTGTTTTATCTGCACTCTTCCCATGAGGCTGTATAGCTCTGTTGTGTTTTAGAGTATACGCCTTCACACCACGTCTTGGATTTGAGGTTGTATTCTGAAGTTCCCCCCTTTCTGGGATATCCTTTCAATTTTTGGAAGTTTTGGGGGGCTTCTTGAGGCTACGGTGGTTGTATTTGACCCCACGGGGCCTCCCTTCTGTTGTGTTTCTCAGTCCTTGCTGTGGGTGAGGGTGTGCTGTGTGCGTGTGGCTTTATCCTGATATCCTCCACACTGTGTAACATCCTTTCGTTACCCGTGCAAAGGGTGGCACCAATTACAGCAAATTGGAATTGATAAAATTAATACTCGGAACCAATTGCAATGATATTTGCCGTTTTTTTCTGTGTGGGGATGTGGAGTGATGATTACTCTGTGTGTGATGGGGAGTGATGATTACTCTGTGTGTGATGGGGAGTGATGATTACTCTGTGTGTGATGGGGAGTGATGATTACTCTGTGTGGGGATGTGGAGTGATGATTACTCTGTGTGTGTGAGATGGGGAGTGATGATTACTCTGTGTGGGGATGGGGAGTGATGATTACTCTGTGTGTGATGGGGAGTGATGATTACTCTGTGTGTGATGGGGAGTGATGATTACTCTGTGTGTGATGGGGAGTGATGATTACTCTGTGTGGGGATGTGGAGTGATGATTACTCTGTGTGTGTGATGGGGAGTGATGATTACTCTGTGTGTGATGTGGAGTGATGATTACTCTGTGTGGGGATGGGGAGTGATGATTACTCTGTGTGGGGATGGGGAGTGATGATTACTCTGTGTGGGGATGTGGAGTGATGATTACTCTGTGTGTGATGTGGAGTGATGATTACTCTGTGTAGGGATGGGGAGTGATGATTACTCTGTGTAGGGATGGGGAGTGATGATTACTCTGTGTGGGGACGGGGTGTGATGATTATTCTGTGTGGGGATGGGGAGTGATGATTACTCTGTGTGAGGATGGGGAGTGATGATTACTCTGTGTGGGGATGTGGAGTGATGATTACTCTGTGTGGGGATGGGGAGTGATGATTACTCTGTGTAGGGATGTGGAGTGATGATTACTCTGTGTGGGGATGGGGAGTGATGATTACTCTGTGTGGGGATGGGGAGTGATGATTACTCTGTGTGAGGATGGGGAGTGATGATTACTCTGTGTGGGGATGGGGAGTGATGATTACTCTGTGTGAGGATGGGGAGTGATGATTACTCTGTGTGGGGATGGGGAGTGATGATTACTCTGTGTGTGATGTGGAGTGAAGATTACTCTGTGTGAGGATGGGGAGTGATGATTACTCTGTGTGGGGATGGGGAGTGATGATTACTCTTTGTGGGGATGGGGAGTGATGATTACTCTGTGTGGGGATGGGGAGTGATGATTACTCTTTGTGGGGATGGGGAGTGATGATTACTCTGTGTGGGGATGTGGAGTGATGATTACTCTGTGTGGGGAAGGGGAGTGATGATTACTCTGTGTGGGGATGTGGAGTGATGATTACTCTGTGTGGGGATGGAGAGTGATGATTACTCTTTGTGGGGATGTGGAGTGATGATTACTCTGTGTAGGGATGGGGAGTGATGATTACTCTTTGTGGGGATGGGGAGTGATGATTACTCTGTGTAGGGATGGGGAGTGATGATTACTCTGTGTGGGGATGTGGAGTGATGATTACTCTGTGTGGGGATGTGGAGTGATGATTACTCTGTGTGGGGATGTGGAGTGATGATTACTCTGTGTAGGGATGGGGAGTGATGATTACTCTTTGTGGGGATGGGGAGTGATGATTACTCTGTGTGGGGATGGGGAGTGATGATTGCTCTGTGAAGGGATGGGGAGTGATGATTAATCTTTGTGGGGATGGGGAGTGATGATTACTCTGTGTGGGGATGGGGAGTGATGATTACTCTGTGTGGGAATGTGGAGTGATGATTACTCTGTGTGTGTGATGTGGAGTGATGATTACTCTGTGTGGGGATGTGGAGTGATGATTACTCTGTGTGGGGATGGGGAGTGATGATTACTCTTTGTGGGGATGGGGAGTGATGATTACTCTGTGTGGGGATGGGGAGTGATGATTACTCTGTGTAGGGATGGGGAGTGATGATTACTCTTTGTGGGGATGGGGAGTGATGATTACTCGGTGTGGGGATGGGGAGTGATGATTACTCTGTGTAGGGATGGGGAGTGATGATTACTCTTTGTGGGGATGGGGAGTGATGATTACTCTGTGTGTGATGTGGAGTGATGATTACTCTGTGTGGGGATGGGGAGTGATGATTACTCTTTGTGGGGATGGGGAGTGATGATTACTCTGTGTGTGATGTGGAGTGATGATTACTCTGTGTGGGGATGGGGAGTGATGATTACTCTGTGTGGGGATCGGGAGTGATGATTACTCTTTGTGGGGATGGGGAGTGATGATTACTCTGTGTAGGGATGGGGAGTGATGATTACTCTTTGTGGGGATGGGGAGTGATGATTACTCTGTGTGTGGTGTGGAGTGATGATTACTCTGTGTGGGAATGGGGAGTGATGATTACTCTGTGTGGGGATGGGGAGTGATGATTACTCTTTGTGGGGATGGGGAGTGATGATTACTCTGTGTGTGATGTGGAGTGATGATTACTCTGTGTGGGGATGGGGAGTGATGATTATTCTGTGTGGGGATGTGGAGTGATGATTACTCTGTGTGGGGATGGGGAGTGATGATTATTCTGTGTGGGGATGGGGAGTGATGATTACTCTGTGTGGGGATGGGGAGTGATGATTACTCTGTGTGGGGATGGGGAGTGATGATTACTCTGTGTGTGATGTGGAGTGATGATTACTCTGTGTGAGGATGTGGAGTGATGATTATTCTGTGTGGGGATGGGGAGTGATGATTACTCTGTGTGTGGATGGGGAGTGATGATTACTCTGTGTGTGATGTGGAGTGATGATTACTCTGTATGTGATGTGGAGTGATGATTACTCTGAGTGTGATGTGGAGTGATGATTACTCTGTGTGAGGATGTGGAGTGATGATTACTCTGTGTGGGGATGGGGAGTGATGATTACTCTGTGTGAGGATGTGGAGTGATGATTACTCTGTGTGTGATGTGGAGTGGTGATTACTCTGTGTGCGATGTGGAGTGATGATTACTCTGTGTGTGATGTGGAGTGATGATTACTCTGTGTGGGGATGGGGAGTGATGATTACTCTGTGTAGGGATGTGGAGTGATGATTACTCTGTGTGGGGATGGGGAGTGATGATTACTCTGTGTAGGGATGTGGAGTGATGATTACTCTGTGTGGGGATGGGGAGTGATGATTACTCTGTGTAGGGATGTGGAGTGATGATTACTCTGTGTGGGGATGGGGAGTGATGATTACTCTGTGTGGGGATGTGGAGTGATGATTACTCTGTGTGAGGATGTGGAGTGATGATTACTCTGTGTGTGGTGTGGAGTGATGATTACTCTGTGTGGGGATGGGGAGTGATGATTACTCTGTGTGGGGATGTGGAGTGATGATTACTCTGTGCGTGATGTGGAGTGATGATTACTCTGTGTAGGGATGGGGAGTGATGATTACTCTGTGTAGGGCTGTGGAGTGATGATTACTCTGTGTGTGATGTGGAGTGATGATTACTCTGTGTGAGGATGTGGAGTGATGATTACTCTGTGCGTGATGTGGAGTGATGATTACTCTGTGTAGGGATGGGGAGTGATGATTACTCTGTGTAGGGCTGTGGAGTGATGATTACTCTGTGTGTGATGTGGAGTGATGATTACTCTGTGTGAGGATGTGGAGTGATGATTATTCTGTGTGAGGATGTGGAGTGATGATTACTCTGTGTGGGGATGTGGCGTGATGATTACTCTGTGCGTGATGTGGAGTGATGATTACTCTGTGTAGGGATGGGGAGTGATGATTACTCTGTGTAGGGCTGTGGAGTGATGATTACTCTGTGTGAGGATGTGGAGTGATGATTACTCTGTGTGTGATGTGGAGTGATGATTACTCTGTGTAGGGATGGGGAGTGATGATTACTCTTTGTGGGGATGGGGAGTGATGATTACTCTGTGTGGGGATGGGGCGTGATGATTACTCTGTGTAGGGTTGGGGAGTGATGATTACTCTTTGTGGGGATGGGGAGTGATGATTACTCTGTGTGGGGATGGGGAGTGATGATTACTCTTTGTGGGGATGGGGAGTGATGATTACTCTGTGTGAGGATGTGGAGTGATGATTACTCTGTGTGAGGATGTGGAGTGATGATTACTCTGTGTGGGGATGGGGAGTGATGATTACTCTGTGTGGGGATGTGGAGTGATGATTACTCTGTGTGTGATGTGGAGTGATGATTACTCTGTGTGGGGATGGGGAGTGATGATTACTCTTTGTGGGGATGGGGAGTGATGATTGCTCTTTGTGGGGATGGGGAGTGATGATTACTCTGTGTGGGGATGTGGAGTGATGATTACTCTGTGTGGGGATGGGGAGTGATGATTACTCTGTGTGGGGATGTGGAGTGATGATTACTCTTTGTGGGGATGGAGAGTGATGATTACTCTTTGTGGGGATGTGGAGTGATGATTACTCTGTGTAGGGATGGGGAGTGATGATTACTCTTTGTGGGGATGGGGAGTGATGATTACTCTGTGTAGGGATGGGGAGTGATGATTACTCTGTGTGGGGATGTGGAGTGATGATTACTCTGAGTGGGGATGTGGAGTGATGATTACTCTGTGTGGGGATGTGGAGTGATGATTACTCTGTGTAGGGATGGGGAGTGATGATTACTCTTTGTGGGGATGGGGAGTGATGATTACTCTGTGTGGGGATGGGGAGTGATGATTGCTCTGTGTAGGGATGGGGAGTGATGATTACTCTTTGTGGGGATGGGGAGTGATGATTACCCTGTGTGAGGATGGGGAGTGATGATTACTCTGTGTGGGGATGTGGAGTGATGATTACTCTGTGTGGGGATGGGGAGTGATGATTACTCTGTGTGGGGATGGGGAGTGATGATTACTCTGTGTGGGGATGGGGAGTGATGATTACTCTGTGTGGGGATGGGGAGTGATGATTACTCTGTGTGTGTGATGTGGAGTGATGATTACTCTGTGTGGGGATGTGGAGTGATGATTACTCTGTGTGGGGATGGGGAGTGATGATTACTCTTTGTGGGGATGGGGAGTGATGATTACTCTGTGTGGGGATGGGGAGTGATGATTACTCTGTGTAGGGATGGGGAGTGATGATTACTCTGTGTGGGGATGGGGAGTGATGATTACTCGGTGTGGGGATGGGGAGTGATGATTACTCTGTGTAGGGATGGGGAGTGATGATTACTCTTTGTGGGGATGGGGAGTGATGATTACTCTGTGTGTGATGTGGAGTGATGATTACTCTGTGTCGGGATGGGGAGTGATGATTACTCTTTGTGGGGATGGGGAGTGATGATTACTCTGTGTAGGGATGGGGAGTGATGATTATTCTTTGTGGGGATGGGGAGTGATGATTACTCTGTGTGTGATGTGGAGTGATGATTACTCTGTGTGGGGATGGGGAGTGATGATTACTCTGTGTGGGGATCGGGAGTGATGATTACTCTTTGTGGGGATGGGGAGTGATGATTACTCTGTGTAGGGATGGGGAGTGATGATTACTCTTTGTGGGGATGGGGAGTGATGATTACTCTGTGTGTGGTGTGGAGTGATGATTACTCTGTGTGGGAATGGGGAGTGATGATTACTCTGTGTGGGGATGGGGAGTGATGATTACTCTTTGTGGGGATGGGGAGTGATGATTACTCTGTGTGTGATGTGGAGTGATGATTACTCTGTGTGGGGATGGGGAGTGATGATTATTCTGAGTGGGGATGTGGAGTGATGATTACTCTGTGTGGGGATGGGGAGTGATGATTATTCTGTGTGGGGATGGGGAGTGATGATTACTCTGTGTGGGGATGGGGAGTGATGATTACTCTGTGTGGGGATGGGGAGTGATGATTACTCTGTGTGTGATGTGGAGTGATGATTACTCTGTGTGAGGATGTGGAGTGATGATTATTCTGTGTGGGGATGGGGAGTGATGATTACTCTGTGTGGGGATGGGGAGTGATGATTACTCTGTGTGTGATGTGGAGTGATGATTACTCTGTGTGCGATGTGGAGTGATGATTACTCTGTGTGTGATGTGGAGTGATGATTACTCTGTGTGAGGATGGGGAGTGATGATTACTCTGTGTAGGGATGTGGAGTGATGATTACTCTGTGTGGGGATGGGGAGTGATGATTACTCTGTGTGGGGATGTGGAGTGATGATTACTCTGTGTGGGGATGGGGAGTGATGATTACTCTGTGTAGGGATGTGGAGTGATGATTACTCTGTGTGGGGATGGGGAGTGATGATTACTCTGTGTAGGGATGTGGAGTGATGATTACTCTGTGTGTGGATGGGGAGTGATGATTACTCTGTGTGGGGATGTGGAGTGATGATTACTCTGTGTGAGGATGTGGAGTGATGATTACTCTGTGTGTGGTGTGGAGTGATGATTACTCTGTGTGGGGATGGGGAGTGATGATTACTCTGTGTGGGGATGTGGAGTGATGATTACACTGTGCGTGATGTGGAGTGATGATTACTCTGTGTAGGGATGGGGAGTGATGATTACTCTGTGTAGGGCTGTGGAGTGATGATTACTCTGTGTGTGATGTGGAGTGATGATTACTCTGTGTGAGGATGTGGAGTGATGATTACTCTGTGCGTGATGTGGAGTGATGATTACTCTGTGTAGGGATGGGGAGTGATGATTACTCTGTGTAGGGCTGTGGAGTGATGATTACTCTGTGTGTGATGTGGAGTGATGATTACTCTGTGTGAGGATGTGGAGTGATGATTACTCTGTGTGAGGATGTGGAGTGATGATTACTCTGTGTGGGGATGTGGAGTGATGATTACTCTGTGCGTGATGTGGAGTGATGATTACTCTGTGTAGGGATGGGGAGTGATGATTACTCTGTGTAGGGCTGTGGAGTGATGATTACTCTGTGTGAGGATGTGGAGTGATGATTATTCTGTGTGTGATGTGGAGTGATGATTACTCTGTGTAGGGATAGGGAGTGATGATTACTCTTTGTGGGGATGGGGAGTGATGATTACTCTGTGTGGGGATGGGGAGTGATGATTACTCTGTGTAGGGATGGGGAGTGATGATTACTCTTTGTGGGGATGGGGAGTGATGATTACTCTGTGTGGGGATGGGGAGTGATGATTACTCTTTGTGGGGATGGGGAGTGATGATTACTCTTTGTGGGGATGGGGAGTGATGATTACTCTGTGTGTGATGTGGAGTGATGATTACTCTGTGTGGGGATGGGGAGTGATGATTATTCTGAGTGGGGATGTGGAGTGATGATTACTCTGTGTGGGGATGGGGAGTGATGATTATTCTGTGTGGGGATGGGGAGTGATGATTACTCTGTGTGGGGATGGGGAGTGATGATTACTCTGTGTGGGGATGGGGAGTGATGATTACTCTGTGTGTGATGTGGAGTGATGATTACTCTGTGTGAGGATGTGGAGTGATGATTATTCTGTGTGGGGATGGGGAGTGATGATTACTCTGTGTGGGGATGGGGAGTGATGATTACTCTGTGTGTGATGTGGAGTGATGATTACTCTGTGTGCGATGTGGAGTGATGATTACTCTGTGTGTGATGTGGAGTGATGATTACTCTGTGTGAGGATGGGGAGTGATGATTACTCTGTGTAGGGATGTGGAGTGATGATTACTCTGTGTGGGGATGGGGAGTGATGATTACTCTGTGTGGGGATGTGGAGTGATGATTACTCTGTGTGGGGATGGGGAGTGATGATTACTCTGTGTAGGGATGTGGAGTGATGATTACTCTGTGTGGGGATGGGGAGTGATGATTACTCTGTGTAGGGATGTGGAGTGATGATTACTCTGTGTGTGGATGGGGAGTGATGATTACTCTGTGTGGGGATGTGGAGTGATGATTACTCTGTGTGAGGATGTGGAGTGATGATTACTCTGTGTGTGGTGTGGAGTGATGATTACTCTGTGTGGGGATGGGGAGTGATGATTACTCTGTGTGGGGATGTGGAGTGATGATTACACTGTGCGTGATGTGGAGTGATGATTACTCTGTGTAGGGATGGGGAGTGATGATTACTCTGTGTAGGGCTGTGGAGTGATGATTACTCTGTGTGTGATGTGGAGTGATGATTACTCTGTGTGAGGATGTGGAGTGATGATTACTCTGTGCGTGATGTGGAGTGATGATTACTCTGTGTAGGGATGGGGAGTGATGATTACTCTGTGTAGGGCTGTGGAGTGATGATTACTCTGTGTGTGATGTGGAGTGATGATTACTCTGTGTGAGGATGTGGAGTGATGATTACTCTGTGTGAGGATGTGGAGTGATGATTACTCTGTGTGGGGATGTGGAGTGATGATTACTCTGTGCGTGATGTGGAGTGATGATTACTCTGTGTAGGGATGGGGAGTGATGATTACTCTGTGTAGGGCTGTGGAGTGATGATTACTCTGTGTGAGGATGTGGAGTGATGATTATTCTGTGTGTGATGTGGAGTGATGATTACTCTGTGTAGGGATAGGGAGTGATGATTACTCTTTGTGGGGATGGGGAGTGATGATTACTCTGTGTGGGGATGGGGAGTGATGATTACTCTGTGTAGGGATGGGGAGTGATGATTACTCTTTGTGGGGATGGGGAGTGATGATTACTCTGTGTGGGGATGGGGAGTGATGATTACTCTTTGTGGGGATGGGGAGTGATGATTACTCTTTGTGGGGATGGGGAGTGATGATTACTCTGTGTGGGGATGTGGAGTGATGATTACTCTGTGTGGGGATGGGGAGTGATGATTACTCTGTGTGGGGATGTGGAGTGATGATTACTCTTTGTGGGGATGGAGAGTGATGATTACTCTGTGTGGGGATGTGGAGTGATGATTACTCTGTGTGGGCATGGGGAGTGATGATTATTCTGTGTGGGGATGGGGAGTGATGATTACTCTGTGTGGGGATGGGGAGTGATGATTACTCTGTGTGGGGATGGGGAGTGATGATTACTCTGTGTGTGATGTGGAGTGATGATTACTCTGTGTGCGATGTGGAGTGATGATTACTCTGTGTGTGATGTGGAGTGATGATTACTCTGTGTGAGGATGGGGAGTGATGATTACTCTGTGTAGGGATGTGGAGTGATGATTACTCTGTGTGGGGATGGGGAGTGATGATTACTCTGTGTGGGGATGTGGAGTGATGATTACTCTGTGTGGGGATGGGGAGTGATAATTACTCTGTGTAGGGATGTGGAGTGATGATTACTCTGTGTGGGGATGGGGAGTGATGATTACTCTGTGTAGGGATGTGGAGTGATGATTACTCTGTGTGGGGATGGGGAGTGATGATTACTCTGTGTGGGGATGTGGAGTGATGATTACTCTGTGTGAGGATGTGGAGTGATGATTACTCTGTGCGTGATGTGGAGTGATGATTACTCTGTGTAGGGATGGGGAGTGATGATTACTCTGTGTAGGGCTGTGGAGTGATGATTACTCTGTGTGTGATGTGGAGTGATGATTACTCTGTGTGAGGATGTGGAGTGATGATTACTCTGTGTGAGGATGTGGAGTGATGATTACTCTGTGTGGGGATGTGGAGTGATGATTACTCTGTACGTGATGTGGAGTGATGATTACTCTGTGTAGGGATGGGGAGTGATGATTACTCTGTGTAGGGCTGTGGAGTGATGATTACTCTGTGTGAGGATGTGGAGTGATGATTATTCTGTGTGTGATGTGGAGTGATGATTACTCTGTGTAGGGATAGGGAGTGATGATTACTCTTTGTGGGGATGGGGAGTGATGATTACTCTGTGTGGGGATGGGGAGTGATGATTACTCTGTGTAGGGATGGGGAGTGATGATTACTCTTTGTGGGGATGGGGAGTGATGATTACTCTGTGTGGGGATGGGGAGTGATGATTACTCTTTGTGGGGATGGGGAGTGATGATTACTCTTTGTGGGGATGGGGAGTGATGATTACTCTGTGTGGGGATGTGGAGTGATGATTACTCTGTGTGGGGATGGGGAGTGATGATTACTCTGTGTGGGGATGTGGAGTGATGATTACTCTTTGTGGGGATGGAGAGTGATGATTACTCTGTGTGGGGATGTGGAGTGATGATTACTCTGTGTGGGCATGGGGAGTGATGATTATTCTGTGTGGGGATGGGGAGTGATGATTACTCTGTGTGGGGATGGGGAGTGATGATTACTCTGTGTGGGGATGGGGAGTGATGATTACTCTGTGTGTGATGTGGAGTGATGCTTACTCTGTGTGAGGATGTGGAGTGATGATTATTCTGTGTGGGGATGGGGAGTGATGATTACTCTGTGTGTGGATGGGGAGTGATGATTACTCTGTGTGTGATGTGGAGTGATGATTACTCTGAGTGTGATGTGGAGTGATGATTACTCTGAGTGTGATGTGGAGTGATGATTACTCTGTGTGAGGATGTGGAGTGATGATTACTCTGTGTGGGGATGGGGAGTGATGATTACTCTGTGTGAGGATGTGGAGTGATGATTACTCTGTGTGTGATGTGGAGTGATGATTACTCTGTGTGCGATGTGGAGTGATGATTACTCTGTGTGTGATGTGGAGTGATGATTACTCTGTGTGAGGATGGGGAGTGATGATTACTCTGTGTAGGGATGTGGAGTGATGATTACTCTGTGTGGGGATGGGGAGTGATGATTACTCTGTGTGGGGATGTGGAGTGATGATTACTCTGTGTGGGGATGGGGAGTGATGATTACTCTGTGTAGGGATGTGGAGTGATGATTAATCTGTGTGGGGATGGGGAGTGATGAATACTCTGTGTAGGGATGTGGAGTGATGATTACTCTGTGTGGGGATGGGGAGTGATGATTACTCTGTGTGGGGATGTGGAGTGATGATTACTCTGTGTGAGGATGTGGAGTGATGATTACTCTGTGTGTGGTGTGGAGTGATGATTACTCTGTGTGGGGATGGGGAGTGATGATTACTCTGTGTGGGGATGTGGAGTGATGATTACTCTGTGCGTGATGTGGAGTGATGATTACTCTGTGTAGGGATGGGGAGTGATGATTACTCTGTGTAGGGCTGTGGAGTGATGATTACTCTGTGTGTGATGTGGAGTGATGATTACTCTGTGTGAGGATGTGGAGTGATGATTACTCTGTGCGTGATGTGGAGTGATGATTACTCTGTGTAGGGATGGGGAGTGATGATTACTCTGTGTAGGGCTGTGGAGTGATGATTACTCTGTGTGTGATGTGGAGTGATGATTACTCTGTGTGAGGATGTGGAGTGATGATTACTCTGTGTGAGGATGTGGAGTGATGATTACTCTGTGTGGGGATGTGGAGTGATGATTACTCTGTGCGTGATGTGGAGTGATGATGACTCTGTGTAGGGATGGGGAGTGATGATTACTCTGTGTAGGGCTGTGGAGTGATGATTACTCTGTGTGAGGATGTGGAGTGATGATTACTCTGTGTGTGATGTGGAGTGATGATTACTCTGTGTAGGGATAGGGAGTGATGATTACTCTTTGTGGGGATGGGGAGTGATGATTACTCTGTGTGGGGATGGGGAGTGATGATTACTCTGTGTAGGGATGGGGAGTGATGATTACTCTTTGTGGGGATGGGGAGTGATGATTACTCTGTGTGGGGATGGGGAGTGATGATTACTCTTTGTGGGGATGGGGAGTGATGATTACTCTTTGTGGGGATGGGGAGTGATGATTACTCTGTGTGGGGATGTGGAGTGATGATTACTCTGTGTGGGGATGGGGAGTGATGATTACTCTGTGTGGGGATGTGGAGTGATGATTACTCTTTGTGGGGATGGAGAGTGATGATTACTCTTTGTGGGGATGAGGAGTGATGATTACTCTGTGTAGGCATGGGGAGTGATGATTACTCTTTGTGGGGATGGGGAGTGATGATTACTCTGTGTAGGGATGGGGAGTGATGATTACTCTGTGTGGGGATGTGGAGTGATGATTACTCTGTGTGGGGATGTGGAGTGATGATTACTCTGTGTGGGGATGTGGAGTGATGATTATTCTGTGTAGGGATGGGGAGTGATGATTACTCTTTGTGGGGATGGGGAGTGATGATTACTCTGTGTGGGGATGGGGAGTGATGATTGCTCTGTGTAGGGATGGGGAGTGATGATTACTCTTTGTGGGGATGGGGAGTGATGATTACCCTGTGTGAGGATGGGGAGTGATGATTACTCTGTGTGGGGATGTGGAGTGATGATTACTCTGTGTGGGGATGGGGAGTGATGATTACTCTGTGTGGGGATGGGGAGTGATGATTACTCTGTGTGGGAATGTGGAGTGATGATTACTCTGTGTGTGTGATGTGGAGTGATGATTACTCTGTGTGGGGATGTGGAGTGATGATTACTCTGTGTGGGGATGGGGAGTGATGATTACTCTTTGTGGGGATGGGGAGTGATGATTACTCTGTGTGGGGATGGGGAGTGATGATTACTCTGTGTAGGGATGGGGAGTGATGATTACTCTTTGTGGGGATGGGGAGTGATGATTACTCGGTGTGGGGATGGGGAGTGATGATTACTCTGTGTAGGGATGGGGAGTGATGATTACTCTTTGTGGGGATGGGGAGTGATGATTACTCTGTGTGTGATGTGGAGTGATGATTACTCTGTGTGGGGATGGGGAGTGATGATTACTCTTTGTGGGGATGGGGAGTGATGATTACTCTGTGTAGGGATGGGGAGTGATGATTATTCTTTGTGGGGATGGGGAGTGATGATTACTCTGTGTGTGATGTGGAGTGATGATTACTCTGTGTGGGGATGGGGAGTGATGATTACTCTGTGTGGGGATCGGGAGTGATGATTACTCTTTGTGGGGATGGGGAGTGATGATTACTCTGTGTAGGGATGGGGAGTGATGATTACTCTTTGTGGGGATGGGGAGTGATGATTACTCTGTGTGTGGTGTGGAGTGATGATTACTCTGTGTGGGAATGGGGAGTGATGATTACTCTGTGTGTGGTGTGGAGTGATGATTACTCTGTGTAGGGATGGGGAGTGATGATTACTCTGTGTAGGGCTGTGGAGTGATGATTACTCTGTGTGGGGATGGGGAGTGATGATTACTCTGTGTAGGGATGTGGAGTGATGATTACTCTGTGTGGGGATGGGGAGTGATGATTACTCTGTGTAGGGATGTGGAGTGATGATTACTCTGTGTGGGGATGGGGAGTGATGATTACTCTGTGTGGGGATGTGGAGTGATGATTACTCTGTGTGAGGATGTGGAGTGATGATTACTCTGTGTGTGGTGTGGAGTGATGATTACTCTGTGTGGGGATGGGGAGTGATGATTACTCTGTGTGGGGATGTGGAGTGATGATTACTCTGTGCGTGATGTGGAGTGATGATTACTCTGTGTAGGGATGGGGAGTGATGATTACTCTGTGTAGGGCTGTGGAGTGATGATTACTCTGTGTGTGATGTGGAGTGATGATTACTCTGTGTGAGGATGTGGAGTGATGATTACTCTGTGCGTGATGTGGAGTGATGATTACTCTGTGTAGGGATGGGGAGTGATGATTACTCTGTGTAGGGCTGTGGAGTGATGATTACTCTGTGTGTGATGTGGAGTGATGATTACTCTGTGTGAGGATGTGGAGTGATGATTACTCTGTGTGAGGATGTGGAGTGATGATTACTCTGTGTGGGGATGTGGAGTGATGATTACACTGTGCGTGATGTGGAGTGATGATGACTCTGTGTAGGGATGGGGAGTGATGATTACTCTGTGTAGGGCTGTGGAGTGATGATTACTCTGTGTGAGGATGTGGAGTGATGATTACTCTGTGTGTGATGTGGAGTGATGATTACTCTGTGTAGGGATAGGGAGTGATGATTACTCTTTGGGGGGATGGGGAGTGATGATTACTCTGTGTGGGGATGGGGAGTGATGATTACTCTGTGTAGGGATGGGGAGTGATGATTACTCTTTGTGGGGATGGGGAGTGATGATTACTCTGTGTGGGGATGTGGAGTGATGATTACTCTTTGTGGGGATGGGGAGTGATGATTACTCTTTGTGGGGATGGGGAGTGATGATTACTCTGTGTGGGGATGTGGAGTGATGATTACTCTGTGTGGGGATGGGGAGTGATGATTACTCTGTGTGGGGATGTGGAGTGATGATTACTCTTTGTGGGGATGGAGAGTGATGATTACTCTTTGTGGGGATGTGGAGTGATGATTACTCTGTGTAGGGATGGGGAGTGATGATTACTCTTTGTGGGGATGGGGAGTGATGATTACTCTGTGTAGGGATGGGGAGTGATGATTACTCTGTGTGGGGATGTGGAGTGATGATTACTCTGTGTGGGGATGTGGAGTGATGATTACTCTGTGTGGGGATGTGGAGTGATGATTATTCTGTGTAGGGATGGGGAGTGATGATTACTCTTTGTGGGGATGGGGAGTGATGATTACTCTGTGTGGGGATGGGGAGTGATGATTGCTCTGTGTAGGGATGGGGAGTGATGATTACTCTTTGTGGGGATGGGGAGTGATGATTACCCTGTGTGAGGATGGGGAGTGATGATTACTCTGTGTGGGGATGTGGAGTGATGATTACTCTGTGTGGGGATGGGGAGTGATGATTACTCTGTGTGGGGATGGGGAGTGATGATTACTCTGTGTGGGAATGTGGAGTGATGATTACTCTGTGTGTGTGATGTGGAGTGATGATTACTCTGTGTGGGGATGTGGAGTGATGATTACTCTGTGTGGGGATGGGGAGTGATGATTACTCTTTGTGGGGATGGGGAGTGATGATTACTCTGTGTGGGGATGGGGAGTGATGATTACTCTGTGTAGGGATGGGGAGTGATGATTACTCTTTGTGGGGATGGGGAGTGATGATTACTCGGTGTGGGGATGGGGAGTGATGATTACTCTGTGTAGGGATGGGGAGTGATGATTACTCTTTGTGGGGATGGGGAGTGATGATTACTCTGTGTGTGATGTGGAGTGATGATTACTCTGTGTGGGGATGGGGAGTGATGATTACTCTTTGTGGGGATGGGGAGTGATGATTACTCTGTGTGGGGATGGGGAGTGATGATTATTCTTTGTGGGGATGGGGAGTGATGATTACTCTGTGTAGGGATGGGGAGTGATGATTACTCTTTGTGGGGATGGGGAGTGATGATTACTCTGTGTGTGGTGTGGAGTGATGATTACTCTGTGTGGGAATGGGGAGTGATGATTACTCTGTGTGTGGTGTGGAGTGATGATTACTCTGTGTAGGGATGGGGAGTGATGATTACTCTGTGTAGGGCTGTGGAGTGATGATTACTCTGTGTGTGATGTGGAGTGATGATTACTCTGTGTGAGGATGTGGAGTGATGATTACTCTGTGCGTGATGTGGAGTGATGATTACTCTGTGTAGGGATGGGGAGTGATGATTACTCTGTGTAGGGCTGTGGAGTGATGATTACTCTGTGTGTGATGTGGAGTGATGATTACTCTGTGTGAGGATGTGGAGTGATGATTACTCTGTGTGAGGATGTGGAGTGATGATTACTCTGTGTGGGGATGTGGAGTGATGATTACTCTGTGCGTGATGTGGAGTGATGATTACTCTGTGTAGGGATGGGGAGTGATGATTACTCTGTGTAGGGCTGTGGATTGATGATTACTCTGTGTGAGGATGTGGAGTGATGATTACTCTGTGTGTGATGTGGAGTGATGATTACTCTGTGTAGGGATAGGGAGTGATGATTACTCTTTGTGGGGATGGGGAGTGATGATTACTCTGTGTGGGGATGGGGAGTGATGATTACTCTGTGTAGGGATGGGGAGTGATGATTACTCTGTGTGGGGATGGGGAGTGATGATTACTCTGTGTGGGGATGGGGAGTGATGATTACTCTTTGTGGGGATGGGGAGTGATGATTACTCTTTGTGGGGATGGGGAGTGATGATTACTCTGTGTGGGGATGTGGAGTGATGATTACTCTGTGTGGGGATGGGGAGTGATGATTACTCTGTGTGGGGATGTGGAGTGATGATTAATCTTTGTGGGGATGGAGAGTGATGATTACTCTTTGTGGGGATGTGGAGTGATGATTACTCTGTGTAGGGTTGGGGAGTGATGATTACTCTTTGTGGGGATGGGGAGTGATGATTACTCTGTGTAGGGATGGGGAGTGATGATTACTCTGTGTGGGGATGTGGAGTGATGATTACTCTGTGTGGGGATGTGGAGTGATGATTACTCTGTGTGGGGATGTGGAGTGATGATTATTCTGTGTAGGGATGGGGAGTGATGATTACTCTGTGTGGGGATGGGGAGTGATGATTACTCTGTGTGGGGATGGGGAGTGATGATTGCTCTGTGTAGGGATGGGGAGTGATGATTACTCTTTGTGGGGATGGGGAGTGATGATTACCCTGTGTGAGGATGGGGAGTGATGATTACTCTGTGTGGGGATGTGGAGTGATGATTACTCTGTGTGGGGATGGGGAGTGATGATTACTCTGTGTGGGGATGGGGAGTGATGATTACTCTGTGTGGGAATGTGGAGTGATGATTACTCTGTGTGTGTGATGTGGAGTGATGATTACTCTGTGTGGGGATGTGGAGTGATGATTACTCTGTGTGGGGATGGGGAGTGATGATTACTCTTTGTGGGGATGGGGAGTGATGATTACTCTGTGTGGGGATGGGGAGTGATGATTACTCTGTGTAGGGATGGGGAGTGATGATTACTCTTTGTGGGGATGGGGAGTGATGATTACTCGGTGTGGGGATGGGGAGTGATGATTACTCTGTGTAGGGATGGGGAGTGATGATTACTCTTTGTGGGGATGGGGAGTGATGATTACTCTGTGTGTGATGTGGAGTGATGATTACTCTGTGTGGGGATGGGGAGTGATGATTACTCTTTGTGGGGATGGGGAGTGATGATTACTCTGTGTAGGGATGGGGAGTGATGATTACTCTTTGTGGGGATGGGGAGTGATGATTACTCTGTGTGTGGTGTGGAGTGATGATTACTCTGTGTGGGAATGGGGAGTGATGATTACTCTGTGTGGGGATGGGGAGTGATGATTACTCTTTGTGGGGATGGGGAGTGATGATTACTCTGTGTGTGATGTGGAGTGATGATTACTCTGTGTGGGGATGGGGAGTGATGATTATTCTGTGTGAGGATGTGGAGTGATGATTACTCTGTGTGGGGATGGGGAGTGATGATTATTCTGTGTGGTGATGGGGAGTGATGATTACTCTGTGTGGGGATGGGGAGTGATGATTACTCTGTGTGGGGATGGGGAGTGATGATTACTCTGTGTGTGATGTGGAGTGATGATTACTCTGTGTGAGGATGTGGAGTGATGATTATTCTGTGTGGGGATGTGGAGTGATGATTACTCTTTGTGGGGATGGGGAGTGATGATTACTCTTTGTGGGGATGGGGAGTGATGATTACTCTGTGTGGGGATGTGGAGTGATGATTACTCTGTGTGGGGATGGGGAGTGATGATTATTCTGTGTGGGGATGGGGAGTGATGATTACTCTGTGTGGGGATGGGGAGTGATGATTACTCTGTGTGAGGATGTGGAGTGATGATTACTCTGTGTGTGATGTGGAGTGATGTTTACTCTGTGTGCGATGTGGAGTGATGATTACTCTGAGTGTGATGTGGAGTGATGATTACTCTGTGTGAGGATGGGGAGTGATGGTTACTCTGTGTAGGGATGTGGAGTGATGATTACTCTGTGTGGGGATGGGGAGTGATGATTACTCTGTGTGGGGATGTGGAGTGATGATTACTCTGTGTGGGGATGGGGAGTGATGATTACTCTGTGTAGGGATGTGGAGTGATGATTACTCTGTGTGGGGATGGGGAGTGATGATTACTCTGTGTAGGGATGTGGAGTGATGATTACTCTGTGTGGGGATGGGGAGTGATGATTACTCTGTGTGGGGATGTGGAGTGATGATTACTCTGTGTGAGGATGTGGAGTGATGATTACTCTGTGTGTGGTGTGGAGTGATGATTACTCCGTGTGGGGATGGGGAGTGATGATTACTCTGTGTGGGGATGTGGAGTGATGATTACTCTGTGCGTGATGTGGAGTGATGATTACTCTGTGTAGGGATGGGGAGTGATGATTACTCTGTGTAGGGCTGTGGAGTGATGATTACTCTGTGTGTGATGTGGAGTGATGATTACTCTGTGTGAGGATGTGGAGTGATGATTACTCTGTGCGTGATGTGGAGTGATGATTACTCTGTGTAGGGATGGGGAGTGATGATTACTCTGTGTAGGGCTGTGGAGTGATGATTACTCTGTGTGTGATGTGGAGTGATGATTACTCTGTGTGAGGATGTGGAGTGATGATTACTCTGTGTGAGGATGTGGAGTGATGATTACTCTGTGTGGGGATGTGGAGTGATGATTACTCTGTGCGTGATGTGGAGTGATGATTACTCTGTGTAGGGATGGGGAGTGATGATTACTCTGTGTAGGGCTGTGGAGTGATGATTACTCTGTGTGAGGATGTGGAGTGATGATTACTCTGTGTGTGATGTGGAGTGATGATTACTCTGTGTAGGGATGGGGAGTGATGATTACTCTTTGTGGGGATGGGGAGTGATGATTACTCTGTGTGGGGATGGGGAGTGATGATTACTCTGTGTAGGGATGGGGAGTGATGATTACTCTTTGTGGGGATGGGGAGTGATGATTACTCTGTGTGGGGATGGGGAGTGATGATTACTCTTTGTGGGGATGGGGAGTGATGATTACTCTGTGTGAGGATGTGGAGTGATGATTACTCTGTGTGAGGATGTGGAGTGATGATTACTCTTTGTGGGGATGGGGAGTGATGATTACTCTGTGTAGGGATGGGGAGTGATGATTACTCTGTGTGGGGATGTGGAGTGATGATTACTCTGTGTGGGGATGTGGAGTGATGATTACTCTGTGTGGGGATGTGGAGTGATGATTATTCTGTGTAGGGATGGGGAGTGATGATTACTCTTTGTGGGGATGGGGAGTGACGATTACTCTGTGTGGGGATGGGGAGTGATGATTGCTCTGTGTAGGGATGGGGAGTGATGATTACTCTTTGTGGGAATGGGGAGTGATGATTACCCTGTGTGAGGATGGGGAGTGATGATTACTCTGTGTGGGGATGTGGAGTGATGATTACTCTGTGTGGGGATGGGGAGTGATGATTACTCTGTGTGGGGATGGGGAGTGATGATTACTCTGTGTGGGGATGGGGAGTGATGATTACTCTGTGTGGGAATGTGGAGTGATGATTACTCTGTGTGTGTGATGTGGAGTGATGATTACTCTGTGTGGGGATGTGGAGTGATGATTACTCTGTGTGGGGATGGGGAGTGATGATTACTCTTTGTGGGGATGGGGAGTGATGATTACTCTGTGTGGGGATGGGGAGTGATGATTACTCTGTGTAGGGATGGGGAGTGATGATTACTCTTTGTGGGGATGGGGAGTGATGATTACTCGGTGTGGGGATGGGGAGTGATGACTACTCTGTGTAGGGATGGGGAGTGATGATTACTCTTTGTGGGGATGGGGAGTGATGATTACTCTGTGTGTGATGTGGAGTGATGATTACTCTGTGTGGGGATGGGGAGTGATGATTACTCTTTGTGGGGATGGGGAGTGATGATTACTCTGTGTAGGGATGGGGAGTGATGATTATTCTTTGTGGGGATGGGGAGTGATGATTACTCTCTGTGTGATGTGGAGTGATGATTACTCTGTGTGGGGATGGGGAGTGATGATTACTCTGTGTGGGGATCGGGAGTGATGATTACTCTTTGTGGGGATGGGGAGTGATGATTACTCTGTGTAGGGATGGGGAGTGATGATTACTCTGTGTGGGGATGGGGAGTGATGATTACTCTGTGTGTGGTGTGGAGTGATGATTACTCTGTGTGGGAATGGGGAGTGATGATTACTCTGTGTGGGGATGGGGAGTGATGATTACTCTTTGTGGGGATGGGGAGTGATGATTACTCTGTGTGTGATGTGGAGTGATGATTACTCTGTGTGGGGATGGGGAGTGATGATTATTCTGTGTGGGGATGTGGAGTGATGATTACTCTGTGTGGGGATGGGGAGTGATGATTATTCTGTGTGGGGATGGGGAGTGATGATTACTCTGTGTGGGGATGGGGAGTGATGATTACTCTGTGTGGGGATGGGGAGTGATGATTACTCTGTGTGTGATGTGGAGTGATGATTACTCTGTGTGAGGATGTGGAGTGATGATTATTCTGTGTGGGGATGGGGAGTGATGATTACTCTGTGTGGGGATGGGGAGTGATGATTACTCTGTGTGTGATGTGGAGTGATGATTACTCTGAGTGTGATGTGGAGTGATGATTACTCTGAGTGTGATGTGGAGTGATGATTACTCTGTGTGAGTATGTGGAGTGATGATTACTCTGTGTGGGGATGGGGAGTGATGATTACTCTGTGTGAGGATGTGGAGTGATGATTACTCTGTGTGTGATGTGGAGTGATGATTACTCTGTGTGCGATGTGGAGTGATGATTACTCTGTGTGTGATGTGGAGTGATGATTACTCTGTGTGAGGATGGGGAGTGATGATTACTCTGTGTAGGGATGTGGAGTGATGATTACTCTGTGTGGGGATGGGGAGTGATGATTACTCTGTGTGGGGATGTGGAGTGATGATTACTCTGTGTGGGGATGGGGAGTGATGATTACTCTGTGTAGTGATGTGGAGTGATGATTACTCTGTGTGGGGATGGGGAGTGATGATTACTCTGTGTAGGGATGTGGAGTGATGATTACTCTGTGTGGGGATGGGGAGTGATGATTACTCTGTGTGGGGATGTGGAGTGATGATTACTCTGTGTGAGGATGTGGAGTGATGATTACTCTGTGTGTGGTGTGGAGTGATGATTACTCTGTGTGGGGATGGGGAGTGATGATTACTCTGTGTGGGGATGTGGAGTGATGATTACTCTGTGCGTGATGTGGAGTGATGATTACTCTGTGTAGGGATGGGGAGTGATGATTACTCTGTGTAGGGCTGTGGAGTGATGATTACTCTGTGTGTGATGTGGAGTGATGATTACTCTGTGTGAGGATGTGGAGTGATGATTACTCTGTGCGTGATGTGGAGTGATGATTACTCTGTGTAGGGATGGGGAGTGATGATTACTCTGTGTAGGGCTGTGGAGTGATGATTACTCTGTGTGTGATGTGGAGTGATGATTACTCAGTGTGAGGATGTGGAGTGATGATTACTCTGTGTGAGGATGTGGAGTGATGATTACTCTGTGTGGGGATGTGGAGTGATGATTACTCTGTGCGTGATGTGGAGTGATGATTACTCTGTGTAGGGATGGGGAGTGATGATTACTCTGTGTAGGGCTGTGGAGTGATGATTACTCTGTGTGAGGATGTGGAGTGATGATTACTCTGTGTGTGATGTGGAGTGATGATTACTCTGTGTAGGGATGGGGAGTGATGATTACTCTTTGTGGGGATGGGGAGTGATGATTACTCTGTGTGGGGATGGGGAGTGATGATTACTCTGTGTAGGGATGGGGAGTGATGATTACTCTTTGTGGGGATGGGGAGTGATGATTACTCTGTGTGGGGATGGGGAGTGATGATTACTCTTTGTGGGGATGGGGAGTGATGATTACTCTGTGTGAGGATGTGGAGTGATGATTACTCTGTGTGAGGATGTGGAGTGATGATTACTCTGTGTGGGGATGGGGAGTGATGATTACTCTGTGTGGGGATGTGGAGTGATGATTACTCTGTGTGTGATGTGGAGTGATGATTACTCTGTGTGGGGATGGGGAGTGATGATTACTCTGTGTGGGGATGTGGAGTGATGATTACTCTGTGTGAGAATGTGGAGTGATGATTACTCTGTGTGGGGATGGGGAGTGATGATTACTCTGTGTGAGAATGTGGAGTGATGATTACTCTGTGTGGGGATGTGGAGTGATGATTACTCTGTGTGAGAATGTGGAGTGCTGATTACTCTGTGTGGGGATGTGGAGTGATGATTACTCTGTGTGGGGATGGGGAGTGATGATTACTCTGTGTGGGGATGGGGAGTGATGATTACTCTTTGTGGGGATGGGGAGTGATGATTACTCTGTGTGGGGATGGGGAGTGATGATTACTCTGTGTGGGGATGTGGAGTGATGATTACTCTGTGTGGGGATGGGGAGTGATGATTACTCTGTGTGGGGATGGGGAGTGATGATTACTCTGTGTGGGGATGGGGAGTGATGATTACTCTGTGTGGGGATGGGGAGTGATGATTACTCCCACAGTCTCAATCCCAGATGAGTCCTTTTCTGACCATTTCCTCATAGCCTGCACCTGCCAACTCCTGCACAATTCCACTTCCTTCAGCACCCATTCCCAGAGGAAAAATCCCTCCCCTCAAGTCAATGCCATTCTGCTCTCGGCTACCACTGTCTGATCTGTGAACGGCCAATCTCTGGAATTCCTCCTGAATGGAGTGGGAATGGAGGGATACAAAAGAATGGTCTAGTTTGGACCAGGGAGCGGCGTGGGCTTGGAGGGCCGAAGGGCCTGTTCCTGTGCTGTATTGTTGTTTGTTCTTTGTCCTCCTCAGTACTATCCCCCTGGCTTTCAGCCCCTTCCTCACAAAACCCACCCTTGGCCCCTCTGTCCTTGCCGGTGACTGAACCAACTCTGATCTCCCTTTCCTCTCCAAAATCCCCGAAAATGTGATCGCCTCTCAAACGCATGTGAGTCTTTCCCAAAACCCCACGTTTCAATCTTTCCAATCAGCTTCCCGCCTCTGCCACAGTATCAAAACAATGTTCAGAATCCCAAATGCCACCTTATGTGCCCACGCTAAAGGTAAGCGTTCCCTCCTCACCCTGCCTCTAGCCTTCACCATGGAGGGCCAATGCCCTTCACCCAGACTTTCCCTCACCTTGTTCCGCTCATAGCTATTCAGTTATAGCCAGAGTACCTTCAGAATGGAGCACTCTTTATTCCTGGAGACTGTTACCTCCTTCAAGTCCTCCTTTTCTTCATTAACACACTGTCATCATCCAGAATCGAGGGGTCAGCTTCCACAGTACGCCGTAGACACATAACTCTACATCTCCTCCCTTCTGTAACTCCCTCCTCTACCTCCTTGACCAACATCCAGTCCGCCAATTAAAGACTAATGTATTCATCTTCAACTCTGTACCTTTGGCAACAACTCCAACCCCCTCCCTGGCCAATAGCTCACCTCCTCATTGGCCTATGTGACCCTAAATTAACTCTCTGACCTCTTAATCTCTCCATAAGAAATACGCTTATTTCTAAATTCATAACTTTCACCATCTCCACCTGTGCCTCAGCCTCTTTTCTGCTTAAGATTTCTGCTTTGATCTTCTCCCCTGCTCCAATCAGCCTCCCATCTTCTACCATCCATAAATTAAACCCATTCCAAATGCTGCTGCCTCTATCCTAACCCTTACCATGTTCCATTCCCCCATATCCCTGTGCTTGCTGATCCTCATTGGCTCCCAGTCCCTCAAATTTAAAATTCTTGACCAATGTTTAAATCCCCTTCCGGTCTCATCCCTCCCTTTTCTATCATAGAATCCCTACAGTGCAGAAGGAGGCCATTCGGCCCATCGAGTCTGCACTGACCAGAATCCCATCCAGGCCCTATTCCCGTAACCCCATATATTTACACTGCTAGTCTCCCTGACAGTAAGGGGCACTTTAGCATGGCCAATCCACCTAATCTTTGGCGTGTGGGAGGAAATCGGAACACCTAGACGAAACCCACACAGACACGGGGAGAATATGCAGACTCCACACAGACAGTGACCTGAGGCCGAATTTGAACCCGGGTTCCTGGCACTGTGAGGCAGCAGTGCCAACCGCTGTGCCATCGTGCCACCCCGAAGATTATGGGGAGAAAGCAGGATTAGGCTATTGAGTTGGACGATCAGCCATGATCGTGATGAATGCTGAACAGGCTCAAAGGGCCAAATGGCCTCCTCCTGCTCCTATCTTCCATGTTTCTATATCCCAAACCCTCCCAAAGACTTCAGCCCTCTGAGGGCACCATCCAGCTGCCCCACCTCTCCTTCAATTCACTCCACTGTGGCCGTGCCTACAGCTATCCTGAACCTTCTTTATGATTCTTCTTCCCTGTTCGCCACCTCCTTTTCCTCTTTTAAGACCCCTTAGCACAGTGGCACAATGGTTAGCACTGCTGCCTCACAGTGCCAGGGACCCAGGTTCAACTCCCGGCTTGGGCCACTGTCTGCGCGGAGTCTGCACGTTCTCCCCATGAGTTTCCTCCGGTTGCTCCGGTTTCCTCCGACAGTCCGAAAGACGTGCTGGTCAGGTGCATTGACCATGTTAAATTCTCCCTCAATGTACCTGTGTGGTGACTAGGGGATTTTCACAGTAACTTCATTGCAGTGTTAATGTAAGCCTACTTGTGACACTAATAAATAAATAAACTTAAAACACTTTTTCCAAGCCTGTTTCAGTTTCCATTTTCTCCTGATTATCCCTCTCAAAATACTTTAGAATGTTTTGCTGGGATGGCGATGATATTTGAACAGAAGATGCTGTTCTTTACGGTACCTGCTGTGTGAGCTACATAAAAACCAACAGACTTTGGGCCCAATTTTGCGAGGAGCTACATTTTTGTTCACTTGTGTAATTTTGAGAACTTTTGTAACATTCAATTAAAATCAGATAATTTTAATTGTGCTAATTTATCACACTCCAAAGATGTGCGGGTTAGGTTGATTGGCCATGCTAAATTGACCCTGAGTGTCAGGGGATTAGCAGGGTAGATATGTGAGGTTGAGGGAGTAGGGCCTGGGATTGCGGTCAGTGCAGACTCGATGGGCCAAATGGCCTTCTTCTGCACTGCAGGGATTCTATGATCCATCCTTCAGGAACACTGCTCCAGTATGTGGTCACCGCTTGTCTTCACACTATAACACCAGAGTCCGTGCCAGGTAGATTACACCTGAGTTGGCACATGTTGAGAATGAGTCATTGCCATCAGAGTTGTAAAGCTGGCAAGAATTGCAAAAGCAAAATCGTCACTTCACACAGAAGGGTTATAAATCTTTGGAATTCTTTACCCCGGAGGGTTGTGGGTGCTCCATTGTGGAATATATTCAAGGCTGGGATCGACAGATCTTTGGTCTCTGAGGGAATTAAGGGATTTGGGAAATGGGTGAAAAAATGGAGTTGAAGCTCAAGATCAGCCATGATCGTATTAAATGGCAGAGCAAGCTCGATGGGCCGAGTGGCCCATCTGGCTTGTGTGCGTCCCGTATGAGGGAGGTTCCTCACCAGGAGTGCAGCTCGCATGTAAGGAGGGAAGGGGGGGGGGGGCGGGGGGGAGGGCGGCTGGTAAGTGAGAAGCTGCCAGATTGAGAGCTGCTTCCAATAATAAAGTAACTCACATTGTGCGGTATTATTGTCTCCTGCATCTCTCTCTTGCTGATTCAGAGTTGGAACTGCCTTGCAGGATGATCGACTATCTTTACGGCCCTCTCCTCCAGGTGAAACTATTGAAGGAAGCCCCCAGGGCCTCTTTCACCAGTGCTATCTGACACGCTTACCCCTGTTGATAAAGTATCTCAGCCTTTGACCCCAGTACGTGCCTATATCATGGGCACAACTGAACTGTCAGTGGAAGGGAATATTATAGGTGGCGAAAAGCAATTCCTAATTTATTATTAATCGAGAATGAATCACATCAACAATAAGAAGCAGTAGTGTTTTCAGACAGCCTTTGGCACGGTGGTGACCGTTTAGATCAGATAGAGAAATTTCCTGTTAACTTGTGATGAATCTTTGTGTCGTTGTTTCCCATAGTAACTGAGCAAAGTCTAATGTGAGCATCCCTCTGACAATCACATTCCGGAACGTACCATTTAGATGCCAGGAGACGCTGCTACATCCAAATGAAATCTCAAAGAACAAAGAACAATACAGCACAGGAACAGGCCCTTCGGCCCTCCAAGCCCGTGCCGCTCCCTGGTCCAAACTAGACTAAATCTCGAGTTCAGAATTGGAATTCTCTGTCTTGTCTCCTGTCCTGGGGCCTGTGCATGTCAACCACCCTGGCGATGTCCTCCCAGGGTGGCATGGTCTGCTGGGGAAGCCTCCTGCAGCCATCCCTGGGAAGGGGGAGGGCCTTGAGGGGATGCTCCTGGGGATGGGTCGCCTGCTCTTGCTCATCCTTCTTCCAGGCTCTGAGTGCCCTTAATGAAGGCCTGGCCAGGTGACTTTGGAATATGGTGCCCAGGACATGACGGCGGACAGCTAACTTCCTGCCGGTTCCGCCACGAGACTCGACATGAACCATGCGCATGTGTAACTAACGAGCACACGATTACACCACCCCATTCCACAACAGGAGTCATCCCAACTTTCTGGTTCCCACCATGGAACTTCGGGCAGGAGGAACAACTCTACCAGGGTTAAATAAATGGGCAAAATATAGGCAGGAAGAATGGAAAATAAGACTATCGTATAAATGGAGAGAGACTGCAGAATGCTGCATTTTAAAGACTCGGGATGTCTTTGTTTGCTTCCTGCAAAAGAATAGCGATCTTCAGTGTCTTGTCCCAGTGAGAGGCTTTATTGATCTGGCTAGAAATGGCAGCCTCATGGCAGAGTCATGTGACTATGTTAAACTAGGTAGAACACTTAAAGGTTGCATTTTCAAAACCAAACCTCCCCTTTTTCATATCGAATAAAAAATACAAACATTCCCAGTTTTCCCAGCAAACAAAAGATACATTTGTATACACAATCCTGTGTGTCTGTGAGGTACCCAAGTTAGCCACTATACAGCCGCTATTCTCATTCATGAACTAGTTTCTTCTACTAGTCACTCACTGCCCATAAATTGTTCAGGTCTCTTAGAGGCCCCTGTGCATGCTAACATTGGCTATACATCTGGGTGAAGTTCTTTGTCTGGAGATCTGGAACGAAGAGTAACATCTTCATTTAATCCCTACAGTGCAGAAGAAGACCCTTCAGCCCATTAAGTCTGCACAGACTCTCTGCCCTATCCCTGTAACCCCACATATTTACCCCACTAACCCCCCTAAGCTATACATCTTAGCACACCAAGGGACAATTTAGCACCGTCAATCCACTTAACCTGGACATCTTTGGACTGTGGGAGGATCGACAGTTCCAACGCACCACAACGAAAAACCGCACTGACTTCCTCAGAAGACAAACGCGGAACACGGCGGACAGAGTACCCTTCGTCGTCCAGTACTTCCCCGGAGCGGAGAAGCTATGACATCTTCTTTGGAGCCTTCAACATGTCGTTGATGAAGACGAACATCTCGCCAAGGCCATCCCCACACCCCCACTTCTTGCCTTCAAACAACCGCGCAACCTCAAACAGACCATTGTCCGCAGCAAACTACCCAGCCTTCAGGAGAACAGTGACCACGACACCACACAACCCTGCCACAGCAACCTCTGCAAGACGTGCCGGATCATCGACACGGATGCCATCATCTCACGTGAGAACACTATCCACCAGGTACACGGTACATACTCTTGCGACTCGGCCAATGTTGTCTACCTGATACGCTGCAAGAAAGGATGTCCCGAGGCATGGTACATTGGGGAAACCATGCAGACACTATGACAAAGGATGAATGGACACTGCTCGACAATCACTGGGCAGGAGTGTTCCCTTCCAGTCGGTGAACACTTCAGCAGTCAAGGACATTCAGCCTCTGATCTTCGGGTAAGCGTTCTCCAAGGCGGCCTTCAAGACACATAACAATACAGAATTGCCGATCAGAAACTGATAGCCAAGTTCCACACGTATGAGGACGGCCTCAACCAGGATCTTGGGTTCATGTCACACTGCATGTAACCCCCACCATTTGGCCTGGGCTTGTAAAATCTCACCACCTGTCCTGGCTTGAGACAATTCACACCTCTTTAACCTGTGATCATCTCTCTCTCCACTTGCACTGTCTGTACCTGTAAAGACTTGATTACCTGAAAAGAATATCTTGCAAATGTGTCTCTGCCTATATATATGCCGTGTTTGTGAAACTTACCTCTCCACTCACCTGATGAAGGAGCAGTGCTCCGAAAGCTCATAATTCCAAATAAACTGTTGGACTTTAACCTGGTGTTATGAGACTTCTTACTCTGTCCTGTCTGAGGTGTTTTGTTGGCCTCTTTTAGCGCATTCAGGGTTTGTAGCCCAGCTGAGATGAGTGGCCATTGTATCCCATCTATGATCTGGAACTTCTGCATTTCGATATTGCTTTCTTTAGTGTCAGTTTCTCATCTTTCAATAGACCTGCTCTCACCAAAGGGTCTCTCACACCAAAGGCTAATCTATCTTTAATCAGATCATCTTTTAACTGTCTGAATTCACGTGGTTCTGCCAGCCATGTTACTGCAGTCACATACCATTCATGGTCTCATTTTTATCCTGAACTTTCGTGTTGAAAACATATCATTCCTATGTAACATTCACTCGGGGTTCAAAATGGGCGTGCAGGGTGTTAGAATCTCCTCAATGTGTTTTCTCTGTTCATCATTTAGATTTAGGTTGGTATACACTTTACAGCAGTCCATCCCCAGTACCTTTGAAAGTGTACCCTCTCTTCAGGCTTGTTAATTACATCTGTTGAAATGTCATAGTTTTGCCATAGTAAGTGGAACAACTGCCAGTATTGCCATGTACCGCTGTTCATTTCCACTGGGAGCACAAGACTTACTGCAGCCATTTTACTTGCTCAGTAATTTACTTGCAATGTTTGTTTACATTTCTTTTGTCCTTTCATTTCTGCTTTTCTTTAGTCCTTTTGCAGCAGCTCTCTGCAGATAGGAACTTTTCTGCGTGGTTTTTTAAAACCGTGTCTTCTCTCTGCAGCCAGTATTTCACTGCAGTGCTTCTTAACCCTTTTTCAGCAGATTTGAACCTTTCTGCGTTCCTGAGTCTTTTCTACATCATTCCCAGGGTTGGAAAATATATTTTTCTCCACACAATATTTCATGGGACAGCAATCTTCATCAGTGTCTTGTCCCAGTGAGAGCCTTTATTGAACTGGGCAGAAATGGCAGCCTACACAGTGCTGGCCTCGTGGCAGAGTCACATGACTATGTTAAGCTAGGTAGCACACTTAGTAAAGATTGTACCTTCAAAACCCAAACATCCCCCTTTTCATACTGAATTAAAGATACAAACATCCCCATTTTCCCAAGGAAACAAAAGATACATTTGCATGCACGATCCTGTGTGTCTGTGAGTTACCCAAATTAGATTGCACTTCATTGCAAAGGAATCATAAAAAAAAGTCACCATGCAGGTGCAGCAAGTAATTAGGAAGGGAAACGGAATGCTGTTATTACAAGGGGGATGGAGTATAATTATGGGGAAGTCTTGATACAACTATAGAAAACATGAGTGAGACTGCATCTGGAGAACTGTGTACAGTTTTGGTCCCCTTATTTCAGGAGGGCGTTCCTGACATTGGAAGCAGTTCAGGGAAGGTTCAC